>NC_090820.1:99716650-100027722 GCF_000390325.3 Nicotiana tomentosiformis
AGTGACATACCACATCAATACAATCTAAAGCCACAACCCGTGCAATCCGTGCACCAATAAGCAGCATTCCAAATATACTCAAGCGTGGAAAATGACCCAAATGAGAGAACCATCCCGCAAGTTCAACAAGTACCACCACAACCGAAATGCTACGAACCCATCATATCTAGTAAAACCAATACACATGAATCTAACACAAAGGACCATCTCCCGACATAACCCAGCTGCAATGCATGACCCCATCCAATTGCTGGTCTATATGAAATACCTCAAGCCACAATGCTCAAAATCAACAACCAAATGCAATTTGATATCAAGTACACGAAGTGCATGACCATAACCATGGAAAAGCAAATAACACAATATACTACAATCCGAAAAGACCATAACTAAGGCACAATCAACCATTCCGCACCCCAATCACCATCTTACTCGAATTCCTCTATAAGGCCCAAACAGAACCGTACCATGTGTGCATATAACCAATGAATCACAACCTTTCGTAGCATGGAAGAGTAACACATAGAACATATCTGATATGAATAAAAATCAATTCTAATCGAATGGCACATCCCTCAACAATAGCAGTTCAGAGTCAGTGTAGAATACACATCCTCATTAGACCTATCAATGGGCCCCCAAATCAACTCCGACCATCCCCGAATGGAAAAATAGCCATCCAAAAGTCCACAACAACCTAACCATAACACATACTATCATCTGGCTAGGTTTGGCCACATCTTCACAGTCCACAATCACGAAAAAACCTGCTTCTGAGAACTCCCAGTCTCCAAATCCATAGAACATTCGAATCACCATATTTGATCCCAACTCCACCGCCTGAATGTCTAACACATCCCTCATGCACGATCATACCACAAGGAATACTTCTCCCATTCTTTCGTTCCACATAGTAAAAATCTTAATATCAGCAGTCTATTAACCAGGTGAGTACCGCAATACCAATGAGCATCCATAAATCAAAACACTATGCACTTTTTGAAATGCACACCCTTCTCGAGGGATTACTGAGTAGTTATAAAATTCATCAAAATATTTGAGACTGACAATTCTGTCCAAAATTCGTGATCTTCTTTTCAAGAATGAACTGCCACCTTGCACATGTAATCTAAACCCCGCACAACACCTACATCTATCATGCCATCCTATGAAAAATACGTGAGCCTCAAAATCACTCTAAGTCACTAGTAGAATACAAATCCGATCAGCCAGAAGCCTTCCATTTGATCCTATCTGGTAGAAAATAACAATACTCAACATGCTCCTCAGGCCGGTAGGAAAATACCCATCTCAAACTGTGGTAGAAATCCTCGAGAATTCCATGGAATCCATTTGCACAAAATCAAGCCATCAGATTTAAATCTCTCTAACTCAAC
Organism: Nicotiana tomentosiformis; assembly: GCF_000390325.3. Classification (NCBI taxonomy): domain Eukaryota; kingdom Viridiplantae; phylum Streptophyta; class Magnoliopsida; order Solanales; family Solanaceae; genus Nicotiana; species Nicotiana tomentosiformis. Next base: position 99,718,048 of record NC_090820.1, read on the forward strand.
CAAGCCACGCAGGTCGCCAAACCCAAGAGTATTGCCACAAAGCACCTGTAGAAAACCTCCACATCATAAGCACCCAAAGAACCGAGCATATCCATTACCATACTGATCCAACCTACTACCAAGTTGTCCTATTTCTCCAAGTCCCTTATGAATTTGTCTTCAGATTGATACTTCTCCTTGCTAAAACGCCACGATATTTAACCACAACTCACCCCACAAACTTTAGCATAGAACCACAACGTCCTACGACCCATAAGCAACTGTATTCTTCTTAAACACCTTCATAAATACCACAATTGTAACACTCACTCTGAAAATACCTTATATGAACTTGAAATTGTTCTTCTTACCTTGCTTATACTAAAATGTAGGATCCATAGTCATACAGAATTCCCACAAGTCGAGGCGCCATCAAATATAAATCTCAGATTTTATCCATACACAAGTCCAGAGACATTCTTAATTGCTATAGATAAACCTCGAACTCATTAGAAATTTCTCGAGAGTCACCCGCTTTGTTCAAATACAAATAACACTGCCCAAATGGGCCAAAAGACGTGTGCCCCATTAGCACAATACTCAAATAAGTAACTCTACTTTAATACCACCAATCAAATTCATATTCCGCGCGTACTACATATTTTGCAAATAACAACTCACGCATCCCATGATTTTCACATACTTATAAAGTAAAATATACCCCATATCCAAGAATTTGTTTAGTCGAGTCATCCTTGATCTCAACCTCTGCAAGTCATATCTGATTCACAAATATGCCTCAGACCAACACTAATACAATACATAATCATGCAATCAAATCATATATAGAAAACTCCCCCACTTGGCTCACAGCCATAAATCAAAACATTCAATAACTCACAATACACATACTCTATTATTGTCATAACCCCACAGTCGATTCAACGAAAATGTTTCACGAGTTCAGGTAACACAAACCATAAAGTACCTCAATCATCCTCTAAACTCGCATTTATTCTCTTGACAGTCAAGTCAACTCTCCCAACCAGATTCAATTCAAATCCCATCACACATGCCCCGCTGGCAGAAAAGAAACTCTATATTCACATTATAAGAAACACACCTATGTAGTTTACTCCGCAGGGGATAACCCACCTGCTTAGCCTCAAATTGGCATCTTGTTATACCCTTTCGCAGCCACAATTGCTACATAAGTACTTAATCTTCCCGAGTCCAAACTCATTAACAAGACATGGGAATTTAATTCGTTCTACAATTAAACAACGTTAAAGATCCTTCAATATACTCATAACTTGAGACTATACGTCAAATTAAGACAGAAATCAAATACCCCATAGCAAAGTCTTGAGTCACAAGTAAAATTTATCCGTCACATTCAACCCACCTGAACACATCCCAACAATTAAATCATACTCATCATATAGCCATTCGACCGCTCATCGATCCACAACATAGGGACACTACCAGTCGTATGAGTCCAAACTCACAAGTTCTCATAACCGAAATTACCGAGCTTAAGCTGCGGTCTAACTATGGCCTCATGTCCTTCAGACTGTCCCAACACCAAAATACAGAATACTCCTCTTGAACCTCGTTCATGGAATCATAAGCCGGTGATGCACAACTGATACCGAGCACTCACATGCGCACACGAATGCGTGGAAGGAATTGAAAGAGTTATGTTTCAAGCGGAATCAATTTTGCACGATAGAATACAAGAAAGTGAATTTTTTCCTAAGGGTTCGGTAGCCTCTTGAAGATAAGTATAGACGTCTCTGTACCGATCCGCAAGACTCTACTAAACCTGCTCATGACTCGTGAGACCTATGTAACCTAGGCTCTGATACCAACCTATCACGACCCAAAACCTAACTCGTCGTGATGGTGCCTATCGTGATACTAGGCAAACCGACATTTCCAAAACACTTTCAACATTTAACAGAAATGAACTAAAAATTTTAAAATAACAGGAGTTTTTCATAAAAACTGGGTAAAACCCAAAGCATACAGGCGGAAAATAGCCTGACATCGGGGTGTCACTAAGTAGATGAGCATCTACACCAGGAGCAGTCTAATATAACATTTGAAGAATAAGAGCTGAAATGCAAATAAGATAATGAAGGAGAACCAAGGCCTGCGAACGCCGTGCAACTACCTCGATAGTCTGCAAAATCAGCTGCTCAAATATCAACACCCGCTACAACCGGGAATACCTGGATCTGCACACGAAGTGTAGGGTGTAGCATGCGTACAACCAACTTAGCAAGTAACAGAAATAAATAAGGAACTGAGAAGAAGTGACGAGCTATACAATACAGTTCATTTTCAATAATTATAGCAAAGAATAGACATGCTTTCAAATCCGACAGTTTAAGTCAAATCACTTTATACAGTCCAAGTTCAGGTAATCCAGATATAGAATCTTTCAGAAATTTCACAACAATGACAGATAGCAACTAAGTGCATTAACAAATGAAAAACAAGTACAGCCTCTCAGGGCAACAGTCACTCAACTCATCACAACAGCTCAATCACTTGGCTCTCAGCCCTCAGTACTCACACTCAATAGGTACTTGCGCTCACTGGGGGTGTGCAGACTCCGGAGGGGCTCCTTTCAGCCCAAGCGCTATAATCCACACGGACAACTCACGTGCTGCACGAACAACTAGCGTGCTATAGTATCATATCAAGATCCGCACGGACAACTCATGTGCTGCACGGACAACTCATGTGATATAGTATCATATTAGAATCTGCACGGACAATTCACGTGCTACGGTATCATATACCTCACAAACAGCCCCTCGACCTCACTCAGTCGTGAACCTCTCTAGTCTCTCGGGATCTCAGAAATCATAAAGATCATCCCAAACAAAAATAACATAGTGTATCAACAAGAATTAAGAAGAGACTGAGATATAATACGCAAGTAAAAGATCATGACTGAGTACAAGACAACAATTAGCAAATAATTCAACAGGTACGCGACCCCTATAGTTCCCAACAGTATCATCACGTAGCCTAAGAATGATTTCTAACATGATTTGCAGTCAAAGTTCTCCAAAATCCGACATCATTTGGTCCTCTAAATCCCCAAAATTCACTCTCAAATTCTCAAGCCCTAAACCCCCAAATTTCACTTCAAAATCTCGCTAATTAGGTGGGGAAACAAGTTTTATGATCCAAAATGAGTACAAGAAGCTTACCTCAATAATCACCTCAAAACTCTTCTCCAAAATCGCCTAAGTCCGAGTCCAAAATGTTGAAATAAGACTAAAATCGCGAACCCTTGCTTTTAAACCTTCTGCCCAGAATTTTCGCATCTGCGGACCCACTGTCGTGTCTGCGATGCCGCACCTGCTGAAAATCCATCGCAGGTACGGATTCCACTTAAAATCCCAGCTTGCTCTCCTGCGGCTACAATACCGTATCTGCGCCTATCGCAGGTGAGGAAAACCCATCGCACCTGCAGCTCAACCTTGCTTATGCGCCCTTCAGACCGCTTTTGTGACCATCGCAGGTGCGAGAAAGTCTTCGCACCTGCGACCTCTACTCCTCTCCTCCATTTCCGCTTTTGTGGTTCCATCCACGCTTCTACGGGCTCGCACCTGCGGTTCCCACTCCGCAGGTGCGATTATACTAGTAGCAGCACTCCAATTGTTTCCTCAAATTAAAATCAAGTCCGTTAACCACCCGAAATCAATCTGAGGCCCCGGGGACCTCAATCAAATATACCAACTTGTCTTATAACATTTTACGAACTTAATCGAATCTTCAAATCACCTCTAACAACATCGAAAACATGAAATACACACGGATTTAAGCCTAAGAATCTTCAAAATTTCCAAATTCTATAAATAACGTTGAAACCTATCAAATCACGTCCGATTGACCTTAAATTTTCACACAAGTCATAAGTGACCCCACGAACCTACTGCAACTTTCGGAATCGGAATCGAAATCCGACCCCGATATCAAAAAGTCAACCCCTCGGTCACACTTTCCAAAAATTTGACTTTCGCCATTTCAAGCCTAATTCCACTACGGACCTCCAAATAACTTTTCGGGCACGCTCCTAAGTCCAAAATCACCATGCGAAGCTATTGGAATCATCAGAATTTAAATCCGAGATCGTTTACACATAAATCGACATCCGGTCGACTTTTCTAACTTAAGCTTTCCATTATGAGACTAAGTGTCTCATTTCACATTGAATTCACTCCGGACCCGAACCAACTAACGCGATAAGTCATATAACAGTTTTAAATCATAAATGGAGCAGTAAATGGGTAGAACGAGGCTACAAATCTCAAAACGGCCCGTCGGGTCGTTACATGCACCTCCTAATTCATCAAGCAAATCTTCAATATTGGGTATAGGGAACTTATCCTTAACTGTCATGTGGTTCAACTCCTTATAGTCAATACACAACTTCCAACTACCATCATTTTCTCCTACCATTACAACAAGTGATGCATAAGGACCAGTATTGTGTTGAATTACCCTTTGGTCCATCATTTCTTGAACTAACTTCTCAATAATATCCATTTTTATCCCAGGATATCTATATAGTTTTTTGTTCACATGATTTGCAGACTCTATTAAAGGTATTATATGGTCAAAAAGCCTCTATGAGGGGGTAAGGTTGTAGGTACTTCAAAAATACCTGAGTACTGCTTGATAAGAGCAAACAAGGCAAGTGTAAGTGTAGCTTCTTGTGTGGCTTGTATATTGTAGCACTGCATCTCTGTCCATCAATGACATCATGAACAAATGGGCCTCTCACTCATTTAGTTTGGGTAGAGAAGTAGCTTTAGTTGACATCAATTGGTTATTAGAACCCCCCAGTACATGCTTCTTACCTTGGTGCACAACTCAATAGTCATGTTCCTGAAATTAAATAGGATTCTTCCTAAGGTGCTGAGCCATTGCACTCCCAGCACCATATCCATGTTTCCTAATGGTAATAGTAGGAAGTTTGATGAGAAAGTTGTTCCTTGCAGTAGCCATTGTAGGTTCTTGCACACAGCAGCAATCTGCATTTTTCTACCATCGGCTACAGTGATAGATTACTCTACTATATAGCTAAATTGGCACCTTAGTTTCTTGGCAATTTCCTAGTCAATAAAGTTGTGTGTACTCCCAGTATCAATCAAAATTCGAAATGGCCTTTTTTCATGATAACCAATGACTCTAATTGACTGGTAACCAGACACACCAGTAAAAGCTTGCAAGGATGTAGTCATAAATTCATTCCCATGCTCTACAACTTCTTGGATCAATACCTCCTCTTCCACCTCAATTGTTGTGGTCGTTTCTTCTTCAAACACCTCCACCATAAACAGTTGCTTCCTAGACTTGCATTTGTGCCACATCTCATATTTTTCATCACAAAGGAAGCAAAGACCCTTAGCCCTTTTATCATCCAGCAGCAATCAACCTCTTTTCTAGTCTATTTATACTACAACAAAAAAAATATTTAGCGACACTAAAAAGACCTTTAGCGACAATAAATATTACCACTAAAATATTTACCGGCCATTATATTTTTGCCGTTGTACATGGGGTCGCTAAAGCGTTTAGCGGTCATTCAAAGAAGTCCTGGTAAAGGTTATTTTTATTGCCGCTAAAAACTAAAGCCTTTAACAGCAATTATATAGTGGCAATTATAATGGCTGCTAAATTCATTCTCAAAGTACCTTTATTTTTACTTCTAGCATCTATTTTTATTGCCGGTAAATTTAATTAAATTGCCGCTAAATAGGTCACAATCTTTAATGACAATCGTTTGGTGAGTGAGGTTTGATGCAAAGGTTTTCTGATTGTTCTGTGATCTATAGGCAATTAGAGTGAGTATAATAGGATTGGAGTTAGAGTGAAAGGATCTAGAAACAGGTTTCAATCCCTAGGTTTTGGCTTGAGCATCAAAACCTTCCTCTTGTAATCTGGCAATCTTATATGTTGCATTAAGGTTTGTTCGTGGTGCTTGGATTTTGACGGCTTTATTCAACTCTGGCTTAAGTCCCCTAAGAAACAACTAATGGCATTCTCAATAGTCACATTAACAGCGGTTAATAATCTATCAAACTCTACTTGGTATTCCTTAACCCCAGCAGTTTGGCTTAAATTCTTCAAAGCCTCCATAGGATCCTCAAAGTTATCCCCAAACCTTTTATTCAAAGCTAGTACATACTCAGTCCATGATAAGTCTAGGGTAGAAGTTCTAAACTTCACATAAGATCTATGACAAGCAATGGCATCACCATCCATATGAATATAGGCTACCTTCATCCTTTGTTCAAATGGAACCTCATCCATGGAAAAGTATTGATCAGTCTTATATATGTAAATCTATACCAGAGAATCGAGAAAAATCTAGTTTTGAGAATCGAGTAAATAAGTTACCATTTCCTTGATGAGCAGAACAAAGTATGATTCCAAGGGCTTCCTTAAGGCCTAGCAGTTCCTTATCAACTTGTCAATTTCTCTCACTCATGCTTACCATGCCATTCATCACCTTCTGCAACTGCTCTTGAATCTGAGACAGTTTGTCCTCCATTTCGTCGACTGGTATGTCTTGATTTTTTCTTCGAGTCATGTTGATTATTCCGAGAATCGAACGCTCTGATACCAATTGAAGCAATCAGTGAAGAATTGATGCAATCAGTGAAGATCGCAATGGAATTTCGTTAATCTAGGAGCTAATGCTAGAAGAAGATGGCAGCTAGATCAGGGAATAACCGAGAAAATTAGCTAGAAGAGAAATGAGAAGAGAAGAGAGTAGACTGATCTTATTTCACGAATGAATTCAATTACAATGTAACAGTGTATTTATATCACAATCTAACGAGTAACCATACTGATTTTAGTCTCTCTACAATGCTAATTTCCCTCTAACTGTTTTAACTAACTTTCAACTAACTCGGAACCAACTATAACTAACTCCTCGAACAACTATAACTAACGCGATGCTAACTAACACGATACCAACTGCAATGCTCATTTCTCCCTTCGCTAACAATCTTATACTTGCATCATCCTCTGTAAGTCATATTGGTGTTGTTGATTACATAATACTTTTTATTTTCCATCACTCATCTCATTAAATTCTAGGGAACATCAAACCATAGTATGAAAAATTTAAGTATATTAAGTACTGGAAATCTTATTAATACATAAACAATAAACAATTGTTTCTTATAACGATTGACCCAAAAAAAGAGAATTGAAGAAATTAGAAGCCCCTTAAATTGATCGAGCTGCCTAGGAAAGGTAAATATAAGAAGAATTAATCTAAATAATAACCCATACAATTGTTTAATTAAAACTAATCGGTGAACATATTATATATATATATATATATATATATATATATATATATATATATATATATATATATATATATATATAATTAAGCATGTAAACCATCTCCTATAACCATGAGCAGTATTTTAAAAGGCGGGAGCATGAGATAAGACGCTTTGTTTAACGTGGGGCGAGACGCAAACCCTTAGACTTGGGACTTAAGCCCTATGGATCTTTAATTTTTTAAATTTTTAAACTAATAAAATATTTATAAAGTACAATATAAATTTAAGAAAATTAAGAAGATTTAAAAAAACTCATAGAAAACAAAACATCTAGTACTTTTTTATATATAAATACAAATAATGCAATAGTATAAAAGTTACTATGAGACATAAATCAACTATAACGTCTTATCTGTCAAACAATTAAAATATTATAACAACAACAACAACATACCCAGTATAATCTCACGGGTGGGGTCTGGGGAGGGTAGTGAGTACGCAGACCTTACCCCTACCTGGAGAGATAGAGAGGCTGTTTTCGATAGACCCTCGGCTCAAGAAAAGGTGGAAAGGAAGAATAGGGGAGAAGAAGAGGAGGTAAGAGGGGAGAAAGGCGATAAGCAAAGAGGAGAAAAAGTAGCATCAAATAGTAGCCATCAAGGAGCAACAATATCTAGTAAAAGGGAGAAAACATATCATCAAATAGTAACAATCAGAGAGCAACAATCCCACTAGCAATTTACAAAAACAAAGGAAGTGGTTACAAAGTACCGGATACAATAAAAAATTATAAGGAAGTAACGTTCAACCCACAACAAGAATATTACTAATGCTACTGGTGAACCTATGAAAACCCTGCAACTACCTGTCAACCCACCACCTTAATCCTCGATCTCCACATTTTTCTATCGCCAGTCATGTCCTCGGTTAGGTGAAGCACCGACATGTTCTGTCTAATCACCTCTCTCCAATTGTTTATGAGTGGCACCCGTGGAAGCCAAGTTAAAGGAATCGAGGTTGCGATGGTTTGGACATATGAAGAGGAGAGATATAAATTCCCCGGTCAAGAGGAGAGATAATATTGATTAAAATATTATGATTCTTTTAAAAAATATTATCGAACGGTTTATCTCTCTAAAATTTAACAATTAATAAACTTCATATGTACTGTAATTTAGAATATTACTCCTTAATTATGAGTAAATATAAAATTATTTTCAAATAGCAAAATAATAAAAAACAATTGATAATTTTGAGAGAAGACCTATAACAAGTGAAAATGTAATTTTTGGTTATCTATTTAGAAAAAATATTCTCAATTAGTAAATATGCAGCGTTATATGGTAATAGATTCAACGGTCAAAAAGCTCTCTTATGATTTATAACAAGTTGCATAGATTATTGGATATGCTTACTCATATCGGGGCAAGGTCCTACTAGATCTAGGATCTAAAGTTTATCGGTTTCTATTAGAATGATTTTGAATTAATATTCAATAAGAATTGAATTCACGGTTAAATATTTATAAATATTTAGTAAATTTTTCTTTATATGTATATTAATATACAGAATTTACAAAAGCTATTGAGTTCACGTGAACCTGTAAGTTACTCTATATATCCGCCATTGGTCGTAATTGCCATGCTTATCTAGTCTGGAATAAGTGTATCAAGTCATCCAGTTCGATTCATCTTTTTTTGGTTGCTTTTAATTAGAAAGTAACAGTACGATGTAACTAACTGATTGAGGCATGTTACCTGCTAATTAAGTCAACTACAAAATAAATCTCTTTCTTAATTAGTACTAATAATTATTTGCACCAATGATCAGTTCTTAAAATGTAGCGCACGTTAAGCAAATATCCATTACAGTGAAGCCAACAGATTCGAAAAGATTCAACAAGACTAAAGGAGTTAGAGAGTATAATTGGAAGTCAAAGGCTTAATATTTTACTTTATCTAGAATATTATTATATTTTCTTTTTTAGTCTCTTAAAAAAGAAAAAGAATATCAAACTTCCTTAGTTAAGAAATGATCTAACTTTAAAATTTCTAGGTTTCCCTTAATGAAATAATTTAGAGCTTCTTATATAATTGGCCGTTCGGCCGAAAAGTATATCACTCGCTAGCCCATTGTTTTACATTATAACTTGTAGCCAAAAACAAATAACATATGCTAACCAACAATTAGTTTTTGAGCGGCCCTTTGTCCCTTCTTCACTCTCTAGTCATTCATGTAAAACTCAACAAAAATTAATTTTCACCTCCTAAAATGTGAAATCTAAATGTTAAGATAAGCAGTTGGCGAACTAAAAATACAAATAGGTTTTTCTCTGAAGGGGTAAAAGTTTGCTCCTTTCAACGTATGTGAGAACCTCTTTTCTCTGTTTAGTTCACAGTTGGGTTTCTTCTTATAACGACTCGGCCAGTCGTTTTAAAATATTGTACCCCCACTCCCGTATTTACTGTGCATTCTATGCTTTATAGCTGTTATGTAACTTGTAGGGGTAGTCGGTTTGGGTCCGATGATGTATTGGAATGAATTGGAACACTTAGTTTCATATTTTAAAGCTTAAGTTCAAATAGTGACCGGATGTCGACTTATGTGCAAACGACACCGGAATAGAATTTTGATGATTCCAACAGCTCCGTATGCTGATTTTGTACTTAGGGACGTGTTCGAAATTTTATTTGGAAGTCTGTAGTTAAAATAGGCTTGAAATGACTAAAATAGGAATTTAAGTTTGGAAGTTTGACCGGGGAGTTGACTTTTTGATATCGGGGTCAGAATCCAGACCTGAAAATTTTCATAGCTCCGTTATGTCATTTATGACTTATGTGCAAAATTTGAGGTCAATCGGACTTGATTTGATATGTTTCGACTTCGAATGTAGAAGATAGAAATTCTTAAGTTTCATTAAGCTTGAATTGGGGTGTGAGTTGTGATTTTAGCGTTGTTTGATGTGATTTGAGGTTTCAAATAACTTCGTATGGTGTTTTAGGACTTGTTGGTGTATTTGGTTGAGGTCGCAAGGGCCTCGGGTGAGTTTCGGATGGTTAACGGATCAAAAGTTGAACTTAAACAGTTGCTGCAAAAGCTGCTGCAATTTCTTCTGCTAGAAATACATAAATCAAGCCCAGAAAATTGAGCCCAGGATCGAAGCCCAGAAGTTGAGCCCAGGGTCGAGGGCCAGGATCAAAGGCCAGGGTTGAGGCTCAGGATCGAGGGCCATGATCGAAGGCCAGGATCGAGGGCCATGATCGATGCCCAGGATCGAAGGTCAGGATCGAGGCCCAGGATAGAGGGCCATGATCGAGGCAGGACCGAGGGCTGCTTAGACAGAATTATAAAACATGGGACTTCGTCTATATGCCATTTTTGACGAATTGGAGCTTGAAGAGAGGTGATTTTTGATAGATTTTCAAGGAAAAACATTTGGGTAAGTGATTCTAACTCGGATTTGGTCAATATACATGAATATATCATTGTTTCCACCATTTAATTAATGTATTGAGATGGAAATTTGGAAAAAATTTAAAAATCTCATATAAACGAATTTTTGAGATTTCGGTGTCGATTCGGAGTCGGATTTTACTGAAACTGGTATGGTTGGACTCGTAATTGAATAGCTTGTTGGATTTTGTGAGGATCTTGGTTCGAGGTAAGTGATTTTCCTACCTTTATTTGGGAGAACTCCCCGTAGGATTTGTACTATTTTTGATATATGAGTGCCGTGTACGTGAGGTGACAAGTACGTACACGGGCTAATTATGTAAAATACTAATTTTTCTACTAAGTAATAACTTGATTTCCTTCTTATTTGAGTTTTATCAGCATGTGTGGTATCCGGCTAGACTAGAATAGCATGCCTACTTGCCTTAACTATTTACTTGAACTACGTGCAGCATGTTTAGTTAATTTACTTGTCTTTCCTTAACTAGTACTTAGGTTGAACTGTAGAATTTTGTGTCATAACTATTGAATTCTATTGTTTGGATGCATTTTTACTTTGGGACTACGGAACGGTATTCCTGTACTGCATATTTACTTTGGGACTACTGAACGGTATTTCGGGAGATCCCCTTGTTCTACACATATACGTTGGGACTAAGAAACGGTATCTCGGGAAATCCCTTGTTGTTATCTCTGTGTACTGAGTTGTTGTCTTCTATGATTTCATTCTGGTTAAATTTCAGTCATTATTTTACTGCGGTATTTCATTTTATCTTGTGTTATTATATATATACCAGTAGGTCCCTGACCTGACCTCATCACTACTCGACCGAAGTTAGGCTTGGCACTTACTGGGTACCGATTGTGGTGTACTCATGCTACTCTTCTGCACATGTTATTTGTGTGAAGATCCATGTATTCCTTATCAGCCGCACTATCAGTGAGTCGGGACAGCTTTGGAGACTTCAAGATATATCTGTCGCGTCCGCAAACCTCAGAGTCCCCTTCTACTCTTCCACATGTCCATTATTTGCTGTATTTTCTTTTGATAGACTCTGATGTAAAGAGACACTAGAGTTTCCTCCTGTAGTTTGTGATTCACAATGTTTCAGGTTTTGATAATGTTGTGTAGTATATTGAGGAGTTAGTTGTTAAATTTATGTTTTCATTTCATTTATTCCGCAAAATGTTAGGCTTACCCGATCATAGAGACTAGGTGCCGTCATGACGTCATACGGAGGGGAAATTGGGTCGTGACAAGTTAGTATCATAACTCTAGGTTCATAGGTGTTGTGAATCACAAGCCGGTTTATTAGAGTCTCGTGGATCGGTACAGAGACGTCTGTACTTATCTTCGGGAGGCTATGGAAACGTTAGGAAAATTTCACTACCTTAATTCCTTGTCGTGCGAAAATTGTTGACTTAAAAAATTCTAAACTTTTATAATATATTCTCTCACAGATGGTGAGGACACGTAAAAGCAGATCTGATGACCAAGCACCCGCGCCCCCTGCTAGAGCCGCGAGAGGTCGGGGCCGGGGTAGAGGCCGAGGGCGTCCACGTGGTGCAGCCAAAGCACCCGCACGAGCTGCTACAGAGGACCCCCAGTAGCTCCAGCTGGAGGGCAGATACCTGAGGTACCTGTTTTTGAACCATCCCTCCAAGAGACTCTAGCCCAGTTTCTGAGCATGTTCAGCACCTTAGCTCAGGCTGGATTGATTACACTTGCTCCTGCCACATCTTAGGCCTGGGGAGGAGCACAGACTCACGTCACCGGTACTCCAGAGCAGTGGGTTCAGGTCGACCAGGTTCCAGAGATTGTACTAATGCAACAGTAGCTCCAGCTCAGCCCGAGGTTAGGGCAGCAGCTTCTGAGGTGGAGCAGCTCAAACTTGAGAGGTACAAGAAGTACCACCCACCTACCTTCAGCGGATTGGCTACAGATGATGCTCAGGGTTTTATGGAGGGTGTCATCGTATTCTCCGTACTATGGGCGTAGCGGAGACGAGCGGGGTTTCTTTTACTACATTCCAGCTTAGAGGAGCAGCCTATCAGTAGTGGCGTGCTTATGAGCTCAGTAGTCCGGATAAGGCAGTTTCGCTTACATGGACTCAGTTTTCGGACATGTTTTTGAGAGAGTATATCCCTCAGAGCCTTAGGGACTCATGGCGCGCGGTGTTTGAGCAGCTGCGCCAGGGATCTATGACTCTGTCATAGTATGCAGTCTGTTTCAGTGATTTGGCCCGACATGCACCGGCCTTGGTTGCCATAGTTCGAGAGAGGGTTCGACAGTTTATTGAGGGAATCCACCCCAACATCCGGATTAGTATGGCCAGGGAGTTGGAGATGGATATTTTTTATTAGCAGGTTGTGAGTATTGCCAGGAGATTGGAGGGCATGCTTGCCCGGGATAGAGAGAAGAGAGAGACCAAGAGGTCTCGAGAGATTGGTTATTATTCTGGTGATCGTGCCCCAGCAGCTCGCCATGGTAGGGGTTATGTGAGTAGCCCCATTCATTCAGCTCTTCCAGTCGTCAGTGGTGTCCCAGCCCCTTCTAGGCCCCATGATCCTTATTATGCACCGCCATTATCTAGTGTGCCTCCTGCACGAGGTGTTCTTAGCGGCCAGTCCAACAGACCTGGCCCGAGCCAGTCACAGCAGCCACGCCCTCCCAGAGCTTATATTGAGTGTGGCGACACTCGCCATATGGTGAGGGATTTCCCCAGATTTAAGAGGGGTGGACCTCCACAGACTTCTCAGCTACAACGTGCTTCACCTGGTCGGCCAAGTCAGATATTATGCCCTTCCTACTCGTACAGAGGCAGTTGCTTCTGATTCTCTCATTACAGGTATTGTTCTAGTCTGTCATAGAGATGCGTCAGTATTATTTGATCCATGATCTACATATTCCTATGTGTCCTCTTATTTTGCCTCGTATTTGGGCGTATCTCAGGATTCTTTGAGTTCCTTCATTTATGTGTCTACTCCTGTGGGAGATTCTCTTATTGTGGACCGCGTATATCGGTCATGTTTGATTTCTCTTAGTGGTTTTGATACCAGAGCCGATTTATTATTGCTCAGCATGGTGGACTTTTATATTATTTTGGGTATGGACTGGTTCTCTCCCCATTATGTTATTCTTGATTTTCATGCTAAGACTGTGACTCTGGTTAAGCCAGGATTTCCGCGATTAGAGTGGAGAGGTACCTTAGAGTATACTCCCAGCAGGGTTATTTCATTTCCTAAAGCTCAACGAATGGTTGAGAAGGGGTGTGACACGTATCTAGCTTATGTGAGAGATGTCAGCATTGATACCCCTACAATTGAGTCAGTTCCAGTAGTGAGGTACTTTCCATATGTGTTTCCAGCTAATCTTCCGGGCATGCCGCCAGATAGAGATATTGATTTTAGCATTGATCTGTTGCCGGGCACTCAACCCATCTCTATTCCTCTGTACCGTATGGCTCCTCCTGAGTTGAAGGAGTTGTTACAGGAGTTGCTTTAAAAGGGATTCATTCGGCCCAGTGTATCACATTGGGGTGCTCCTGTCTTATTTATGAAGAAGAAGGATGGTTCTATGCGGATGTGTATTGATTACCGCCAGTTGAACAAAGTCACAGTGAAGAACATGTATCCATTGCCTCGTATTGATGACTTATTTGATCAGTTACAGTGTGACAGAGTGTTTTCCAAGATTGACTTATGTTCAGGATATCATCAGTTGAAGATTCGGGAGCCAGATATACCAAAGACTGCTTTCAGGACTAGATATGGTCACTATGAGTTTCTTGTTATGTCTTTTGGGCTGACCAATGCCCCGACAACTTTTATGCACTTGATGCACAGTATGTTCCGGCCTTATCTTGACTCATTCGTCATTGTATTTATTGACGACATTCTGGTATACTCCCGGAGTCGGGAGGATCATGAACAGCACCTGAGGACTATGCTTCAGACCTTAAGAGAAAAGAAGTTATATGCAAACTTTTCAAAGTGTGAGTTTTGGCTAGACTCAGTGGCATTCTTGGGTCATATAGTATCGAATGAGGGGATCCAAGTGAATCCAAAAAAGATTGAAGCAGTGCAGAGTTAGCCCAGACCGTCCTCAGCTACAGAGATCCGGAGTTTTCTTGGTTTGGCGGGGTATTACCGTCGATTTGTAGAGGGTTTCTCATCTATTGCAGCTCATATGACCAGGCTGACCCGGAAGGGTGCTCCGTTCAGGTGGATAAAGGAATGTGAGGAGAGCTTTCAGAAGCTCAAGACAACTTTGACTATAGCCCCAGTATTGGTATTGCCTACAGGTTCAAGGTTTTATACTGTATATTGTGATGCATTGCAGATTGGTTTTGGCGTGGTGTTGATGCAGGACAGTAGGGTGATTGCACGTCCAGACAACTGAAGGTGCACAAAAAGAACTATCATGTCCACGACCTTGAGTTAGCAGCTATTGTTCATGCCTTGAAGATTTGGCGGCATTATTTTTACGGTGTTCCTTGTGAAATTTACACCGATCACTGGAGTTTGTAGCATCTGTTCAAGCAAAAGGATCTTAATTTGCGTCAGATAAGGTGGTTGGAGCTGCTTAAGGATTATGATATCACCATTTTGTACCACCCTAGGAAGGCCAATGTGGTGGCCGATGCTTTGAGTCGCCAGGCAGAGAGTTTGGGGAGTTTAGCATATCTACCAGCAACAGAGAGGCCATTGGCGTTAGATGTTCAGGCCTTAGCCATCCAGTTTGTGAGATTGGATATTTTTTAGCCAAGTCGAGTATTGGCTTGTATGGTCTCTCAGTCTTCTCTTTATGATCGTATCATGGAGTGTCAGTATGATGACCCTCATCTTCTCATCCTTCAGGACAGGGTTCGGCGAGGTGATGCTAGAGATGTGACTATTGGTAATGACGGCGTGTTGAGGATGCAGGGTCGGATATGTGTGCCCAATGTAGATGGTTTGCGTGAGTTGATTCTCCAGGAGGCTCACAGCTCGCGGTACTCCAGTCATCCAGGTGCCGCAAAGATGTATCAGGACTTAAGACAGCACTACTGGTGGAGGAGAATGAAGAAATACATAGTGAAGTATGTTGCTCGGTGCCTAAATAGCCAGCAGGTGAAGTATGAGCATCAGCGATCGGGCGGGTTGATTCGGAAGTTGGAGATTCCGGAGTGGAAATGGGAGCGAATCACTATGGATTTATTATTGGGCTCCCACGGACTCAGCGGAGGTTTGATGCAGTTTGGCTGATTGTGGATAGGCTGACCAAGTCGACTCATTTCATTCCTCTGATGACTACCTATTCTCTCGAGTAGCTAGTTTGAATCTACATCTGTGAGATCGTCAGGATTCATGGCATACTAGTATCTATCATCTCTGACAGGGGTACACAGTTTATATCATAGTTTTGGAGAGCTGTACAACATGAGTTGGGTACTCGGGTTGAGTTGAGCACAGCATTTCACCCTCAGACGGACGGGAAGTCCAAGCGAACTATTCAGGTATTAGAGTATATGCTCTGTGCGTGTGTGATAGATTTTGGTGGTGCTTGGGACCAGTTCTTGCCACTTGCGTAGTTTGCTTACAATAATAGTTATCAGTCCAGCATTCAGATGGCACCGTATGAGGCTTTGTATGGTAGGCGGTATCGGTCTCCAGTGGGATGGTTTAAGCCGGGCGAGGCTAGATTATTGGGTACAGACTTGGTTCAGGATGCCTTGGAAAACGTTAAAGTGATTCAGGATAGACTTCGCACAGCCCAGTTTAGACAGAAGAGTTATGCGGATCGGAAGGTTCGTGATGTTGCATTCATGGTTGGTGAGCGGGTCTGGCTCCAGGTTTTGCCTATGAAAGGTGTTATGAGGTTCGGGAAGAAGGGCAAGTTGAGCCCTAGGTATATTTGGCCTTTTGAGATTCTTGAGAGAGTTGGGAAGGTGGCTTACAAACTTGCACTACCACCTAGTCTCTCTGCAGTTCATCCAGTGTTCCATGTTTTCATGCTCTGGAAGTATTACGGTGATCTGTCTCATGTGTTACACTTCAGTTCAGTTCAGTTGGACAAGGATCTATATTATGTTAAGGAACCAATGGCTATTTTGGATAGGCAGGTTCGAAATTTGATGTCAAAGGACATTGCCTCTGTGAAGGGGTCATCCAGTCGAGGAGGAGACTTGAGAGACCGAGCAGGATATGCACAACCGTTATCCTCATCTTTTCACCACTTCAGGTATGTCTTTATGCTCATTCGAGGATGAACGATTGTTTTAAGAGGGGGAGGATATAACGACCTGGCCAGTTATTTTAAAAAGTTATAGCCCCACTCCCCTATTTACTGCTCATTCTGTGCTTTATAACTGTTATGTAACTTGTCGGGGTAGTCGGTTCAGGTCCGACGATATATTGGAATGAATTGGAACACTTAGTTCCAAGTTTTAAAGCTTAAGTTCAAATAGTGACCAGATATCGACTTATGTACAAACGACCTCAGAATAGAATTTTGATGATTTCAACAGCTCTGTATAGTGATTTTGGACTTAGGGGCGTGTTCGGAATTTTATTTGGAAGTCTATAGTTAAAATAGGCTTGAAATGGCTAAAATAAGAATTTAAGTTTGGAAGTTTGACCGGGGAGTTGACCTTTTGATATCGGGGTCGGAATCTAGTCCTGAAAATTTTTATAGCTCTGTTATGTCATTTATGACTTGTGTGCAAAATTTGAGGTCAATCGGACTTGATTTGATATGTTTCGACATCGAATGTAGAAGTTGGAAATTCTTAAGTTTCATTAAGCTTGAATTGGGGTGTGAATTATAATTTTAGCCTTGTTTGATGTGATTTGAGGTTTCAAATAAGTTCATATAATATTTTAGAACTTGTTGGTATTTTTGCTTGAGGTCCCGAGGGCCTCGGGTGAGTTTCGGATGGTTAACTGATCAAAAATTGGACTTAAATAGTTGCTGCAAAAGCTGCTGCAATTTATTCTGCTAGAAATACATAAATCAAGCCCAGAAAATCGATCCCAGGATCGAAGCCCAGAAGTCGAGCCCAGGGTATAAGCCCAGGGTCGAGGGCCAGGATCGAAGGCCAAGGTCGAGGGCCAGGATCGAGGGCCATGATCGAAGGCCAGGATCGAGGGCCAGGATCGAACCCAGAATCGAGGCCCAGGATCGAGGGCCATAATCGAAGCCTTGATCGAGGGCCAGGATCGACGCAGGACCGAGGGCTGCCTAGACAGAATTATAAAACAGGGGACTTCGTCCTTGTGCCATTTTTGATAAATTGGAGCTTGAAGAGAGGCCATTTTTGATAGATTTTCAAGGAAAAATATTTAGGTAAGTGATTCTAACTCGGATTTGGTCAATATACACGAATATATCATTGCTTTCACCATTTAATTAGTGTATTGAGATGAAAATTTGGAAAAGATTTAGAAATATCATAGAAATAAATTTTTGAGATTTCGGTGTCGATTCAGAGTCGGATTTCAGTGAAACTAGTATGGTTGGACTCATAATTTAATGAGTTATAGGATTTTGTGAGTTTTGCCGGATTCCGAGATGTGGACCACAGACTATTTTTGAGTTAATTTCGGGCTTTTATTAAAAATGTAGTATTTTCTTTTGAAATTGATTCCTATAATTTTGTTGACTGTGTCGAATTATTTTGGCTAGATGCGAGCCATTCAGAGTCGGATATTCGTGAAAAAGGCATTCTTACCGATTGATTAAGCTTGGTTCGAGGTAAGTGACTTGCCTAACTTTATGGGGGAAACTCCCGGTAGGATTTGTACTGTTTTTGATATATGAGTGTCGTGTACGTGAGGTGATGAGTACGTACACGGGCTAATTGTGTAAAAACCCGATTTTTCTACTAAGTAGTAACTTGATTTCCTTCTTATTTAAGTTTCATCAACATGTGTGGTATCCGGCTAGACTAGAATAGCATGCCTACTTGCCTTAACTGTTTACTTGAATTACGTGCAGCATGTTTAGTGAATTTACCTGTCTTTCCTTAACTGGTACTTAGGTTGAACTGTAGAATTTCGTGCTGTAACTATTGAATTCTATTGTTTGGCTGCATATTTACTTTGGGACTACGGAACGGTATTCCGGGAGATCACCATGTACTGCATATTTACTTTGGGACTACGGAATGGTCCTCTGTTGTTATTATCTTTGTGTACTGAGTTGTTGTCTTCTATAATTTCATTCTGGTTAAATTTCAGTCTTTATTTTACTGCGGTATTTTATTCTATCTTGTGTTATATATATATATATATATATATATATATATATATATATATATATATATATATATATATATATATATATATATATATATATATATATATATATAGGGCCCTGACCTGAACTCGTCACTACTCGACCGAGGTTAGACTTGGCACTTATTGGGTACCGATTGTGGTGTACTCATGCTACTCTTCTGCACATATTTTTCGTGTGCAGATCCAGGTACTCCTTATCAGTCGCACTATCAGTGAGCCGGAACAGCTTTGGAGACTTCAAGGTATATCTGTCACATCCGCAGACCTCGGAGTCCCTTTCTACTCTTTCTCGTATCCATTATCTTGTGTATTTTCTTTTGATAGACTCTGATGTATAGAGACACTAGGTTTTCCTCCTGTAGTTTGTGATTCACGATGTTCCGGATTTTGAAAATGTTGTGTAGTATATTGAGGAGTTTGTTGTTAAATTTATATTTTTATTTCATTTATTCCGCAAAATGTTAGGCTTACCTAGTCATAGAGACTAGGTGCCGTCACGACGTCATACGGAGGGAAAATTGGGTCGTGACACTTCTTCTCCTCTTTTTATTGAGGTATTGTTTCAATTTCGGTAGTTGAATAACTAGTCTTTCTTTGTTTTTCATGGGTCTCTGTCATTTTATTTTATTGGGATTAATGATAAATCTACGTATTTTGTGCTTAATTCTTTGGGTTTGGCTCATGATATGGTTGTTTCTTATCTTGGCCATGTGGGTTTTGAATAAAAGAAAGTTTGTATTTGGTCTAGTCTGTTTAGGGTTGGTTATACTTGAACTTGGGTGTTAGGAACAAGGATGGTAAGGAAATATTTTTTAATTCTGGAAATGAAATAAATTTTCTATTTTAAATTGGAATTAATTTGTCTTTTAATTTTAAATGCTTTTGTTCCGAAAATATTATTTCTTTTAAATCTCCAAAACAAAGGAAAGTATATCACTATCAATACCTAACATAAAAAAATAAAAAGGACCTAGAACTCTTCCTCATCGGCGGCCTTAGCCATTGCAGATCACTATCAACACCTACAAATCTCTTTCTCTTTTTTTTTTGCTCACCGAAAATGACCCAAAGACTAAAATATTCTCATGGTTAAAATTGTATAATAAATGTATGTATATTGTATAGTTAGTGTATATAAAAATAGACTGTCACTATACAAAATATATCCAAAATAGACTGTCACTATACAAAAATATATTAAATAGACTGTCACTATACAAAATATATACAAAATAGACTGTCACTATACAAAAAATATACAAAATAGATTGTCACTATATAAAATATATACGAAATACACTGTCACTATACAAAAATATACTAAATAGACTGTCACTATACAAAATATATACAAAATAGATTGTCACTATATAAAAATATACTAAATAGACTGTCACTATACAAAAAATATACAAAATAGACTGTCACTATACAAAATAGATTGTCACTATACAAAAAAATATACAAAATAGACACTTATGGCTATTAGATGTAATATGTTTGGGCCAGAGGGTCATTTCATGTTAATGGGAAAAACATGTGCTATTAAAATTTTGAGGGACTATAGAGGGTCATTTTCTCAATAATTTATAGTCATACAAATATCAATGGTTTATTTTAGATCACAAGTTTCAAAGACCTTTATTTTTTAAAATTTTGTGCCAAGACAAATACCGCCACATAAAGTAGGACAGAGAGAATAAAACTTAAGGTCATGTCGGTGAGTTTTTGATCATATTATAATTTGATTTTCCATCAGAGTAGCATAATCCCATTTAACGAAATATGTAACAATAATATAACAATTTTAAGTGAATTATTATTTGAAATTTACTCAAATATTCAATAGATGTTTGTTACCATTGATTAAGGAAAAAAACGAATTAGTGCGACAAAGCCCCCAAATATCTTATTGTCAATTGACGACCAAGGAATTAACTGCACCCTGAAGCCTGAGATGAGCATAGTGGTTTTAGAATATCATAATCTAAAATCAATCAGGTTTATAATTTCACGAGCTTTCTTTTGTTGTAATTCAAGTTAACCTGATAATATAGAAGGTTATATAAAATACTTAAAAAGAAAAAAAAGGAAACGTCAAGCCGATAAGTCATAGTGTTCAATAATTTTGAAAGAATTAAAGAGTTGAGAAGGAATAAAATTGTGGACGGAACAAAGTATACTTTCCCCTGAGTTCAAGAATCCATAACAGTACTTTTCAAGGATATAGTATTATATACCAAGATTACATAACTAGTTCTTCTTGATTCTTTTCTTTCCTAAAAAGATCTCAACATCTCTTTAGACATTACTTTATGCTCAATCCACCAATTTTTCAGAGTTTAAATTTGAATATATAATATGTACTGTAAAACTGTTCATGATCAACCTCAGTTCCATTCTCTTGAAAAACAATGCAGTCTAGGCCTGAATTACCTGTTTATGGCCGCGATGAAGATCGCCCTATAAGGCGACACCATAGTGCTAGCTACTATGCCCACAGGGTGAAAGAAAGTTTAACCACAAGAGTCTCAAAACTAGTATGTTCTATATTCTTAGGCCTTCTTGCTATTGTTGGACTCATCACATTCATTTTATGGCTAAGTCTTCGCCCTCATCGGCCACGAATTTTCCTCAATGACTTCTCTGTTCCAGCTTTAGGCCAAGGAATTGGTGGACCTGAAAATGCACAAATAAACTTCAAAGTCACAGCAAGAAATTCTAATCAAGGTATTGGGGTTTACTATGATGCAAGTCAAGTGACAGTGTATTATCAAGAACAAAGTATTGGAGGGTACCAAGTGTTGACACCATTCTATCAACAGCCTAAGAATAGTACCATTTTTGCTAGTATGCTTAGTGGTTCATCATTGACAGTGACAGGGTCGCAGTGGAAGCAAATGCAGAATGATCGAACGAGAGGGCCAGTGATTTTTCGTCTTGAATTAACATCAACTATAAGATTTAAGATTTCGTCGTGGAACAGTAAACGCCACAGGATGCATGCTAATTGTCCTGTTGGAGTAGGACAAGATGGCATGATATTGCCTGCTTATATGGATAAGAGATGTCCAGTTTATTTTAGCTGATTTAGGAAGGGGAGCATTCATTTCAAATCTTTTCCATTTGTTATCTTATTCTTATTGATTTTTTCATTTTTAGGATTGTATTTTACTAATTGAACTGCATTATTTCTGATATATATGTTTCTTTAACAAAGTATGACAAATGGCAGTGGAAAATGTACTTTAGAATTGGCATGTAAACCACTGTGGAGGTCGAAATCTTCAAAAACTCGATGGAGAAGAACGCAGCAAAGGCTTAACTAGAAAGCTCGAACTGTATTTGTGTCGATTTTCTAGTTCATCCCTTTGATAATCTCAGCAATATACTAAACAATAGCTAACGGACATTCAGAATATTCGCTCGGACACGGGTGCGGGTGTCCGACACGGGTGCGGATTTAGAGGTCGGATCCTTTGAAATGTAAATTCTAAGATTCGGGGATACAGATCCTAGTACGGATCCGGGTGCGGGGATCCGGCTAAAAATAATTCAAAATAAAATAAAAATTAAAAAATATCTCTAAATTATGAGAAATTTTATGGAATACTTACGTTAGCTTGTAAAGTGTGGATTTCTTTTTTATTCTCAAGTTGTAAACAAGTAAAGGATTGATTTCCTAAATAAGTTATGTTATTTTCTTCAAATTTACGCTTTTGGTTCTGATTTCGGGAATCAAATTGTATCTTGTCTCGAATTTTTTCGTCCGTTGTGGTCAAAGTACCCAAGATTGTTTGACCGGATCCGGTACGGATCCCATACCCACACCCATACTAGTGTCGTGTCGACACGGGTGCGGCACCTAAACTGCCATGTCGGAGCAACTTAGCGTCAGAAGATATAGACAAATCCAAAACTGCAGTTATTTAACACTGGGAGTGAAGCACCGGGGGTAATTTAAAGATATCAAGTTAACCATCGAGACAGGCCAAATAGATGTTTTTTAAACATGATTTTGCTTTCGAAGGAGCATGCAATGTTTTAAAAGGTAAGAGGAACAACAATTTCATGTACAGAGACATTTTTAAGCTATCCAAAGAACACATGCTCAACATACATAGGAGCAAAAGAATACAAGTGATATGGAAATAATAGTCCCAGGGATGGTTCACTGGGTGCACATCAAATGGCATGCATAGTCATGAATAAATTGTTCAAAATTTTGAGTTTACGATTGGCATTCAAGCAGAATACTCACTTCAAGGATTGACGATGCATAGCAATTTGTCTTCGCCAATCACGTATAGGAATCTGCATTTAGCCACAAGTATTATCAAACAATTGTAAAAACAAGGTCAGACTTCTTTGGAAGAGACTAGATAACACCATGAACCGAACGGTAGAGTCCTTACAGCAGGAAAGCCACCATAATCTCCAGGCTCACTAATATCCTTGGTGACGCAGCTATTAGCTGCTAACCTGACCTGTAGCATCAAATGCTATTACTTGGTAACAGTCTGATCAATAGAACAATAACCACATAGGGTGTGCACAATCAACAGAAGGAGCAGGCAGTATGCACGGAGAAATTTAACATCCCGATTCATATTAAGTTGAAGCACTTTATGGCTCACAGCATTCCTCGACGTCTTAGAAAAGCTTTAGAATATAATTAAGTAATACACTTTTAATAGAATAGGCCAATAGGATACTCCCTTCTCTACAAAGAGATTGTTTTGCTTTACTTTTTGGTTTCTCCCAAAAGGGTATCTGCTTTCCGTTAACGGAACTTTTCCACTACATTTTTTTTTAATATTATAGTACTTCAAAAGCTATATGGAACCCACTTTTTATTCCTATTTCTCTTTTTAACCCTCAAAACTCCTACATCTTAAACCTATTGAAAAGTATCCTTTTATCCCAAGTGGGGGGCACGTCAAACTAGGACACGAAACGGTTAACAGGAAGTAAGTATGATGGTATTGGTAGTAGAAACATAGAGATCTATTGACTTTATGAGCAGAGAACATGCTACAAGGATTCCATAGCCATCATAAAATGTAATAGCATTCTGATTCTCTTTTAAATATGTGCCATAACATTCTGAATCTGACTTATGTTAGGAGGAAGTTGGAGGATAATAAGCAGCATTGTCAAGCAAACTAAAATAAGCAGTTGTGTGGCTAAAGAATTCTACACCTGTGCTTTATTCCAACAATATCTCGTTTTTTATCCTATCATATCAGTTAGCTCAAGGCCTATAGGGAAAAGGTGGACAAACTTGAAGCAAGAGAACGGGTACACAAAGTGCAGCTTTATTTTTTTATTATGAGAACCCTCTCATTCTTGACATTTCTGTATTCTTACCATGTCCATTAAGATCAAGACTAGGCAGTGAATAAACATGATAATGTCAAGCTAAACAGTGCCATATAGAACTTATGATGCATAAAGTGATAACACACAATCTCTGCTTGCTTGGAAGTTAAGTGTTCTAGCATCTGCATATGTTCCATGCAATATAATATCCAATAATGTGAGAAATCTACAAAACATAAATTACATTTATTGTATGGAGTAGTCGTTTCACATAGAATCCAAATGGTGCTAGTCAAGGAACAAATCGCCAGTTAAATAAAAAATTATACCTTTGAGGCAATGTTTACATGATCACGGATCCCGACTCTTCCTCCGAAAGTTACATAGTCACCTATACTAGGAAAACAAAAGGAAAATTATGTAGATTAATCCAAGAAAAGAACAAATATATAATCTTGAAAGCTAAAAGTATACTGAACTAGAAAGTAAAATAAATTAGTGATCAAATCTAAATAGATGTTTTTTTTACTTCAATTATTTATCAAAGTGGGATAAGAAGGATAACATACGTCACTGAACCCGCAACCCCGACTTGTCCACATATGATGCAGCTTCTCCCAATCACTACATTGTGGCCTATCTGTATTACAGATCATAAGAACCGTCTTGGACCAAGATTTTCTCCAAAATTTAGAAGTAGAAAAGTACCTGAACTAAATTATCTATCTTTGTATGTTCTCCAACTACTGTATCCCTCCAACTGCATAGCCCCCGAATGATGAGGCATATATGTTTAAGCTCAGAAACATTAGGGCAGGGGATTTAATTTGGAAAGACTTGAGACAACCACAATGAAGAATTAAAAAAGAGCATTTATTTCACCTGCCCCTATCGATACACGTATTTGCACCTATTTCTACATGGTTTTCTATTCTCACATTCAGGGTCTGCAGATGAGATAAAAGAAAAAATTTAATAGTCTCGGAAGATTACAAAGAGTCGTAGCTCATAAGACATCAAGTATATGAACAAGAATCCAGGAAAAATTTATATAGTTGATCTGCTTTCAACCTTTCTTTAATTTTAAAATTTTTGATAGGTAGTTGATCTGGTATCAATCAATGAAAAACAAATCAAGGACTAACAATTTTTAGCTCAAGTACGGTCAGCCCTGATTCATTCAGAGAACGGCCAAGCTTGAGTTTAAAGTTATACTCAAGTGCTTACTGAGCTTCAGCGCGAACAATGAGCCATTAACACAAATGATCATGGACCAAACTCAAGGACATTTTTTTTCTGATCAACAAATCAAGCCCCATATAGCATGGTATTATATCTACATCAGAAATCCCTCATGTCAGCTTCTAATTTTTAAAGGACCAAAATACCAAAATAAGAAAGGACATCATACAAGTAATATGAATATATAAATGTTGAGCAGAGGTGAAGTGACGGGCTAAGAAACTAACAAGTTTAACATCGAGCACAAACATTGACACTTTGTGTGTCAAATATCGTTCTAAAATGTAACACCAAATAAAATAACAACGAAGAATAATCAAATTGGTTTTGTCCAAATTCTAATATTAAATATCTATTGCACACCTTTTCACTACACACAAGCATGATCAACAGACTTAACTATAGGACTCTAACGATTACTAGAATTACTCAAATTCTAGCTCACTTCACTGAGGAGCTCACTTGGTAGCTCTCCGCACTTACTTTTTCTTTGCTTATTTACTCTTGGTCACTTGCATTTAAGGCCCTAAAGACTTTAGGGGTCCTGAATTGGCCAAAATAAAAACTCATTTTGGTTCATGTAAAAGACATGATTTCAAGGATCACAAGTAACAATTTTATCTCTTAGATAAATAGTAGTATTTGACTAACTTGAGGCTTTTTCACCATATTTCCTTGCTCATCTACGAAAAATCCAAAACCTGTAACAAGAAAAGAACGTTTTATTTAGAATCTAACACTAGCAGTAATATGTAAATTAAAAGCAGGTCAGCGACAGGTAGACCGAAATATGTACCAGAAAAGAGAATAGTCTTGGTTTTCTTTTTAATAATGAACTGAAAAAGAAAATTCCACATTAGATTCAGCCTTACCATCTTGACCAATGCAGACTCCGCTGTGGATAACACAAAAGTCACCAACCATGCAATTAGCCAATGCAACATTGTAGCTGAAGATAATTTGTGCATAATTCATAGACCAAAAGTCACTTGTAAGAAACGGTGCAAAATAGAATTCAGGCCACAAAAACAGATGCATTTGAGACACTGCCTACAGCTAAGAAAGTAAATGGATCATCTTGCTTTTCCATAGCTTTTTTATCTAATTTTTATTCCCCCTCTACTGTATCCCATCCGCCTTTTTTTCAATTCTAAACAGTTGGATTTCTTTCTTTAGGAGACTCCAGCACAGAACTAAGACATCCTAACTAATCGAGAAAAGGCTTAAGCATAGATAATTGATAATTTTTTAATATAATCATGAAAGAAAGGCTGGCGAGATTTTGCTCGGAAGAACGATATTATTTTGCCAACTGAAACCAAATAACAACTATCTTTTTAACTATACCTCAGCTCTATTTATTAGGCTGAGCCTATTTCAACTCAATATTTACAACGCAGTCTTCTAGCTACCTACTAGAGATATCCCATCAAAATGAGGCCAAATACAGTGTTGTTAAAGGCTCTTAAAGTGTACATCAACCTTGAAGTTTGATTACTTAATTTGCGCTTTGAGTATGCCTCAAGGTGCTAGGCCTGTGAACCTCCACCGATGGATTTTGTCTTTAAGGGCACTACAACATATATATATAGCTTAATTATAGTTTTTCCATTCTTTTGTCCAAATAACTATTCGTTGTGGTTATACTTATATCTTCTTGCACTGTAATTATTTTTCTTATTTTTTCTTCATTGGCGCTTTTCTTCACTGAAATACACGTTTATTTGTACTTAAAGCTCCAATAGAATTTAGAGCTTTTTAGCGCTTTTCGTTTTTGACTACTCTGGCCAAAGAATTGTCTTCAACATAGACAAGATGTTTACCCTATTTTCGTTGATTGGCCTATAGTGACTGTAGGTCCAATGATTGCTCCGCAGCCAATGCGACACTCTGCACCCACTGCACATTCTGAATGTACTACAGCACCAATTTCCACAAAAGCCGAGGGATCAATGCTAGCCGACTTGTGAAAAGTCCCACCGCCATTGCCCCATCTGAGGTAATCTCGATGATCAACCTCACCATCATTCTGAAGTCTTGAATTCAAAGCACATTCGAGGTGCACTGTGGTACCTGATGGAACCTAGAAATAGTCATCTTGAAAGCAAAATAACCTTAAGTGATAAACCACCAAAGCAAACACAGAACACAACGTATCTTTCACGCTGCAAAGGAAACAGAACAAAAAGCAGTGTCAACATCTGATTTATCATCTAAATTTTCCACAACCAACACTATAGGTGTCTTTGATATGTAATGTTTCATCTTAAAAAATCTATGTATCTATTGGAGTAAGTGATACCCCCTCCTTCCCAATTTATGTGGCACATTTTATCTTTTAGTCTGTCCCCAAAAACATAACATTTTTCATTATTCGGAAATAATATTTATGGTTTGTTTATACTATAAGTATCAAAAGTCTGTCTTTTTATAAAACCTTGTGTCCAATCAAAATATGCCACACAAAATGGAAGGGATAGAGTCAAGGCCGGCTCTAGCAGTGTATGGGGTAAGGCAAGTGCCTTAGGCCCCCAATTTTGGGGGGGCCCATTTTTTAGGAATAATATATATTTTATAGGTTTATAATTTTATTTTATTTTTTATTTTTATTTTTATTTTTTTTTAAAAAAAAATATATATATATATATATAGTACTTTTGTACTTTTCATATAAAAGGAAAGAAAACCTTTTAGATATATTAATAAAGTAAAAATTTGACTTACTTAAAAATAGTAAAACCATGTTGGGAAAGTCGTATTGAAAGTATTAAAGCAATAAGATTTCGGGCTCCACAAATAAGAGATGCTTTAATAAAATTAGTAGAAGTTAGTGAGGATCCAAAAACAAAAAGTGAAGAAAGTTGTTTAGCAACATATGAGCTTGAAAATTTTGAGTTTTTATTGGGCATGACTATTTGGTATGATGTATTATTTGCTATTAATTTAGTTAGCAAAAATTTACAATCAAAAGACATGCATATTGATGTTGCCATAGATCAACTAAGAGGTTTAATTTCTTTTTCTAAAAAATATAGAGAAGAAGGATTTACAAATGCTATGATTTCAGCTAAGGAAATTGCATTTGAGATGAATATAGAACCCTGAATTTCGTAATAAACGTGTAATACATACAAAGAAACAATTTGATGAGAATGTTAATACTGAAATCACACAGTCTCTTGAAGAATCTTTTAGAGTTGATTACTTCTTATACATATAAGCCATTTTTTCACTTCAAAATAGATTTGAACAGTTTGAAGTATATGAAAATATCTTTGGTTTCCTATTTAGTGGTAAAAAATTGAGATCATTAGATGCCAAGAATTTAAAAAAATATTGTCTTAACCTTGAATGTTCCTTAAAACATAACAGTCACTCAAAATTAAAATCGATAAAATCTTACCTAATGTCAACAATGTCTCAAGAAAGATTAAATATCTTGGCTATATTATCAATTGAAAATGAATTATTAGAAAAAATCGATTATAAAAAAAATTATTAACAACTTTTCATCTCAAAAAGTTAGAAAAATAGATTTTAAATAAAAATATATATTATAACGTTCTTATAAATACTTAGGCCTAATATTAAACTTTGGCCTTAGACCCCACGTGCGCTTGAGCCGCCCCTGGATAAAGTATAAATAAGAGCTTAAATATTTATTGAACTTAATTCTTAATTTATTTATTTCCCAACTCGTGAAAAAGAATAGACTCCACTGTAAAACAAGTAATGCGGTCTAAGTGGCATTTTCACAAACACCTGAGTTGCTTAAAATGCTCAAGACAAAATAATTCACAGATGACACCCAGCAAACTTACCCGGCCCAGTAGAGTAATGCTTTGAAGCTCTTTCGCCTACAGAGAAACAATCGGAAGAAGTAGTTGCTGATGCAAGTCTTCGGGCTAACAAATTTTCAACCAACCTTGGGTGAGATTTGCTACGAACCAGTCCAGTTATAGAGGAAAGGGAACGAATGGAAGCTAATCTTTTAAGGCAAGACGACATTATGTGCAGAAGCTGATTACTAGTTTAACCTTAATCCAACGGCAAAACAAAGTTTGTAATAGTCAAAGCAGAGTCACAAATTTGCAATAACAGTTGCTTATATGTCCGGAGGCAATCAAGTTTGTCTTTAAGATATCATTTAGTTCTGAGGGATTATAATTTCGAGATTAATAATCCTGTAATTTTAACCCACTATCCAATATGTGATCCATATTTATATCAAGATTTTGCTACAAAATTTATATTGGTTTTAGCTGTACCAAGACAATAGCCAAATATTGGACAAATATAATCACAAATTTTATATCGAAATTAGTATTTTATTCTCGGTAACTGAATGACCCCTTAAAGTTTGTGTATTACACTCTCCATCTCTCAACCTCGTTAAATTAAATGTTCCGAAAAAGGTTATTTTGCAACTATATGTTCCGATCAAGGTTATTTTGAAATTATAATTTCGAGATTAATAATCCTAGAATTTTAATCCACTATCCAATATGTGATCGAGATTGATATCAAGATTTTGCTACAAGATTTATATCGGTTTTAGCTATATCAATAGGGGGAAATAAAAAAATAGTCAAATTTACAACTGGTAATTGAAAAATAGTCACAGTTTCAAAAGTAAATGAAATTAATCACTTTTTCATGTAAATATAAAATTTGAACAAAAACACCTTTAAAAATCCGAAAATATTCCAGCATAATATGATGGAGTTCGAATATTTTTACATATGAGCTTCCAGCATAATGTGCTGGAGTTCCAACATAATATGCTGGAAGTTTATATGCATGAGCTCCATAATCCCACATATTATGCTCGAACTTTCCGAGTGCTGTAGTTCCAACATAATATGCTGGAAGTTTATACGCAAGAGCTTCATAATTATGCATATTATGTTGGAACTTTCTGTGTTTCAACAAAACAGTGCTATTTTTAATAACTTTACAAACACTCGCTATTTTTCGATTATCCGTCCGAAAACTGGCTAGCCCGTGCTATTTTCACATACCATATATAATCTCAAAATTTTATTATCAAAATTAGTATCTTATTTTCGGTAACTAAACGACCCCATAAAGTTTGTGTATTACACCCTCCATCTCTCCTTCTAATTTATATGATGGTATTTGACAAGAGTGGTTTGCTCTAGTGGTGAGCACCTTCCACTTCCAACCAAGAGGTTGTGAGTTCGAGTCACCCCAAGAGCAAGGTGGAGAGTTCTTGGATGGAGGGAGCCGAGGGTCTATCGGAAACAGCCTCTCTACCCCAGGGTAGGGGTAAGGTCTGCGTACACACTACCCTCCCCAGACCGCACTAGTGAGATTATACTAGGGTGATGTTGTTGTTGTTGTTGTTTGATAAGTATGAAGTTAATAATAAGAATGAAAGAATTTTGAAACATGTGATGTAAAACAAGTTGTAGCTATAAACCATCTCGTTAAGTTAAATAGGAAATTTAAAATTAAGCTATTTCAAAGATATAATTCTTTTTGGAACAGAGTAAAAAGGAAATTTCATTATATAAGTTGGGCCCAAGAGAAGTGTATGTTAATTCCATATTTTTTTCTAAATAGATTTTTCTTTCAAAAGTATAAATGAAAAATACACATAACACAAATAAAGATTGTAAATTAAAATAAAAAAACTTTGCTTAAAGAGATCTACAGTCAAACCTTTTTATAACAACCACATTTGTTTCGAAATTTTTTGATTGCTATAGTGAAGTGTTGTTATATAAAACATATATTATAATATAATATAATATTCAGTTCTGAGAATAACTCGATTTTTATAGTGAATGACTATTATATATAAATATTGCTATAGAAACGTCTCACCGTAGATAGTTATCTTTATATCAAAGGAGGTTCATGTAATATACTATGAAATTATAGCTTGAGGCATATATGATCAGTCTTTGTAAGTACATATACTAAAATTTTATGGTGCATGTTAATTATTTGCACTTTTATTCTAGTTCTTTGCTATTATAATAATCTAGTTATTTACATTTACATTCTAGTTTGATTGATAGTTTTCTTTTGCTAAGTACAATAATCTATTTTATGTTAAAAATAATCTATTTTTACTTGAGTCCTTAAATTATTTATCACTATTTAATTCAATTATCATCATTATATCTTGATAAATGATAGATTTCTCAAGAAACAATTGGTTTGATAGTGTTACGTTGGAAATGTAGTCGCCGAAATATGTGTTTGGTAGTGTATGTCCCATATTTTTAAAAAATCAGTAAATAACTGGGAAGAAATTGATAACCGACATAAACATAATCGATAAAAAACCAATTTAATTGGTTTGGTTTGATTCAAATATTTGAAAAATCGACTTACTTGTGTTTTACGGAAAAAATCAATCCAAGTTGAACCATGAACACCCCTACCCATCACCAAATAACCAACCTTAATACTTATACTCAAGTTTAGGTTTAACCCTAATTGCATGAATTCATCTTTGGCCGAGCCATGATTTGAAGTTTACAAATTCTAAATTCTAGTCATATTAAATTATTGTATTCTAATTAATAATTAATGCATATTTAAATATATTTTTTTATGACAGTACAAGATATGAATTAAAGTTATTGTGATAGTGGACCAAATGGGTCTTCGCTACAAAATTATAAAAACCTTGAATTGGAAGTTTGGAACAAAGTCTATATTTCCTTTGGAAAGGAAAAAGAAAGGTACATATTTTGATCAAAGAGGAAATACGCGTTGTGGAAACTACTTTTCTTGCTTGATTAGACGTAAAACAAATTTAATGTCTTTAACTTGGCAACCTAGTGGGCTAATTTATTACTGATTTGGAATTTGGAAATGCTTCAACTTATCTAAAAGACAACGTTTTAGAGGGTTTAAGAAAAAGATTTTTTGAGCACTTTTAATGTATAGATTATTGAGCAATGACATTATGTAGCTGCTGTAAAAAACGATAGCCGAAACAATATATAAAATTTATATATTTTTTGTATATATACATTTGGTATATTATATACAAAAATTATACATATTTTATATACTTTTTCGGCTACCAAATATAAATAATTTCTTGCGCGGACTAAAAGTGATAATACCCCAATTATTTAACTCTATAATTGAAATGAGGGGAGAAAATGACAAAAACGGTCCCTTATCTTTGGGAGTAGGTTCATGATAGTCCTTTCAATATACACCTATCAGTTTTAGTCTTTTAAGTATTCAAAAAGTTGAGAATTTTAGTCTCCATCAATTTTAAAACTAACACCGTTAGTTTATTGCCCCCCCCCCCCCCCCAAAGAAAATAATACTCATAACCATACCCATTATCCATACCCTAAAAATAATTTTTTAAAGCATTTTTTTTGTAAAAACTGAAAATAAAACTGAATTGTTTTTATTAAAAACTGAAAAAAAAACGAAAATATTTTTTTTTCAGTTTTTACAAAAACAATTGCTTTAAAGAAAACTGAAAAATATTTTCTAAAGCAATATTTTTATAATAACTGAAAAATAATTTTCTAAAGAAAATTTTTTGTAAAAACTGAAATTATTTTTACTAAAAACTGGGAAAAAACGAAAATAGTTTTTTTTCAGTTTTTACAAAAAAATTGCTTTAAAAAAAACTGAAAAAAGTAAATTATTTTTTCTAAAGCAATATTTTTGTAAAAACAGAAAACAAAAAACAAAAAAAAAGATTCAACAAAATATTTTTTTTGTAGTCCATTGATTTAGGAAAGTCCTTTTTTCAATTTTTTACAAAAATATATTTTTAAGTTTTTTTAAAAGCAATATTTTTGTAAAAAATAGAAAACAAATATTTTCGTTTTTGTTTTCCAGTTTTTAGTAAAAACAATTCAGTTTTTTCCAGTTTTTACAAAAAATATTGCTTTAGAAAATTGCTTTTAGGGTATGGGTAATGAGTATGATTTTTTTTGGGGGGGGGGAGGGGGGAGGGGGGCGCAATAAACTAACGGTGTTAGTTTTTAAATGAACGGAGACTAAAATTGTCAACTTTTTGAATACTTAAAGGACTAAAACTGATAAGTGTATATTTAAAGGACTATCATGAACCTACTACCAAAGATAATGGGCAGTTTTTGTCATTTTCTCCCCTCATTTCAATCATAGAGTTAAATAATTGGGGTATTATCACTTTTAATCCGCATCAGAAATTATTTATATTTGGTAGTCGAAAAAGTGTATAAAATTTATATAATTTTTGTATATAACATACCAAATATATATATATACAAAAAAATATACAAATTTTATATATTATTTCGGCTATTATTTTTTACACCAGCTACACATTGTCATTCCTAAATAATTTGTACATTAAAAGTGCTCAAAAAAATCTTTTTTCTTAAACCCTCAAAAAACAGCTTTACCCAGTTATTGCAAGAAATTAAACTCTACATAGTTTACTTCAGCGACGTAGTAATTAACAGCGAAAACCTCCTTTTTTTATTTTCTTTCATTCTTCTTTTGGGGAGCGAAATAATTGGTGGATGCGAAAGCCAACAAAGACAACTTCGATGATGTTAAATTAGGTAACAAAGAAAATATATTAAAATAGGTATACTAATTTATTATGATTTGATCAATTACATATGATTCATTACTAAAATAATAAAGAGTAAATTTTGAGAGAATAGTCTCTCCTAAACAAAAAAATCTCTTAGAAGACTACATTATGGATGTTCTTATTGTTATTGTTGTGAAAGCGTCAATTTATATAAATACAAAAGTTGTCCTCCAAGAAAAGGATTCTTTTTATGGGTTTTTTCATTCCTTCGAGAGAGAGCGCACTAATAGATTAAAACTTCAGGGTAAAATCTTAATAGAGAGGAGTTTTGGAGCAACGGTAAAATTATTTTCGTGTGACGTATAGGTCATGAATTCGAGCCGTGGAAGTATTCAATAATGTTTGCAATAGGATAGGTTGTCTATATTGTACCCCTTTGGGTGTTGCCTTCCCGGGAACCTATGTGAATACCGAATGCGTTGTGCAACAATGTAGCATTTTTTTATATAATCATTGTGTCCGAGCCAGCTTGCTGTCATAACCCAAAATTCCACCAGAGGTATCGTGATGACACTTAGTCTCTAAGACTAGGTAAGCCGATTATAATAAAAAATTCAAGCCATTTTTTTTCTGTTTGAACATATAATTATAATACAAGTGTCAAAACCAACAACGAAAATATTCAAACAACCTCCCAAGACTGGTAATACTAAGTCACGAACTCTAACTGAATATATGAAATTATCTCGAGGGTCGAATATACAATACTGTTCGAATAAGAAATTAACAGTACAATAAAATGAAAAAACTCCAAGGGACTACGACGACCAATTAGGCTTACCTTGAATCCTTGCGATCATATTCTAATCTCTGTCCGAATATGATATCTCCAATACATGTCTCTCCACAAAAATGTACAGAAGTGTAGTATGAGTATATCACGGTCGGTATCCAGTAAGTATCAAGATTAACCTCGGTGGAGTAGTGACGAGGTACAGTCAAGACACTCACTAGTCAAATAACATGTGCAATATAGCATACAAAAATAATAGAAACACAAATAGCAGTGATAGCAACACCAATCAACTAGTGATATAAACAACAAGGCAGTAAGAACACCATAAATATTGCTCAAACGAATAATAAACACATGTACATCCAATTAATCAAGTCTTTCAAAATATACATCTTTTATCTATAAGTTTTTCAAATAAAAATCTTTAGAATGTAATCCGTACAATTAAATATATCCCGAATATACTTCCTTCAAATAAATATCTTACGAATATAATTCTTTCAAATAAATATCTTTCAAATATAATTATTTCAAGTAAATATCTTTCGAATATAATTCTTTCAAGTAAATACCTTTCGAATATAATTCTTTCAAGTAAAAGTTACCATGTGACACCTCATTTAACTTTCCTGGTGTGAGAAATATATTCAGCATATCACATCAAATGGTACGGCAATACCTTCGTGCACTTGTCTCACTCTCACCCAATATATATATATATATATATCAAATCAATTGGCACGATAACACCCTTCGTGCATTTATCTGTTTCTCACTGTGCATACATATAACAGTACCAACTAGGAGGGAGAAATGCCAATAACAATAAAAGAAATAAAGTGGGAGGCACACATGAAGCAACAACGACTACAAGCCACATAGAAAACATAGGTGCACAATAACATATCAAGATAATGGCATGAATGTATACACAACGAAAAGATATCACATTATAATGTATGTCTCTTGTCCTCACTTGCACGGAAACACCCTTTGTGCCATGAACAAATGATAATACAAAAATAATGGCACGGCATCACCCTTCGTGTTTTTACTCTCATCCTCACGTGATAATATAATTGAAATGGAACGACATCACCCTTTGTGATTTACACTCTCAATTGGAAAGGCATCACCCATCGTGCTTTTACTCTCAAATGGCACGACATCACCCTTCGTACTTTACACTCTCAAATGGCATGGCATCACCCTTCGTGCTTTACAATCTTCCTTACCAAGCACATGTATATCATTAACAAGCAAGGTAGGAAGCATAAATAACATCAGGGAGAGTGTTTAAACACAATACAATAATTCATATCATAATTTGCCCGCCGGCCACAACCAACTCCAAATATACAACAAAAATCAATTAATTTCAAAGTAAATAGCCCAAGGCTCCACACAACGTATATAAAACCTCAAAAACAACAACAGGGGTGGAAAAGTAACTTAGCATAGGACAACACCTTCTTTAATCCAAATTTTTGATAAATATATTAACACCTCTTTTAAGCTTATTTAATTAACTATTTGCATATGGAAAATCCATAATGAAATTAATTCCAAGAAATATCAAATCAACAAACACACAGAATTCACATAAATTCCAAGTGGCAATCACCCCAAATTATCATGTAAAATACAAACTCGACATACAAGAAATGTGGCATGACAAATAAAGAATTTACTAAGTTCTAAAAAAATTCTAATTTAATACATAAGGGTGACTACGAATTTAAAGCGATATAATTTACACATATAAACCAAGTGCGTACTCGTCACCTCGCGTACATAGTTTTCAATCACAGAATTTTCACATACGACTCAATGCCTAAGGGGAATTTTTCCCACTCAAGATTAGGCAAGATACTTACCTTTTTGAAGTTAAGCCGATATTCCAAAATAGCCTTCTTGCTTGAATTGACCTCCGGACAGCTCAAATCTTTTCAAATTGATTGTATAACTTCATTAAAATTCATCAAAAATAATTCCTGATAATAAAATGTCAACTTAAAATTTTGTTCTAAAAAGTCAACGCGGGGGCCGCCTCTCGGAACTCGACAGAATTTTTATGAAATCCGAACACTCATTCCAATATGAGTTCAACCATACCAATTTTATCAAATTCCGATAACGAATCGACTTCCAAATCCTTAATTTAAGGTATAGGAATTTTCTTGCATTTTCAACCCAATTCACTAATTTCATGATAAAAACAACAATAAATTCATGTATTTTAATCAAAACCGAGTTAGGAATTCTTACCCCAATGTATTCCTTGAAAACTCCTCGAAAACTCGCTTTACCCGAGCTTCCTTCTGCTGCCCAGGGGTTTGTTCTTTGCGTTCGCAACCCTCCCCTCGCATTCGCGATGAACAAGTCCTTCCACAACTATTGCAAAACTCTTCTTAGATAGCCTCTAGTATAATGGTCATAACATTTTGTACAAAACTCCAAATGATAAATGGTTTGTCTTTTTGAAAACTAGACATCAAGGGCTACAACTTTCATGTTTTTCTTATATCCCAAATCCTTATATATTTCTAGATATAAGCTTCCAAAGTCAGCCCTGTGCAACAGAAATTTCTTCTTCGCGATTTCTAAACTCTTCCCCGATAGCCTGTAGTTTATCCACCATAACATTTTGCACACAACTCCAAATGCCAAATGGTTTCCATTTTTAAAATCTAGACACAAAGGGCTACAACTTTAATTTTTGGATCATCTCCAAATTCCTTATATATTGCAAGATATAAGTTTCCAAAGACGGGTGACAGACAACATGAATTCCTTCTTCGCGAACGCGAAGAACAAAATCCAAGAAGCCAAATCGTTCTTCGCAAACACGAAGAACAACACCAAACATCAGAAAACCATCATCCAAAGTAGCCCAAAATGATCTGATAACACCCAAAACAGACTCGAGCCCCCTCCCCCCTCGCGACCCCAACCAAATATACCAACCAGTCTGAAAATACGATACGAACTTAGTCGAGACCTCAAATCACATCAGCCAAATACCGAAACTACGAATCGCACCTCGAATCAAACTTATGAGTTTATGACATTTCCAAATTCTATAACTTGTGCCGAAACATATCAAATCAATCCGGAATTACTTCAAATTTTGCACACAAGTCAAAAATGACATAATGGAGCTGTTCTAATTTCTGGAATTAAATTTCGACCCCGATATCAATAAAGTCAACTCTCGGTCAAACATGACCATCAAGAATAGCATGGTACGGAAATAGCCAATCTATACCCAAACTCACATTAAAGTCCACCATATTAAGCAACAGAAGATCAACCCTAGTCTTATAGACCCCAATAGTAACTACAAAAGATCGGTAGACATGATCCATCATAATAGAATCTCAAACAAGTGTAGACACATAAATAGGAGTATCTAAAGAATCACGAGCATATCAAAATATGATGCAAAGTAGGATGACACATACGAATAAGTAGAACCCGAATCGAATAACACTGAAGCATATCTATAACACACCAGAACAATACCTGTAATGACTGCATCTGCTGCAACTGCCTCAGCCCTACCAAGGAAATCATAACAACATGCATGGCCTCCCCTCTAGGACAACCTCTACCCGCATGTCCCCACTACTAGGTGGCTGTGCAGGTGGTGTAGAATCTAGAGTGAGAATCATATCCTAGGTACCCTATTGATGTTCACTCATCCGAAGCCTAGGACAATCTCTCTGCATGTGCCCCATATCACTACACTCATAACAAGCTCTCTACGGACGTGACTGCTGGAACTGAGTCTTCCCCAAACGCCTGGAATAACTGCTATAAGAACTCCGTGCGGGAGGTGCACTGAAGGATGACTGCCTAGTACGAGTATTCTGAAAAATCTATTTCTTGTTGGTGCACCACATGAAACCCGAAGTATTGACTGAACTGGTCAGCTAAAATGACCTTTGCTATATGAAGCAAGTAAAAGAAGCAAGGTGAATAAGGGTACGAGGCACCCAGTTAATGAAGATTATCAGTACTCACAATTTAGGCAGAGAAATATAAGCATTTTGAGTTACCTTCAATAGTAACATATGTATGTACAATCGGCCACACCCATCTTAGTTATGCCCTATGGGAGCTAACAAATATAATTTTCAGAGAAGGACGGGACATCAGGATCCGGCTGGGGTTAGAGTAACCCAAAATGGTGGATGGATTATTTGCGTTAGTTGACATTTCTGAAGGACATTGGAAATGTGCTAATAGATCTTCTTGTAAGACACCCAAATGGTGCACTCTTGAATAGTATAGCTAGATATGAATACTAGAATGCTCAATACAAAATTACAAAGATTGGCACTAGAATCCTGGAAGAGATAAATATTACCTTAGTGTAGCTCCCGTCCCTAGTAGAGAGAGAATGCTAGGCAACCCGAAGAGCCAGCGGATGGAGCAAGGGGAGCTAAAAGCAAAAAAATGTCTTGTTGAAGTTTTCAGAATAAAGTGATAGACAGAAATATTAGTAGGTCGACATGATCAGAAGTCGTCACCTGATGTTGTTACAGGTATATTATTAGTCTCCTCATATGATGTATATGCATTGATTGACCTAGGTTCCACCTTATCATATGTTACTTTGTTGGTTGCTAGTAAGTTTGGAATAGAACCTGAGTTGGTTAAACCTTTTGAGGTGTCCACACTTGTTAGGGATCCAGTGATAGCTAGGCGAGTATATAGAGATTGTACAGTAGTAGTTCATAGTCGATCTATAGTAGGAGACCTTATTGAGTTAGATATGGTAGAATTTGATGTTATATTGGGTATGTATTGGTTGGCTTCTTGTTATGCTAGCGTTGATTGTAGATCAAAGATGGTTCGCTTCCAGTTTCCAGGGGAGCTTGTTTTGGAGTGGAAAGGTAATACGGCATCGCCGAGAGGTAGGTTTATTTCCTATCTCAAGGCAAGGAAGATAATCAGAAAGGGCTATATTTATCACTTAGAATGGCACCTGCAGAGCTGAGAGAGTTGAAGGAACAACTAAGGGACTTGCTTGAAAAAGGCTTTATCGGACCTAGTACATCACTGTGGGGAGCACCTGTGTTATTTGTGAGGAAGAAAGATGGTTCCTTGCGGATGTGTATTGACTATAGACAATTGAATAAGGTGACGATCAGGAATAAGTACCCGCTCCCGAGGATTGATGATTTATTTGATCAATTGCAAGGTGCCAAGTGTTTCTCGAAGATAGACTTGAAGTCCGGGTACCATCAGGTAAGGGTTAAGGAGGAAGATATTCCGAAGACAACATTCAGGACCAGAAACGGACACTTTGAGTTTCATGTTATATTATTCGGCTTGACCAATGCCCCAATAGTATTCATGGATTTGATGAACCATGTGTTCAGACCCTTTCTAGATCTGTTCGTGATTGTATTT
Organism: Nicotiana tomentosiformis; assembly: GCF_000390325.3. Lineage (NCBI taxonomy): Eukaryota > Viridiplantae > Streptophyta > Magnoliopsida > Solanales > Solanaceae > Nicotiana > Nicotiana tomentosiformis. The sequence goes on from NC_090820.1 coordinate 99,758,411, forward strand.
ATTGATGATATATTGGTGTATTCTCGTTCAGAGACTAAGCAAGCAGATCATTTGCGTACTGTGCTCATAGTTCTACAAAAAGGGAAGTTGTATGCAAAATTCTCTAAATGTGAATTCTGGTTGAATTTTGTAGCTTTCCTTGGGCATATTATTTCATACACAAAAGATTGAGGCTGTAAAGACATGGCCTAGACCTACGACACCGACGGAGGTTCGTAGCTTTCTCGGTTTGGCAGGTTATTACAGGAGATTTATTGAGGGATTTTCTTTTCTTTCAGCACCATTGACAAAGTTGACTTAGAAGGGAGCTAAGTTGCAGTGGACCGATGCTTGCGAATGGAGTTTCCAGGAATTAAAGAACAAACTAACTTTAGCACCGGTTCTAATACTCCCGGAGGGAACCAATGGTTATGCTATCTATTTTGATGCTTCGGGCGTTAGATTGAGTTGTGTACTGATGCAGCATGGTAAGGTTGTAGGTTATGCTTCTAGACAACTAAGAAAGCACGAGAAGAATTACCCGACCCACGATCTAGAGTTAGCCGCGGTGATTCATGCACTAAAGATGCGGAGGCACTATTTTTATGGCATTCATGTTGATATCTATACGAATCATAAAAGCCTTCAGTATATCTTCAAGCAAAAAGGATTGAATTTACGTCAAAGGGGATGGTTGGAACTACTGAAAGACTATGACGTTGATATTTTATACCATCCGGGAAAGGAGAATGTAGTAGTCGATGCCCTCAGCCGTAGATCTATGGGTAGCCTATCATATTTACAGTCAGAGAAGAGGGGGATAACCCATGAGATTTATTAACTAGCTAGTCTTGGAGTTCGATTACTGGACTCAGATGATACCAGAGTTACTATTCAGGACATGACAACATCCTCTTTAGTAACTGAAGTGAAGGAATGCCAGTACGAGGATCATGTGTTAGCTCATTACAGGGATATAACCCCTCAGAAGGAGAATACACCATTTAAGATTACAAGAGACGAATTCCTTAGATATCGAGGATGATTACGTGTCCCTAATATTGCAGGGCTGCACCAGCAGGTTATGGGAGAGACTCACTATTCTCGTTATTCTGTCCATCCAGGAGCAACAATGAAGTATTATGATATCATGAAATATATTGGTGAGACTGAATGAAAAAGGATATAGCGGAGTTTGTTGCGCAGTGCCCTATCTGCCAGCAGGTTAAGATTGAACATCAAAAGTCCGATGGATTATTGTAGTCTATAGAGATTCCGACTTGGAAATGGGAAGTAATTAATATGGATTTCATCATAGGCTTACCTCGTACCTAGTGTAAGTACGATTCTATATGGGTGATTGTTGATAGACTTACAAAATCAGCCCATTTTCTGCCTGTTAGGACTACATATTCCGTAGAGGATTATACAAGGCTTTACATTTAGGAGATAGTACGACTTCATGGTGTCCCTATATCTATTATCTCGAATAGAGGAGCTCAGTTTACAACCAATTTTTGGAGGTCCTTCCAAAAAAGATTGAGAACTCAGGTAAGTCTTAGTAAAACATTTCATCCCCAAATAGAAGGACATGTTGAGCGCAGAATTCAGACACTTGAGGATATGTTACGGGCTTGTGTGATAGACTTCATGGGTAGCTGGGATGATCATCTGCCGCTTATTTAGTTCGCGTATAATAATACCTATCATTCCAGCCTTCAGATGGCTCCATACGAAGCTCTTTACGTACAGAAGTGTAGGTCGCCTATCAGATGGTTCGATGTTGGGGAAACTAAGATAGTAAGACTAGAGCTGGTACAACAGGTAATCGAGAAGATTAAGCTTATACAAGAAAGTCTATTAGTAGCTCAAGGCCATCATAAGTCTTATGCGGATAATCGATGACGAGACTTGGATTTTCAGGTTGACAACTGGGTATTCCTAAAGGTATCACCGATGAAAGGCGTTATGAGGTTCGGTAAGAAAGGAAAACTTAGCCCTCGGTATATTGGACCATATAAGATCATATGCAAGGTAGGCCAGGTAGCATATGAGTTAGACTTGCCTTCTGACTTGGAGTCTGTACATCCAGTCTTTCATATGTATATACTCCGTAAATGTATCAGAGATTCTTCTAGAATCGTACCAGTTGATGATATTCAGGTCACAGAGAAGTTATCATACGAGGAAGCTCCCATTGCTATACTAGATAGACATGTTTGGAGATTGAGTACTAAAGACGTAGCTTCGGTGAAAGTATTTTGGAGAAACAATAATGTGGAAGAAATGACTTGGGAAGTTGAAGAAGACATGAAGTCTAGGTATCCTCACTTGTTTCCTCTTCCAGAGGAGGATCCGACCGAGACATCACAGCCTCAAGGTTCGTGTATGAATTCTTGTGTTAGTTATTATCATTGGTCGTGTGAGGCTATTGTCATTATTGATGATTGTGGCCCAGTGTGGCATTGAATTATTGAGTTTTCTACAGGAAGGGTTAGAAGTAGTACTGTTACAAAGGCGACTCTGCCAAACATTTATATAGATCCCGGGGATTCTAGGATGAATGCTTCTAAGGGAGGATGGATGTTATATCCCGCATTGCGTACGTTAAAGTTTCGCCGTAAGTTAATCGACGTAAGTTCGGGAATGAGATTATTTTTGAGGTTATAAGTATTTATGTTATTTGTAACAAGTGATAAGTGAGTGCCGTGAAGATTAGAGGGTAAACAAATCAAAGAATGAGTATTCGTTGAAGTTTGTCAATTTGGCATAAAATACGGTCCAAGTTATAATACCTCGTATTTACGGACTAGTGCCATACAAGGTACCACATGACCATAATAGTAAGGTATATGAAGTGTATTAGTATTTACGTAAATTGTGTGCTAGAATTAATTATGTGAATAATTGGTTAATTGTGGGAATAATGTGGAAAAATAAGGAAATAATTATGGTATTAAATAGGATTAAGTGGATAAGGATTTTTAATGGGCTACCACTTGGCATTAAGTTGGCCAAGGGTGGCACCAATGTGCATAGATGAGTCATAGCACTTGATGTGCCTTGTTTACTCGTGAAAGTGCAAGGCATATCCCTTAAGCCATTATGTTATTCTTCTTTGGCAATTTGAGATATAAAGGATGTTGAAATCTTTCCTTCTATTGTTGGGGATTCTCTTACTTTAGAACATAGCCAAAACATACACACATGATACTCCATATGTTCAACAACATGAAGTATGCCATGATCATAAGAAGTGCTTAGTTCTTGTTCAAAGATTAAGAAGGAGCAAAAGTTGTTGTTGGCAAGCTCAAGTAAAAGTGTTTGATAAATTCAGCAAGTAAGGTATGTTAAGGCTATTCCTTCTTTCCTTTTGGCATGATCCATACGATAAAAATGAAACGAGCAAATGCACAACTTTCATAAATGACTCTATTCATAGAAGTACTAGAGGTTCCTATATTCTTGATTCCCCATATGTCTTAATATTATATCTTCTGTTCTGATCAGCTGGTATACGTTGATGATTCTACCCATAGTGGCCGAGATGATATGATGGGATGCCCTCAGAGGCTTGATGATATTATGTACGCATATACCTATGCATGGTATAGCATTTATACATATATGCATGACATTATAAATGTTTAATGATTCACAGAGCTATTCCCACTTACATGTTGAGTCTTTTACTCCATATTTCTTTCATGTCTATTTTATACGGCTTTTTCTGCCTTTTATACTCGGTACTTTATTTGTAGTCATGTTTCTTTTGCCTGGGGATGCTGTATTTCATGCCCGCATGTCCCAATAGACATGTTGAGAGTCTTCCAAGTAGGCTATCAACTCAGCGGAAGGTGTTGGTGTGCTCCATTAGCTCCGGAGTTTCCTATTTGGTTAGTATGATTTGGACATGTATTGATTGGAATGGCGAGGCCCTATCCCGACCTTTATGATATTTATCTACTCTTAGAGGCTTGTAGACAAATGTCATGTATATGGATACTTGTCGGCCTATGTTTTGAGTATATAAAGGATCATGCCGGCCTTATAGGCCCGTACGTCATATGTATAAGTCGGTATATCATGTTGGGTCACCCTATGTCGAGTATTCCCTCATGCTTTATTCTAGTTATCTCATGACTGCCTTTCTGGTTCATTTACCTATGATAGTATGATACAAAAGATATGCTACGTTGGTACTCGGTTGAGTAAGGCACCGGGTGCCCGTCGCGGCCCATTGGTTTGGGTCGTGATAGATTAGTTGTCTGCATATCACGCCATCCTTGATTGTCATGCCAAGACTGTTACCTTGGCGATGCCAGAGTTGCTTAGATTGGAGTGGAAGGGTTCGTCTATCAGTACATTTAGTCGGGGTTATCTCTTTTCTGAAGGCTTGACACATGGTCGAGAAGGGTTGTTTGGATTATTTAGCCTATGTTCGGGATACTACTACAGAGACTCCGGATATTGATTCAGTGCCCGTAGTCAGGGAGTTCTCCGATGTGTTCCCTTCTGATCTCCCAGGCATGCCACCAGATCGTGATATTGATTTCTGTATTGATTTGGCTCCAAGTACCCAGCCTATCTCTATTCCACCATACCGTATGGCTCCGAAAGAGTTAAAATAGTTGAAGGAACAACTTGAGGAGTTGCTAGCAAAGGCATTGTCACACCGAGTGTACCACCTTGGGGTGCACCAGTGTCATTTGTGAAGAAGAATGGGACTATGTGGATGTGCATTGATTACTGCCAGTTGAACAAAGTTACCATTAAGAACAAGTACCCGTTATCGCGTATTGATGATTTGTTTGACTAGTTGCAGGGTTCCAGGGTGTTCTCAAAGATCGACCTGAGATCGGGGTACCATCAGTTAAAGATTCGGGATTCGGATGTTCCGAAGACGGCTTTCTGGACTAGATATGGCCATTATGAGTTTCTAGTGATGTCCTTTGGCTTGACTAATGCCCCATCAATGTTTATGGATTTGTTGAACCGGGTGTTCATGCCATATATTAATTTGTTTGTCATTGTCTTCATTGATGATATTTTTATCTACTCACGTAGCATGGAGGACCACAAGCAGCATTTGAGAGTGATGCTTCAGACCTTATGGGAACAAAAGCTATATGCTAAGTTCTCCAAGTGTGAGTTCTGGTTGGATTCTGTGGCATTCTTAGGGAATGTTGTATCAGGCGAGGGTATTAAGGTAGACCCCAAGAAGATCGAGGCATTTCAGGGTTGGCCTCGTCCTACCATAGTTACTGAGATCAGGAGCTTCTTGGGGTTAGCAGGTTATTATCGTCGGTTTGTGGAGGGCTCCTCATCTATTGCGGCACCCTTGACTAGATTGACCCAGAAGGGTGCTCCATTTCGATAGTCCAACGATTGTGAGGCGAGCTTCCAGAAGCTCAAGACCGCATTGACTTTAGTATCGGTGTTAGTGCTGCCTTCCGGTTCAGGGATGTACACTGTGTACTGCGATGCTTCGCGTGTTGGTTTGGGTTGTGTGTTGATGCAAGAGGGGCGAGTTATTGCATATGCTTCGCGTCAGCTGAAGCCCCATGAGAAGAATCACTCTATGCATGATTTGGAGTTGGCTGCGATTGTTCATGCTCTTAAGATCTGGAGACATTATTTTTATGGGGTGTCCTGTGAGGTTTACACTGATCATCGCAGCTTGCAGCATTTGTTCAAGCAGAGGGATCTCAATTTAAGGCAACGCACTCATCTTGTCACCTTCTCACTCATCTTTACTTATCCTTACTCCTATCTACCTAAACCCTTGTCGCTCTATGATAGTTTAGCTTGCGACCTACACATATCTATTCATACTACTCGCAATCTTCCTTTAAATTGCTAGCACCCTAGATTTCCTTTCGTGCCTTCTCATTTGTCTTTAAACATAAGCAATTACTTTTCATGGTCGTTATGCCACTTGTTGCATGAATACATGGCTTATCTCATTGCCCACAAATACTGAAATTTCCTGTAACTCATATGATCTCAAATATTAGCTTTTGATTTTTTTTTCTTCTTCCCTTTCATTAGCCACGATAGGTGCCACTTTCTTATGGAGTGCATACAATGTTGTAGTGAGACTGTTGTTACAAAACCATTTTTTCTTTATGTCACTATGCTTAAGTTGAAGCCTTCTTCCTTATTTCCTCAGCTAGTCTTTCTTTGTAGTACTTAGGGGGAACCCTTTGACTCCTGTAAAGCTGCAAGCTTATTACATCGTATACCCAATAGAATTTTTGATGTTCTTACTCGCCTATAATTATCCTTAGTTACTTACCTCCGCGCCCTTGTGCTGGTAGGGTTGCTTCTGAACTGAAATTTTTGACTGTCTTCCCAATGGCACTCTCTTTTATTTCCGTAACACTTATACATACCTTTAATTACCCCAACTCCTATTTGAATATTTCTCAAGGGTTACGACATCATATCTGCGAGATTGAATTCACTATGTTGGGGTTCACTACGTTTATCTTGCACAATCTGCTGATTTGTCTATATCCTCTTGTCTAGCCATGACTAGGCTCTTCCTGAATCAACTACTCACTACTCGGTACTCCATTCTCATATCTATATTCTACATAATCTTTCTTGGGTTATATCCTTTGTCTTAACTTACCCCGCACACTGGCTCCTTATGTATCAAGTGTTCATTTGCACTTATTTATCAATAACATCTAGTGATGGAACCCTTACTGCCTTTACCTGTCATCATGCTTGCATAATGCTCTGGAGTCGTATCATATCCGTAGGATCTGAATAAATGCAATCTCATTCCTTTCGCCTTTCTACCACATTCTTCCTCTACTATTCCATAGTTACCTGAACCACATAAATCCGACTTAATACCATATCACACCATCTTCCTCCTTTTGGGGAGTACTAACATTTAATTCTATGAAGATTTACCTATTAATGTTTTACCTCTTCATCTTTGGCGTCTTTTCACATTTCCACAGACTTTTACTTACCTTGCGGTAACCTTTCTGTACCATGGATAATTGAATTTCTTATGCACGAAGGTTACACCTAGTGTAACTGGCACACTTAGTCCTTTAAGCTTAACCCTGCTCACAATTCTTTCTTTAGGGAAGCATCTTCCTAAATGACCTTTAAAGGTTATTCTTTTGTAGTCTATTCTATTATCACCGGAATGCGATCTCTGAAATTCTCACGATGTCGACTATTATCAAATCCTTCAGTCCCGAATTCATGTTCAGTTTATTTTTTTCACTACCCCATACTGATTTCTATTACTCCGAGGGTTTAACATTTCCTTCTGGTAATCACGTTGGACTCACCAACTCATTTCTCGAAATGAGGATATGACTTTAGGGATTATACTCTTGTATTGTCTCAAGGTCTGTCTCCTCTTGTCTTTTCCTTCACTTGACTATAGACTCTATCATTCTGTCATATTTTGATTTACCGTTATCACCCATTTATCACATCTTACTCATAATACTTCATTTACTCTCTTCCTATTCTCCCGCTAATATTTGTGTTATTCTGAAAATTTTAACAAAATATTCTTTCACTTTTAGCCCTCTGATTCATCTCACTGGCTCTTCGGGTCGCCTAACACTCTCTCTTTACTAGGGACGAGAGCCATACAAAGGTAAATATTTATCCCTTCTAGGATTCCAATGACAATCTTCTTAAATTTCTGAACATTCTAGTATTCATATCTGACTGCACTATTCTAAAGTGCACCATCTAGGTGTCTCACAAGGAGAACTATTACCACATTTGCAATAACCTTCGGAAACGTGAGCTAATGATAACAATCCATCCACAATTTTGGGTTACTCTAACCCCAGTTGGATTCCCATATCCCATCCTTCTCTTAACCAATATCTGTTAACTTCCATAGGACATAATTGAGATAGGTGTGGTCAATTATATATATCTCTGTTACTATTGAAAATAACTCAGAATGTTTATATTTCTCTGCCTGAATTGTAAATACCGATAATCTTCACTAACTGGGTACCTCGTATCCTTCTTCACCTTGCTTATTTTACTTGTTGAAACTTATATCTACCTTCTGATTCTCTCGTTGCTTTTTACCATAGGGGTTGATAGATATTCATGCCTTAGGACTCCTTATAAAGAATCTTACACATCGTAGTACATATATAATCTACTGAAGACCTTACATTTACTCATCGTAAGCATGATGCAAAATCGAGTTCCTCATACTCAACTCTTCCACAGCCATATTCAATCTCTTACCAACTATATTTTTGGATGTAGGTATCCTTGTATAACGAATAAAATAGAAATTAGGAGTTTGAATTCTTACAACTGAGCTCTACCACACAATCTAGAGTAAGAAGAAAGAGTGACAATCCTAAATGCTTTCTAGCCTCCTGCTTATAAGTGTGGTGCACAACACACCCATAAACAAGACTCTACTAGACACGACTTGTAGACCTCCTAGGACAGAACTTCTCTGATACCACTTTTGTCACGACCCAAACCACTGGGCCACAATGGGCATCCGGTACCTTACACAACCGAGTACCAAAGTAACAAATATTTCTTATCATACCGTTATGGGTAAGTGGGTCAGAAGGACCATCATGAGATAACGTGAATAAAATATAAGGGAATACTAGACATAGGACGATCCAACATGATATAGAAACTTATACATGTGACATACGGGCCTCTAAGGCCGACATGATCATTTGTATACTCAAAACATAGGCCGACAAGGCCATAGAAGTATTCATATACATAACATCTGTCTATAAGCCTCTAAGAGTACATAAACGTCATAAAGGTCGGGACAGGGCTACGCCATACCAATCAATACATGCCCAAATCATACTAACCAAATAGGCAACTCCGGAGCAAATGGAGTGAAACAACACCTTCCCCTGAGCTGATAGCCTACTAGGAGGATTCTCAACCTCTCTATCGGGACTTGCGGGCATGAAACACAGCATCCCCGGGCAAAAGGGACGTCAGTACAAATAAAGTACCGAGTATGTAAGGCATGAAAGCAGTATATAAAAGACATGAAAGAAACATGAAGTAAAGAACTCAACCTGTAAGTAGCTCTGTGAATCATGAAATTTTTTAATGCCATGTATATGTGTATAAATGTCATACTATGCATAGGTATATGCGTACATAACACCATCAAGCCTCTGAGGGCATCCCATCATATCATCTCGGCCTCTGTAGGCGAAATCATCGACGTATACCAGCTGATCAGGTGGTGGTGCATATAACGCCATAACCTTTCCCCATACCCCTTATAAATATACTATACGCGTATATAATGCCATCTGGTCATGGGTCAGTATACATGTATAAATGGATGCAATGCATAATGAAGTAAGTCAATAAGATCTCTCAAATAAACTTTATCAACTTACGTAATTTTTTGAGACCCGTGAATAAAAGATTAATAGTAGGACATATGGAGAATCAAGAACATAGGCAACCCTAGTACTTCTAAGAATAGAGTCATCTGTGAAATTCCCGCGTTTGCTCGTTTTGTTTGTATCATATGGATAATGCGAAAAGGAATGAAGGGATAGCCTTAACATACCTCAAGTCGTCAATGCAACTCAACAACAAGCTTACGACAACTAGCGCGCCAACCCTATAACAAAGAAATACACGTACAACTTAGATGGCACTAGTATATCATGTATCTCAAACGATAACTCGATTCTAAAATAAAAAGGGCAGCATTTCCCCAGATTTTACTGCTCCCTCAAGCCTACTATAGGCGAGATACAAACACAATACAATCAGAAACTCAAAAACAACCCAACTACAATTTGGGACCTTCAATACAACAAAACCCCAAATATACCATAACACACCCAATCAACAAGTTATCAATTAGCCTCTTCCATTTTCCAACTTTCGTCATTTCAAGCCAAAATCAATTACGGACTTCCAAATAAATATCCAGACACACTCCTAAGTCCAAAATCACCATACGAAGCTATTGACATCATCAAAATTCCATTATGGAGTCTTTTGCTCAAAAGTCAAACTCCAATCAAACTTTAGAATTTCAAGCTATATAAAATCAAATATTTTATTTTATTTTTTCAAAAACTAACGGAAAAGGTGTCTACGCACCTTGGAATAACTTCGAATTTTGTACATAAGTCATAAATATTGATACGAAGATGATCGACCTCTCGGAATCCAAATCAGGACCCGATATCAACAAAATCCAATTATGGCCAAATTTAAGAATTCTTTAAACCTTTAAATTTCTAGTTTTTGTCAAAATGGCGATAATTCAAGCTATAATTCAAGCTAGGGACTTCCAAATTTGATTCCGGGTATACGCCCAAGTCCCAAATCACGATACGAATCCACTAGAACCATCAAAACACTAATCAGATTTGTTTGCTCAAAACATTGACCGAAGTCAATTCAAATGAGTTTTAAAGGCAAAATTTCACATTTTCTTTGGGTTTTCACATAAAAATTTTCAGAAAAAGATACGGATTAAGCACACAAATCGAGGAAGGTTGAATGAGCTATTCGAGGGCTCGGAATACATAAATGAAGGTTAAAATTAAAAATGACATTTCGGGTCATCACATTCTCCATCTCTAAAATAAATGTTCGTCATCGAACGTGGCAAGAATTATTCCGAGGTTATCAAATTACTGATTTTTCTCTTACACATATACTCGCGGGTGATTATATGTCACCGCAATCGATAGACGCCTGACCACACCATCTCAATTGATATTATTTCTTTTATTCACATTTATAACTTTAAAACCAAATTTCTTACACTCCAAACATTTCAAAAAGTCCGATTTTCATATCAACGCATGTTATTAGCCTCAACCAGCGGTAGCAACTCGTGCCTACGCACACATCATACGTATGCCTATAACCACATCTCTGGTCTTAATAGCTATTCATTAATTACAACATCGTCAATTAACCTCATGTTAGCAAAAATCTCGTTTCAAACCTTCACCTTACTAACAATGAGACACGAAGTATGAAGACCTAATAATTATTTACCCGAATTAACGAGTCACATTTAACGTCACTTGGGCACTCATATCGCATGCTAAGACTCAATAATTACAACACGAATATGGCTAAATGTGCACAGAAAACACATTGAAGAATTATCAAATAAGCCTAACAGGTATGATTCCCCATTAGTACTATAGTACAATTTAAATTTCACAAAGGGAGAATTTAAAACACATGAATTTAACCACAAGGGTCTCATCTTGATATAACTTCCACCGCGGCTTGTAGCCTAGTTTAAACATATCAAATCATATTAAAATGTGAGGATCCCATCCTCAGCTCTGTATCACAAGTAATGTGCACATCGTGCCAATCGAAATCTTTCTATTTTCTTCTTTTAAAATAATTTCCGTTAAACAAGGTCACAACACATAATGGATCCTCATACCGATGGCACATATAATTTACAAATTTTAGTCAATTATTCGAAAACTACATCAAACTCACCGTAATGAGTAACAGAAAGTCACTTTCAGCCTCACAACTCTTTTTAGTGACTAACATAAAATGATAGACATGGCTATCTCCATAGAATCTCCCAACAGGGGTAAACATATAAGTAAATTATAGAATCACAAAGCTCACTCATAAGTGGAGCATAATAGGAGGACTTGCCTTGATACTAGAACCGAATCAAGTTAAGAAAATTATTCCTTTATAATAAATCGATATAGTACTTGTAATGACACCATCTAGTGTAGAGACCTCAGTCATACCATAGAAAATATATCAATGGGCCAGGCCTCCACCTTTATGACGCTCTCTACCCGCCCGTCCTCCACCCCTAGAATGTTCTAACATCTTAGCAATTTCTACTACTAGCCGAAATGAAGTATCAACCTGTAGCTCCCGAGTCGTACAAAATTTTACGATCATAATTGAGTCCTTCAATAAATTTGTGGACTCGCTCTCTGGCTGTAGGAACCAAAGTAGGAGTATGACAGGCTAACTTACCGAATCTGATGGCATATTCTGACTCTATCATGGTGTCTTGATGCAATCATTCAAACTCTGTGCACCACACATCCTGGAGAGTCTGGGGAACAAACTCTTTCAAAAACATTTTCGAAACCTGAGCTCAAGTTGGTGGTGTTGAATCGATTGGTCTACCCTCTTCATAAACTTGTCACCAATGATACGCTCCTCCTGACAATTGAAATGTAGTAAAAGAAACTCCACTCACTTCCACAGTGCCAATGGTGTGAAGAATACTGTGACATTTTTTTAGAAATCTCCGGACATCCTCGGTAGCTGTGCCACCGAAGGTAGGTGGATTATACCTCTTAAATCTCTCAAGTCTCTTTTGTTCTTCTTCTGATGCCTCTGGCCTGTCCTCAGGATGAGCCAGAATAACAAGCTGTACCGATACTATTCCCAAACTTGACCAATGTGAACCTGCTACTCTGGAGTATGGGTGGTAGGAGTCTAAACTCCTCCCCCAATCTTTGAAATATTTGGCAAAATGGAGATCAATCCCGCGTGAGTCAATTTACCAAACAAGTTCAGGAACTGTACTAAAGTCTCCTGAAGTGTGGAGGTAATAATAGGTATCTCTAGTACTTCCCTCAACCAGAGTTACTGGCATCTCCTCAACTGCTACTATGAAAAATGCTCAAACTACGGCACGTGTCCTTCTTCGGCCTCTACCTCGGCCTCTACTTCGGCCCCGGCCTCTTGCGTCCCTAGCATAATGCGCAGGTGTCTTCTTAGCTAACCCGGTAGCATGTGTCCTCACCATCTTGAGAGAATAGAGATACAAAGGCTCAAACTCCAAAAATTAACAAATTTTGCACGATAGGAATGAAAGAAGTGGAAATTTCCTAACAGTTTTGTAACCCCTCGAAGATAAGCACAGACGTCTCCGTACCGATCCACAAGACACTACTAGACTCTTTCGTGACTCATAGAACCAATGAACCTAGAGCTCTGATACCAACTTATAACGACCCAAAATCCCACCACAGGCGTCGTGATGACACTTAGTCTCTAAGACTAGGTAATCCGATTATAATAACAATTCAAGCCATTTTGTTTCTTTTTAAACATATAATTATAATACAAGTGTCAAAACCAATAGCGAAAATATTCAAACAACCGCCCAAGACTGGTAATACTGTGTCATGAACTCTAACTGAATATATAAAATTATTTGGAGAGTAGAATATACAATACTATTCTAATAAGAAATTAACAGTACAATAAAATGGAAAGACTCCAAGGGACTGCGACGACCAATCAGTCCTACCTTGAATCCTTGTGATCATATTCTAATATCTGTCCGAATCTGATATCTCCAATACTTGTCTCTGCACAAAAATATGCAGAAGTGTAGTATGAGTACACCACGGTCGGTACCCAGTAAGTATCAAGACTAACTTCGGTGAAGTAGTGACGAGGTACAGTCAAGACAATCACTAGTCAAATAACCTGTACAATATAGCATACAAAAATAATATAAAACAAATAACAACGATAGCAACATCAATCAACTAGTGATATAAACAAGGCAACAAGAACACCATAAATATTGCTCAAACGAATAATAAACACAAGTACATCCAATTAATCAAGTCTTTCAAAATATACATCTTTTATCTATAAGTTTTTCAAATAAAAATATTTATAATGTAATCCGTACAATTAAATATATCCTGAATATACTTCCTTCAAATAAATATCTTACGAATATAATTCTTTCAAATAAATATCTTTCAAATATAATTCATTCAAGTAAATATCCTTCGAATATAATTCTTTCAAGTAAATACCTTTCGAATATAATTCTTTCAAGAAAAAATCACCATGTGACACCTCATTTAACTTTCCTAGTATGAGAAATATATTCAACATATCACATCAAATGGCATGACAATACCTTCGTGCACTTGTCTCATTCTTACTCAATATATATATATATATATATATATATATATATATATATATATATATATATATATATATATAGAACAAATCAATTGGCACGACAACACCCTTCGTGCATTTATCTCTTTCTCACCGTGCATACATATAACACCATCAACTAGGTGGGAGAAATGTCAAGAACAATAAAAGAAATAAAGCGGGAGGCACACAGGAAGGAACAACGACTACAAGTCATATAGAAAATATAGGTGCACAATAACATCTCAAGATAATGGCATAAATGGATACACAACAAAAATATATCACAATATAATGTATGTCTCTTGTCCTCGCCTGCACGGAAACACCCTTCGCTCCATGAACAAATGATAATATAAAAATAATGGCACAACATCACCATTTGTGCTTTTACTCTCATCCTCACGTGATAATATAATTGAAATGGCACACCATCACCCTTGAGCATGTTCGGACTGTGAATTTGAGGTCTATAGCTAATTTAGGCTTGAAATGGGGAAAGTCAAAATTTTGAAAGTTTGACCGGGGGGTTGACTTTTTGATATCGGGGTGCACCACTTCTATTTGTGAAGAAGAAGGATGGTACTATGAGAATGTGCATTGAGTAGAGATAGTTGAGCAAGGTCACAATCAAGAACACGTATCCTTTGCCACGTATTGATGATTTGTTTGATCAGCTTCAGGGAGAGATGGTGTTCTCCAAGATTGATTTGAGGTCAGGGTATCACCAACTGAAGATTTGAGATTCGAATATTCTTAAGACATCTTTCAGGACCCGATATGGCCATTATGAGTTCCTTGTGATGTCTTTTGGGCTAACCAATGCCCCAGTAGCGTTCATGCATCTGATGAACAGTGTGTTTCAACCGTATTTGGACTCGTTCATCATTGTACTCACTGATGATATCCTGGTGTACTCTCGTAGCCAGGAGGAGCATGCCCAACATCTGAGGATTGTGTTACAACGATTGAGGGAGGAGAAGCTTTATGCAAAGTTCTCCAAGTGTTAGTTTTGGCTCAGTTCAGTGGCGTTCTTGGGGCACGTGGTGTCCAATGAGAGTATTCAGGTAGATCTGAAGAGGATAGAGGCGGTGTAGAGTTGTCCCAGTGAGCGCATGTACCTATTGAGTGTGAGTACTAAGGGCTGAAAGCCGAGTGATTGAGCTGTTGTGACGAGTTGAGTAACTATTGCCCTAAGAGGTTGTACTTATTTTTTTTTTTCATTTGTTGATACACTTCGTTGCTATCTCTCGTTGTCGTGAAATTTAGGAAAGATTCTATATCCGGATTTACTTGTAATTTAATTGTATAAAATTGATTTGATTTGAACTGTCAGATTTGAAAGCATGTCTATTCTTTGTTGGAATTATTAAAACTGAACTGTATTTGTATAGCTCCTCACTACCTTCTCAGTTCCTTATTTATTTCTGTTACTTGCTGAGTTGGTTGTACTCATGCTACATCTTGCACTTCATGTGCAGATCCCGATGTGTTTGATCGCGGAGGACATTGAGTTCGTGCGCGATCGAGTACCAGAGACTACGAGGTAGCTGCCGACATCCGCAGACCTTGTCTCTCCTTCTATGTTTTCTTTCTTTTCTGTATTGATACTCAGACACTGTTTGTATTAGAATGGATATCTAGATGCTCATGACTCAGTGACGCCCTGATGGCGGGCTATTTTTCCGCACTTATGTTTTGGGTTTTACCCCGTTGTAATGAAAAACTCCGATTATTTTAAATGTCTTAATTCATTTCTGTTAAATGTTGAAAGTGTTTTGGAAATGTCGGCTTGCCTAGTATCACGATAGGCGTCATCACGACAATTTAGGTTTTGGGTCGTGACAAGTTGGTATCAGAGCTTAGGTTACATAGGTCTCACAAGTCATGAGCAGGTTTAGTAGAGTCTTGTGGATCGGTACGGAGACGTCTGTACTTATCTTCGAGAAGTTGTCGAACCCTTAGGAAACTTCACATTCCTGAATTCTTGTCGTGCGGATATTTTGATTCTGGTAACTAAATTTCTGTTGTTCTAATTCTCTCACATATGGTGAGGTTGTGTACTACGGGCAGGATGGACAGCCACCAGTACCACCAATCAGGGCCGCGAGAGGCCGAGGTCGCGGTAGAGGTTGTGGTAGGGGCAGAGGTGCAGCTTACACCGTAGCTAGGGCAGCAACTGCATATCCACCAAAGGCTCCAGTTGTGGATGAGCCGGTGGGACCAGCTCAGGCACCACCTGTGCCTATTGTGATTCCAGGCCTTAGCTCAGATTCTGACCGCGAGTACCAGTCTTGCTCAGGCGGTCTTTGTTCTGGCCGCAACAGCCACTTCTCAGGCTGGGAGAGGTGCGTAGACTCCCACCGCCCGCACACCAGAGCAGGTGGTACAGGGATTCCAGACACCGGGGGCACCACCAGCCTAGATAGTTGCAGGTGCTCAGGACTATGTGGTTCCTGTCATGCCTGATGATGAGCAGCGTCGATTAGAGAGGTTTGAGAGACTTCACCCTCCATCTTTCAGTGGTACCGAGGGAGAGGATGCACATGGGTTCTTGGACATGTGTCAGAGAATACTCCGTATAGCAGGTATTCTAGAGGCCCGTGGGGTCTCGTTCACTAATTTTTAGTTCTCTGGGGATGCCTTCAATTGGTGGGAGGCTTAAGAGAGGTGTAGGCCGGTCAGCGTAGCACCCCTTACATGGCAGCAGTTATCCGGTCTATTCCTGGAAAAGTTCGTTCCACAGTCCCGCAGAGAGAAGCTGTGCAGGAATTTCGAGCAACTTCATCAACGTGATATGTCAGTGAGGCAGTATGAGATGAGATTTTCAAAGTTGGCCTGTCATGCTATCTGGTTGGTTCTCACAGACAGGGAGAGGATCAGGACATTTATAGATGGCCTCACTTTTCAGCTGCGATTGCTTATGACCAGAGAGAGAGAGTATCTGGTGCTACTTTTGATGAGGTTGTCGACATTGCTCGTCAGATTAAGATGGTTCGCATCCAGGAGAGGGTTAAGAGAGAGGCCAAGAGGCCTCATGGACAGGGTGGATTTAGCGGTGTTCCTTCTGCGGGGGCAGTTCCACACGGTAGGGGTCGTCCTTTCAGACATGCTTAGACAGCTTGCCCAGTTCACCATAGTGAATCATCTGGCCATGGTTCACACGGTTATCAGCATGGCCATTCATCTCTCAGTGCCCTCCCAGCTCAAAGTTCATCTTGTGCTCCATCGGGTTAGGGTTCGTCTATGCCAGGTCCTTCTGCCAGTTATCCCAGTGCTCGGGGCTCCCTTCAGTCCTCAGCACCAGTACCGGGGAGTTGTTATAGGTGTGGAGAGTTTGGCCACATCATGAGGCATTATCCCCGCCTTATGGGAGGTCCAGCTCAGCAGAGGAGCTAGTCTTGAGCATCAGCACTAGTTTCTTCACCACCCGCTCAGCCAGCTCGGGGTGGAGCCCAATCACCTAGGGGTCGCCCGAGAGGAGGAGGCTGATCAGGGGGCGGTCAGGCCCATTTCTATGCTCTTCTTTCCAGACCACATGCCATTGCTTTGGATGCTGTGATTACAGGTATTGTCTCAGTTTTCCATAGAGATACCTCCATATTATTTGACCCTGGTTCCACTTATTCATACATGTCCTCGTATTTCGCTCATTATCTAGATATGCCCAGTGAGTCTCTAGTTTTATCTGTTCATGTATCCACTCTAGTGGGCGATACTACCATTGTGGATCGTGTATATCGGTCATGTGTGGTGATTATTGGGAGTCTGAAGACTAGAGTAGACCTTTTGTTGCTTAGGATGATCGATTTTGACGTGATTTTGGGTATGGATTGATTGTATCCATGCCATGTTGTTCTAGATTATCATGCTAAGACCGTGACGTTGGCGATGCCGGGATTGCCGAGGGTTGAGTAGAGCGGCTCTATAGACTATGTTCCCAGTAGAGTGATTTCATACTTGAAAGCTCAGCGGATGGTTGAGAAAGGTTGTCTATCTTATCTGTCCTTTGTGAGGGATGCTAGTTTAGAGGTCCCTACTATTGATTCTATTCCGGTGGTGCGAGATTTCCCGGATGTGTTTCCTACCGACCTGCCGGGCATGCCACCCGATATGGATATTGATTTCAGTATTGATTTAGTGTCGGGCACTCAGTTCATTTCTATTCCACCGTATCGTATGATATCGACTGAGTTGAAGGAGTTGAAGGAGCAGCTTCAGGAACTCCTTGATAAGTGGTTTATTCAGCCTAGCGTGTCACCTTGGGGTGCATCAGTTCTATTTGTGAAGAAGAAGGATGGTACTATGAGAATGTGCATTGATTAGAGAAAGTTGAACAAGGTCACAGTCAATAACAAGTATCCTTTGCCACGTATTGATGATTTGTTTGACCAGCTTCAGGGAGCGATGGTGTTCTCCAAGATTTATTTGAGAAAAGGTTATCACCAGCTGAAGATTCGGGATTCGAATATTCTTAAGACAACTTTCAGGACCCGATATGGCCATTATGAGTTCCTTGTGATGCCTATTGGGCTGACCAATGCCCTAATAGCGTTCATGCATCTGATGAACAGTGTGTTTCAGCCGTATTTGGACTCGTTCGTCATTGTATTCATTGATGATATCCCGATGTACTCTCGTAGCCAGGAGGATCATGCCCGACATCTGAGGATTGTGTTACAACAAATTAGGGAGGAGAAGCTTTATGCATAGTTCTTCAAGTGTGAGTTTTGGCTCAGTTTAGTGGCGTTCTTGGGGCACGTGGTGTCCAGTGAGGGTATTCAGGTGGATCCGAAGAAGATAGAGGCGATGTAGAGTTGGCCACGGAGATTCAGAGCTTTCTTGGGTTGGCGGGCTATTACAATCGTTTTGTGGAGGTTTTCTCATCTATTGCATTGCCCTTGACTAAATTGACCCAGAAGGGTGCTTCTTTTAGGTGGTCGGAGGAGTGCAAGGAGAGCTTTCAGAAGCTCAAGACTACTTTGACCACGACTCCAGTTCTAGTTCTACCATCAACTTCTGGTTCTTACAAAGTGTATTGTGATGCCTCACGGATCGACATTAGGTGTGTTATGATGCAGGAGGGTAGAGTGATAGCTTATGCTTCACACCAGTTGAAGCCCCATGAGAAGAACTATTCTATCCACGACCTTGAGTTAGCAGCTACTGTTTACGCCTTGAAGATTTGGCGGCACTATTTGTACGGTGTCCATTATGAGATTTACACTGATCATCGGAGTTTGCAGTATCTGTTCAAACAGAATGATCTTAACTTGCGTCATCGGAGGTGGTTGGAGCTTCTTAAGGACTATGATATCACCATTTTGTACCATCCAAGGAAGGCCAATATGGTGGCCGATGCCTTGAGTCGCCGGGCAGAGAGTTTGGGGAGCTTAGCATATCTTCCAATAACAGAGAGACCATTGGCATTGGATGTTCAGGCCTTAGCTAGTCAGTTTGTTAGATTGGATATTTCTGAGCCGAGTCGAGTATTGGCTTGTGTGGTCTCTTGGTCTTCTCTTTATGATCGTATTAGAGAGCGTTAATATGAGGACCCCCATCTGCTTGTCCTTAAGGACACGGTCCAACACAGTGATGCTAAGGAGATCACTATTGGGGAGGATGGTGCATTGAGGATGCATGACAGGCTATGTGTGCCCAATATAGATGGTTTGCGTAAGTTGATTCTTCAAGAGGCTCACAGTTCGCGGTATTCTATTCATGCGGGTACTGCGAAGATGTATTAGGACTTGAGATAGCATTACTGGTGGAGGAGAATGAAGAAGGACATAGTGGAGTATATAGCTCGGTGCCTAAATTTCCAGCAGGTGAAGTATGAGCATCAACGACCAGGTGGATTACTTCAGAAGTTAGAGATTCCGGAGTGGAAATGGGAGCGGATCACTATGGATTTCGTTGTTCGGCTTCCACGGACTCAGCGGAAGTTTGATGCAGTTTGGGTGATTGTGGACCGGCTGATCAAGTCAACTCATTTCATTCCTGTGATGACTTCCTATTCTTCCGAGCACGATATGCGCAGCCATTATCCTCATCTTTTCACTACTTCAGGTATGTCTCTATGCTCGTTCGAGGACGAATGATTATTTTAAGAGGGAGAGGATGTAACGATCCGACCGGTCATTTTGAATGTATTAGCCCCGATCCCCTATTTACTGTTTTTCCAGTATCTATTTTTGCTTAAGTGACTTGTCGGGAGGTCTTGTTTTTGGTTTCGGAGTGTTTCGGGACACTTAGTTCTTAAAACGGAAGCTTAATTCTCAGGATTTTGACTGTAGTTGGAAGTGTGTGAAGACGACTCCGGAATGCAGTTCTATCGGTTCCGTTAGATCCGTTGGGTGATTTTGGACTTAGGAGCATGTCCAGACTGTGAATTTGAGGTCTGTAGCTAATTTAGGCTTGAAATGGCGAAAGTCAAATTTTGGGAAGTTTGACTAGGGGGTTGACTTTTTTATATCAGGGTCAGATTCCTATTCCGGAAGTTGGAATAGGTCCGTAATGTTGAATATGACTTGCGTGCAAAATATGAGGTCAATCGGACGTGGTTTGATAGGTTTCGGCGTCGTTTGTGAAATTTGAAAGTTTAGAAGTTCTTTAGGCTTGAATCCGAGTGTAATTAGTGTTTTGGTGTTGTTTTGAGTGAATCGAAGGCTCGACTAAGTTCGTATGGTGTTTTAGGATTGGTTGGTATGTTTGGTTGATGTCCCGGGGACCTCGGGTGAGTTTCGGATGCTTAACGGATCATTTTTGGACTTGGCTTGATAGATGAAGTTATGGTTTCAGCAGGTTCTGCTTTCCTTGTACGCGATCGCAGGGATTCATTCGCAATCACGTAAGCTTATTTAGGGCAGATGTGAGTTTGTTCTATGCGATCGCAGAGTTAGGAACGCAATCGCGTATGTGTGCGAAGATGTGTTTCGCGAACATGTGGCTAAGGTCACGTTCGTGAATAAGGATTTGAGTTGGAGGGGAGGTGTGGCCAATGATCTATGCGATCGCATACGTATGAGAGGTAGTGATCCGCGATCACGTGGGTGATTCCGCATTCGCGTAGGGTAACAATATGGGGCAGCATATTTGTGCTTCGCGATTGCGAGGAATGTTGCGCGATCGCGATGAAGGATATCTAGGCATGCAGTATTAATTTCAAAAACGAGGGTTTGAACCCATTTTACATATTTTGAGCTAGAGAACACAGAATTGGGAGATTCTTGAAGGGATTTTCGTGGAGTTGATAAGGGTAAGTGATTCTTACTTGGTTTTGGTTAAATCCCATGATTTCATCTTTAAATTTATCATCTAATTTGTGATTTGGAGTGAGAAATTGGGGAAAAAGAGGAAGAACTCTTGAGTTGGGATTTTGAGGTTTTGAATGGGATTTTGTTATCGGATTTGAGTGAATTTGATATGGTTAGACTTGGGAGTAAATGGGCTTTCGGGTTTTGTGACTTTTGTCGGATTTCGAAACGTGGGCCTAGGGGCCAGGTTCGGGCCAATTTCGAATTTTTGGCTATAATTTTGTACTTTTCTTGTGGAATTGATCCCTTTAGACTATATTGATTGTATTGTTCTACTTATGGCTAGATTCGGGATGTTTGGAGACCGATTTGAGAGGCAAAGACATTTCAGAGTAGAGATTTGCTCGGTTTGAGGTAAGTAACAGTTTTAAATCTGGTCTTGAGGGTATGAAACCTCGAATTTTGGTATGATGTGATTGTTTTGGAGGTGAAGCATATGCTAGGAGACGGGCGTGTGGGCGTGAAGCGTGGGGGATTGTGACTTGGCCAGTCCCGCGAGACTGTAAAGTCGAATAACTTATTGTTAATTTCATCTTCCCTCTGTCTTCTAGAAATTTGACTGCCATTCATGTTAGAAACCATGCTTAGGCCATATGTTATCAATGTTGGGACCCGTAGCGGTCGAGTACTTGTTGGATTGACTGCTAATTTCTGTCTTGTACTCAGTCATATTCTTACTTGTGTGTTATATCTCTATTCCCTCATAGTTTTTGTTGATACTTGTTGTATTCTCTGTTTGGGCTGATTATTATGATATTCTGTGAGTCCGAGGGGCTGGAGAGGTCAGTGACTAAGGTAGGGCCTGAGTGCCGAGCTGTGAGGTATGTGAGGGTATATAGATTGGGTTGCACGTCGCAACGAGCCTTATGACTATTTATGGATTGTGGATTAGGTTGCACATTGCAACGAGCCTTATGGCTACTTATATGATTGGGTCGGGATGCACGCCGCGGCGATATAGCGCTTAGGCTGAAAGGAGCCCCTTCAGAGTCTGCACACCCTCAGTGAGCGCAGGTACCTATTGAGTGTGAGTACTGAGGGCTGAGAGCCGAGTGATTGAGCTGTTGTGAAGAGTTGAGTGACTGTTGCCCTGAGAGCCTGTACTTGTTTTGTTTTTCATTTGTTGATGCACTTAGTTGCTATCTGTCGTTGTCATGAAATTTCGGAAAGATTCTATATCCGGATTTACCTGCACTTTAACTGTATAAAACAGATTTTATTTGAACTGCCGGATTTTAAAGCATGTATATTCTTTGTTGGAATTATTAAAAATGAACTGTATTTGTATAGCTCGTCACTACCTTCTCAGTTCCTTATTTATTTTGTTACTTACTGAGTTGGTTGTACTCATGCTACACCCTGCACTTCATGTGCAGATCCAGGTGTGTTTGATCACGGAGGTCGTTGAGTCCGTGCGCGATCGAGTATCGGAGACTACGAGGTAGCTGCCGGCGTCCGCAGACCTTGTCTCTCCTTCTATGTTTTCTTCCTTTTCTGTATTGATACTTAGACACTGTTTGTATTAGACTGGATATCTAGATGCTTATGACTCAGTGACACCCCGATGACGGGCTATTTTTTCGCACTTATGTTTTGGGTTTTGCCCCATTTTTATGAAAAACTCCAGTTATTTTAAATGTCTTAATTTATTTCTGTTCAATGTTGAAAGTGTTTTAGAAATGTAGGCTTGTCTAGTATCATAATAGGCGCCATCACGACGGTTTAGGTTTTGGGTCGTGACAACCCACCTCTCGGAACCCGACAGTATTTTCATGAAATCCGAATACTGATTCCGATACGAGTTCAACCATACCAATTTTATCAAATTCCGATAACGAATCGACCTCCAAATCCTCAATTTAAGGTATAGAAAATTTCTACCATTTTCAACCTAATTCACTAATTTCGTGATAAAAACAATAATAGATTCATGTATTTATTTTAACCAAAATCGAGTTAGAAAATTTTACCCCCAATGTTTTCCTTGAAAAATATTCGAAAAATCGCCTTACCTGAGCTTTATTTGTCAAAACATTGAAGAATAAGATGAAGTATCATATTTAGACTTTATTCTTCTGCCCATGAGTTTGTTCTTCGAGTTCGCGACCCTCCCCTCGCGTTCACGATGAACAAATCCTTCCACATTCATTTCCAAACTCTTCTTAGACAGCCTCTAGTACAATGGTCATAATATTTTTACAAAACTCCAAATGACAAATGGTTTGACTTTTTGAAAACTAGACATCAAGAGCTACAACTTTAATATTTTGCTCACCTCCCAATTCCTTATAGATTTCGAGATATAAGCTTCCAAATTCAGCCTTATGCAGCAGAAATTCTTTCTTCGCTATTTCTAAATTCTTCCTAGACAGCATGTAGTATATCTATCATAACTTTTTGTACACAATTACAAATATCAAATGATTTACATTTGTGAAAACTAGACACAACGGGCTACAACATTTATTTTCGGATCATCTCCAAATTCCTTATAGATTCCAAGATATAAGCTTCCGAAATCGGGTGACACACTAGGAATTCCTTCTTCGCGAACGCGAAGAACAAAATCCCAGAAGCCAAATCCTTCTTCGCAAACGCGAAGAACAACACCAGATATCAGAAAACCAGCATTCAAAGTAGTCCAAAATGATCTGATAACACCCGAGGCTCCCGGGACCCCAACCAAATATACCAATCAGTCTTAAAACACGATATGAACTTAGTCGAGGCCTCAAATCACATCAAGCAATACCGAAACTACGAATTGCACCTCGAATCAAACTTATACTCTTATGACATTTTCAAATTCTATAACTTTTGCCGAAACATATCAAATCAATACGGAATGACTTCAAATTTTACACACAAGTCAAAATGACATAATGTAGATGTTCCAATTTCTGGAATCGAATTTCGACCCCGATATCAATAAAGTCAACTTCCGGTCAACTTTCTAATTTTTTTTTATTTTCCAACTTTTGCCATTTCAAGTCAAAATCAATTATGGACTTCCAAATAAATATCCGAACACATTCCTAAGTCCAAAATCACTATACGAAGCTATTGATATCAGCAAAATTCTATTCCGGAGTCGTTTGCTCAAAAGTCAAACTCCGGTCAAACTTTAAAAATTCAAGCTTTATAAAATCAAACCTTTTATTTTTTTTTATTTCAAAAACTAATGGTAAACGTGCCTACGCACCTTGGAATAACATCAAATTTTGTACATAAGTCATAAATATTGTTACGAAGCTGATCGAACTCTCGGAATCCAAATCAGGACCCGATATCAACAAAATCCAATTATGACCAAATTTAAGAATTCTTTAAACCTTTAAATTTCTAGTTTCCGTCAAATGGCGATAATTCAAGGTAGGGACTTCCAAATTTCATTCTGGGTATACGCCCAAGTCCCAAATCACGATATGGACCCACTAAAACTGTCAAAACACTAATCCGATTCTGTTTGCTCAAAATATTGACCGAAGTCAACTCAAATGAGTTTTAAAGGCAAATTTCACATTTTCTTTATTTTTTCACATAAAAGTTTTCGAAAAAAAGATACGGATTGCTCACGCAAATCAAGGAAGGTTTAATGGAGCTATTCAAGGTCTTGGAATACATAAATGAAGGTTAGAATTAAAAATATCATATCGGGTCATCACACTTGCACACATCTCGACTAATTACACATAATACATATCACCTCCCACGAACAACAACGAGGTAACTATATCCACTAAAATTTGTATAGATAAAAAAAAATCACTTATTAATTTTTGCCTACAACTCAAATTTGAACGTGAGACCTTATAATTATTATTACTAACTTTATTGATTACTGCATCACACATTTAGGTGTGGCGGCCCTTATTTTGTATGGTAAAAGTTCGCACGATGTGAATTGCGAATCCACATGCGTAGGAAAATTTCCATGCAAAAATATTGACGAGGTGGAGAAAAGTACGAGGGAAATTAAATTCCAAGTTATAGTCATCATATCAACTTCAGTCTATCATCAATTAGCCATTATTTCACAACGAAAACAACAGCCCTAATAAATCCTATTTGTTGACTTGTAACAACCAAGTCTTCTTAGTCTTTCTTACACCAATAAGTGAATTTGAACAATGATAAAATTATTTATGTATAATCTATAAGTCATATATTCGAACCGTGAAAGTAATCATATTTAATGTTTGTATTAGGGTAAGTTCTTTAGATTATATTTTTTTTATTTTTAATCAAAGGTCCCGGGTTCAAACCTTGGATATTGAATCGTCTTTTGCTAGGGACCACATTACCCCTTATACGAGACTTTCCGACACAAATTCGAATTTTGTCGAGCCCAACTTGTATCGGACACCAGATGAGACACAAAAAAAAAGACGTTCTTATATCTTCACATAACTATAAGAGGTAAAATTTCATAAAATATAGTATGTCATGAGGCAAACAAGTTTGATAGAAAATATAAGAAAAGAAAGATTTATTTTAACTTTTTAATTTAAAATGAATTATAAATATTTATGTAATTATAAATTATTTGATTAAAACTAAAATAAAGAAATAAAATTAAATTAATTTTAAATATATAAAATATATCATTTTTTTGGGACAAACTATATTGTATAAAGGTATCAAGTTTAAATAAGTTATCAAGTTAAATAAATTATATTTAAAGGTATCAAGTTGAATATTTTTTTTTTTTGAACTTTGCCAATGTTCAATATCACAATAGGCCATCCGCAATATTATAGGTATCAATATTTAAAGGTATAAAGTTGAATAAGTTTTTTTTCTTTTGAACTTTGCCAATGATCAATATCAGAATAGGCCATCCGCAATATTATAACCTCTTTGGCCAAGTTTTTTTGTGGATTCTTTGGCCAAAAATATTATATTTTTCTACAATTAAGGTGTTTGGGCCAAACTTTTAAAAGGAAAAAAAAATATATTTTTGAGTGAAGAAGCCTTGTTTTAGAAGCAAAAACAATTAGTTTTTTTAAAAAAAGAACTTTTAAGATAAATACACTTAGAACCCGTTTGGACATAAGAATATTTTCACTTTTTTTCGAAATTAATGTTTGGCCATAATATTTGTAATTTTCACTTGAAGATGAATTTTGGAATTTTTCGAAAATTTAAAAAACTCCAAAAAGCTATTTTCAAAATTTTCACTAATATCACTCACAAAACTTCAAAAACAACCAAAAATTATATTCATGTCCAACCACAACTCTAATTTTCAAATACTATTTTTACTTAAATTTATTTTGACTTTTTTTTTGAAATCTTACAATTCTTATGTCCAAACGTCCACTTATAAACACTTATTAAAAGTTTGGCCAAATATTATTTATTGCTCAAAAGTGCTTTTTAAATTAATAAATTTCAGAAGACATTGAATGGAAGCAGAGTCTATATTGATCAAAGAGGAAAAACACGTTGTGGAAAATACTTTTCTTGCTTGATTAGGCGTAAAACAATAAATTTGATGTCCTTAACTTAGCAATTTAGTGGGCTAATTTGATTACTGACTTGGAATTTGGAAATGCTTCAGGCGTACGGTTAAACCTCTATATTAACATTTTCAATTTAAGCTAAAAAAGACGACGTTTTAGAGGGTTTACGGAAAAAAGTTCCAAAATTTTGTGCACTTTTAATGTAGAAATTATTTAACTATATAATTGAAATGAGGGTGCAAACATTTTTACCCCGTCATTGCAAGAAATCAAACTCTATTTAGTTTACTTCAGCGGCATAGTATAGTAATTAACAGCAAAACCCCCCATTTTATTTTCTTTCATTCTTCTCTTGTACGGCAGAGAGGGGTGTCTTGGAGCAACGATAAACTTATTTTTGTCTGATTTAATGATTGTATTAAGATAGACTGTCTGTATTATATCTCTTGAGGTGTGGTCCTTATTCGGAACCTACGTGAATACGAAATATTTTGTGCAATCGGGCAGCCTTTTTTTTTTAATAACCGTGGTGTCCAAGCCAGCTTGCACGCATATCAACCTATTCTACGGGATACCTGTCACCAGAGGCGGATCCAGGATTTGAAGTTTATGGGTTCCTATTATAATCACAAATTAATATGCAATAATAACTGAGTTCACAATTATATATTTATAGATATTTAATGGATTTTTTAATAAAAACACAGGGTCTCCGCAAAAGTTACTGGGTTCCCGAGAACCCAGTAACTATACTCTACATCCGCCACTGCCTGTCACCTCCCACCAGCAATAAGTACCAGATAGCTCTATCTATCAAGGTTTGAATAAATACGAAGAAATCACAGTGTTTTTTGTCTAACGCTGTAAATTAAAAATAGCAATAAATTTAGAAATAATATTCTTATAAACTTAGCAGAGATAGAATAAATAATAATTTTCTTCTATATGCATATAAGTTTTAATTCTTTTATATTGATTAACTAAAAAGGGTAATATTCTTACTGAAATTAGAATATTGTTTTTTTGCATATGTCATTATCAAACCTCTTTTCTAAAATAAAAAAAATTAAAAAGAATTTTTAAGAAACTTTTTCACTTTTAAATATAGGTATGTATTGTTTACTTATTCAAATTGAAGAAACAAAACATAAAGAAAGCAAAAATACCAGCTTATTATTGGTTATATACACTTACATTCTCCAATTTCACCCAAAAAAAAAAAAAGTCAAGTGAAGTACATTGTGCTACTAAAAAAAGAAATTCACAACACACAAATGTGTGCTACAGTGACTCAAATCTCCAACAGAAGGCAAATAAAAATAAGAACTCCATAGTAAGCAAAAAGTTACTACAATTTTCAGGGTAAACCCAGCCTCTCACGAAAGGCTCATTAACACGCATTTTCATATCAATGGCAACAAAGATTTTTAGCAAAAACACAACTCAGTGTATATTATAATATCTTTCTGGACCATCCTTAACCTTAAGAAAATAAATAATAATGAATTAATAATGAAAAATAGTTTCTAGTAAGCTAAAATTCAGAGGTCATAAAGGTGTTCCAATAAATCATTCTCGACAAAATAATTGTTTTTTCAATTGGACAACTATTCTAGGTTTGATTTGCTTATGTTTCCATAGAAAAATTGCAAGCTAACATATGTCAAATTAGAAATTGGAATAGCTATGTATATATTGCACAAAGGAGTAAAAAATATGTTAAAAATATCTATCTTATATAGTTTACCTTTTAGATGAAGATTTTTCACCAAAATGTGGATAAGCCTCGTCTGCGTACTCTCATCATCCAAAATATAATATTTTCTTCAAACAACACCTTCACCTAGACAAAAACAAATTTACAATACTATTAATAAGTTGCCATGAGAGGCCAAACGATGAGGTGACAGAAATTAAGGAAGATAAAGATTTTTAAATCAAGAAAATAAAATATGTTAAGAAGAAGTAAAAAATGTTAGAATCGGAAAGCCAAAAGATCAAAGAATATCAAACGAATGGCCAACTCCCCTTGTCTTGTTTGGCTTATATATATACAAAGATTAAAGACTACATTGGAGTGAGAGAAGAGAGTAACTAGAGTAATTAAGGTAAGGATTGAGAAAGTGACTATTGGAATGCCTAGTAACGTAATAGCACTAATATTTAGTGCACCTTAATAGACATTAATCATAGGAATGAAGGAAAGAGAAGTAAACCAAAATATTTAGAGTTATTGGGGAATAAACAAAAAAAAAAAGGAGAAAATAAATAAATAGGATCCTAGGACAAAGAGAGGTGGCAACTCGTCTCCTATTTTCCCAACTTTATATATAGATAGATAGATTATTTAACGCTATAATTGAAATGAGGGTGTAAACATTTTTACTCGGTCATTGCAAGAAATCAAACACTACTTAGTTTACTTCAGCGGCATAGTATATTAATTAACAGCAAAAACCTCCTTTTTAGTTTCTTTCATTCTTCTTTTGTACGGTAGAGAGAGGAGCTTTGGAATGACGGTAAAATTATTTTCTGTCTGATTTAATGTTTGTATTAAGTTAAATTGTCTGTATTATATCCCTTGAGGTGTGGTCCTTCTCCGGAACTTACGTGAATACGGAATGTTTTGTGCAATTGGGCAGCTTTTTTTTTAATAACCGTGGTGTCCAAGCCAGCTTTCACGCATCTCGACTTATTCCATGGGATACCAGTCACCAGAGGCGAATCCAGGATATAAAGTTTATGGGTTCCTGTTGTAATCTCAAATTAATATACAATAATAACTGAGTTCACAATTATATATTTATAGATATTTAATAAATTTTTTAATAAAAATACAGGATCTCCGCAAAAGTTATTGGATTCCCGAAAACCCAATAACTATACTCTAAATCCGTAACTGCGTGTCACCTCTCACCCGCAATAAATACCAGATAACTATATCCATCAAAACTTGAATAAATAGGAAAAAATCAACTAGCGTTTTTTACCTTAGCTAGAAATTAAAACTGATTCTTAGACTTCAGTCACCACAAGGCCACACCTTAGGTGCAGGCGGTCCTTCTTTTGTCTGGTAAAAGTTGGCATGATGTGAATTGCGAATAGGTGGGCGATAGGCGTAGGAAAGTTTGACGAGGTGGAGAAAAGTAAGAGGGAAATTAAATTCCAAGTTACAGTCACCATCTCAACTTCTGTCATCATCAATTCGCCATTATTTTCACTACAAAAACCCTAGCTGCCTAATAATGCCTATTTGTTGACTTGTAACAACCAAGTCTTCTCAGTCTTTCTTACACAAATAAGTTAATTAGATCAATGATAAAATTATTTCTTTATGATATATAAGTTACGGATTCGAGCCGTAAAAATATTAATTAATAATTATATTAAGGTAAATTGTTTACATATTTTTTATCTTTAATTAGAAATCTTGGGGTCAAACCTTGGATATGGAATCACCTTTGTTAGGGAGTAAGTTATAACACTTTCCTCACACAAATTCAAATTTTGTCCGGCCCAACTTGGACACCAGATGGCAAAAAAAAAAAAAAAAAAAACAAGTTGTTTCTATATCTTCACATAACTATGTTAAATAGAAAAAATTATAATCCAAGATATCCCACAAGCCCCAGATATTATTCTAACATATCATGGTGATGAACTTCAATATTCTCAGAAATCTTCTGTTATGTAGCAACATCTTCTTGATTTTATGCCTAAACAATAGCCAAGTTAGCTCTTCTCCTCTTACATATTTCTGTCCAAATACAACTACTTACAGTCCCAACAGCACTTACAGATCTAATCTCAATGTTCTATTATCATCTTTATCCTCTAATGCTTCTCGGCCTAATGGATTTTACAACTCTACAGTTGGTCGTACGGATTCGGAAATAGTTTATGGCTTGTTTTTATGTAGAGGAGATGTTGCGCCACCTGATTGTCAAGACTGTGTTACAATAGCTAGTAAAGATATCTTAGAAAATTATTGTCCAACGCAAAAAATTGCTGTAATTTGGTACGATGATTGCTTGTTACGTTACTCGAATTTACCTATCTTTGGCAGAATGGATGAATCAGGTGAATTCATTTTGTACAGTTTATTATTTGTTACTCCAATTTTTTAAGGTGTCCGCTATTATTTTTTTTGTCTATTTTTGGGTTGCTCTGATGTCAAGCGCCCTCCACTCCCAACCAAGATGTTGTGAGTTCGAGTCACTTGCTCTGCCCTCCACTCCCAACCAAGATGTTGTGAGTTCGAGTCACCCCAAGAGCAAGGGGTAGTTCTTGAAGGGAAAGATGCCGATGGTCTATTGGAAACAGCCTCCCTACCCTGGGTAAGGTTTGCGTACACACTACCCTCCCCAGACCCTACTTGTTGTTGGTGTCTTGTGCAGTTTTTACTGTTGCAATTTCTGGGATTTGATTGGACTTTCCTGGTGTTTTTAGTTAGTTTGTTTTCTTCTTCAAATTTCTGGTTAATTTTACCAGTAAGCCAAAAGTGCTCATTTTTTGTAAACTTGAAGAACCAAATCTGTTTAAAAAATATTCAAGGGACTAGCTTAAACCTACCCCAAAAATAAGCTATCATATTCTTTTGGGATCTTTACACGAATAGCCACTGTTTAATTTTCTAACTCATATATATAATACATAAATTACATATTTTTCCGACTAGAGGCGGATCCAGAGTTTGCGGGGCATCGCTATCGAAGAAAATTTTGAGCAAATGCTAGAGCCAGAATCAAACTCAGGCAACACATACTAAAAGTCAAGTTGTGCCCCTACATCGACCAATGAAGTTGCCTAAGATTTGAATTTAATGGTGTCAATCAAAATATATACTCCTTCCGTTTCAATTTAAGTGACACACTTTTCTTATTAGTCCGTTCAAAAAAGAATGACACATTTTTATATTTAGAAACAAACTAACTTTAAGCTTTTTATTTTACCTAATTTACCCTTAATAAGAAACTTTTATAGTCACACAAATATCATGGTCCCACTAAGCTTTTATCCCTAAAGGTTACCGGAGGCCGATAACACTACCCAAAGAGTAGATTCGCCTCTGGCTCTAATTATTCTTAATTTAAGTGATTGGGTGGGTGACTATTTAGGTTAATTCTTGGATTTTTTTTCACATTATGTTTGTCACAACTCACAACTACTAGTAAAGAAAACATAGAAAAGTGTAGTCCAAAGGGAAAAACTCCTGTCATTTGGTACGATGAAAGCTTGTTACTTCTCTCAAATCGATCTATTTTTGCTACTGTGGTGAATCAGGTGCACGCATTTTATTTAATACACAAAATGTTAGTGACCCAACAAGGTTTTTGTCACAACGTCGGAATATGATGGATGAAATAGCAAATTTGGCAGCAAAGGAAAATGATGGGAAAAAGTTTGCTACTAAAGAAGCCAATTTTTCATCACCAGAGACACTTTATACACTTGCACAGTGCACTCCTGATCTCTCTGATTCTTCTTGTGACCGTTGCTTGAGAACTGCTATTGGAAATTTACCAAGTGATGGCAAAAGAGGTGGTAGAGCTCTTCTTCCTAGCTGTAATGTTAGGTATGAATTGTATCCTTTTTACAACGTTACGGCTGTCGCGCCACCACCTCCGCCGCCAGTTCGCCTTTCTCCTCCACCTTCTTCACAGCCTGATCCTACGACCAGCGATCGAGGTAATTTCTTCATCTGAACCCAATATTTTCAAATGGAAAATAAATACATATATATAAAATCGTTAAAATTTCAGCAGACAGAGATTTTGAACCTATAATATAAAAACTACTATAGTACTAGTCTTGTATTTTCCTATTCTTAACCTCTTGCTAGTACACATTGTATCATTATTTCCAGCTAGAATGACTGAATTCTTAGTGTCGTTCTCTTAGAACTTTGTTATTGCACGTTGCTCCATTTGCGCCCGTGTCTAATTACATTGTTGTTGTTACTGCCTGTTTATTGTTTCATTTTCACTTCTCTTGAGTCGATGGTCTTCCGGAGACAGCCTCTCTACTGTCATAAGGTAGGGGTAAGGTTTGCGTACACTTCACCCTCCCCAAACCCTACTTGTAGGATTTCACTAGGTTTGCTGTTATTGTAATATAAAAACTACTATGAATTCACTTCGAGAACCTTTTTTTGATAATTTTAAATTAAAAATCCGTCTCTGTCTTGCATTACCTCTCCGTATCTAGTGACAAAAACAACAAATAACATATACTCAGTGTAGTCCCACAATTGAGGTCTGGGAAGTGTAGTGTATACAAAGAACTTACTACTACCTTGTAAAGATAGATAAGTTATTACAATAGACACTAAGCATAGGGATAGCATAATCACAACAGTTTAAAAAGAACTAGGATGGTGATGACAACCGCGATGAATTCTAATGACTTATTTATTGTTTCGTTTTCCTCTTCGGGACCTTATATTTCTTTCCTAATCTAAAGTTTAACGTTTAAATAAAACACTGTTTAACTGATGCAGGAAAAGGGGGAATTGCATCTGGAGTAATAATTGCCATAGTTGTTCCGATTGCTGCTGCAGTGCTACTGTTAATTTTTGGTTTCTGTTGGCTAAGAAGAAGAGGTTCGCAAGAATTCATTGTTGCAAAAGATATGACAGGTAAATTGTCATAACTAGAATAATTTTCGTCCGCAAAACAGAGCAATTTAGCAACAGATTGGCGATGAAGTTCGTAGTTAATTCCAGTTTTTTTAGTAGTATTGTTACTAAAAGTAATCAAAGAAGCAGCTGCCGATACTCTGAGAATTTATTTGTTTGTACAGATGGAAATGAAATTTCAACTACTGAATCCCTGCAATATCAGTTGACCAATATTCAAGCTGCGACGACTAACTTCTCAGCTGATAATAAAATTGGTGAAGGTGGATTTGGTGTTGTCTACAAGGTGATTTCAGTTTTAGAACATAATGGGTGTATTTGCTACGACGAACTTTTTTTTCCAATAACAATGTTTTCCATGAGAGTCATTTTCCGTTGTGACTTCCCTCGCTTATTTTTCATCAAAAATGACTTTAGTCGCATTAAACACGCCCAAATATTGCCAATTCAGTCCATCTTCCGTTATATTCTTAACTTGTATGAAAATTTGATATCTTATTACATACTTAGGGTATACTTCCGAATGGACAAGAGATAGCTGTGAAGAGGCTATCGAGAAGTTCAGGGCAAGGTGCACAAGAATTTAAGAATGAGATCGTGTTGATCGCGAAGCTTCAACACAGAAATTTAGTGAGACTACTGGGATATTGCTTTGAAGCAGAGGAAAAGCTACTTGTCTATGAATTTGTCCCCAACAAAAGCCTTGACTATTTCTTATTTGGTTGGTTTCAACTTTCAATATGCTAACATTCATTTTATTCTTCTTGTTGCTAAAATCTTTCATGTCAGTAGTAATAGTATTCTCGTATTTCATATCCTTAGATTTCTATTTCTACATGTTTCTTTTGCTTCGGCTATTTTATTATCTTATTATCTTGTTGTTGTTACTGCCTCTTTTTCCATGGCTTCTAAACTACCGTATTTTTTTCCAATACTGTTGCGACTATGCTTTCCTTGAGCTGAGGGTCTACCGGAAACAACCTCTCAACCTTCATAAGGTAGGGGTAAGGTCTGCGTACAGAGTACCCTTCCAGACCCCACTTGTCGGATAAAACTAGGTTTGTTGCTAAAATTACTTATTATGGAAAGAAATAGCCTTTTGCAAAAAGTCAAGGTAAGACAATGTACATAGATCCAATATGATCCGATCCTTACTCAGACCGCACATATAGCCGGAGCTTAGTACACCAAATTGTCTTTTTTCCTTTTTTTTGGCCTATCTATCACAAATATGCATTCACTTAATCTAGTGAAAATCTAGCTTATGCAACTTACATGCAACATTTTACATAGAGTGATTTCTTAAGATCTTTAAGAGGTAGTTCAAGTTGTCATTGTTAGTTTTCTTGATTCCAAGATTTACACCTTTTTGCCTAAACATAACTCTGTTTATGATAAATGTTTAGATCCTGAAAAGCAGCATCTACTGAATTGGTCTCGACGTTACAAGATTATAGGAGGGATTGCGCGTGGACTACTTTACCTTCATGAGGATTCACGTCTAAGAGTTATACACCGTGATCTCAAAGCAAGCAATATATTGTTAGACGCTGATATGAATCCCAAAATATCAGATTTTGGAATGGCAAGAATATTTGGAATTGATCAAAGTGAAGATATAACAAACAGGATTGTTGGGACATAGTAAGTTTTGAATTAGCTACGTTAATATATCCTCTTTTCCTGTCTATTTAGATTCTATTGTTTCTCTTTTCACAATGCCCATTGAATCATTGAATATAGGCACATTTTCAACTTCTACTAAGAATCTGAAAGTTGTTAAAGGTCTGTTTTCCTTTAAAAAAATACCCTTTTTCTAGCTTAACATTTCTTCTTGTTTGTTATACTATAGCGGTTACATGTCGCCGGAGTATGCTATGCATGGACAATACTCTGTTAAATCTGATGTTTTCAGCTTTGGTGTTCTACTTTTGGAGATCATAAGTGGAAAGAAGAATAGCTCATTTTACCAATCAGATGGAGCTGAAGATCTTCTTAGCTATGTAAGTTCACATTTAGGGTAAATTTACGGATGGTCAGTCAACATTCATTTTATCGAACCAAAGTCATTAAATTATTATTGTCACAAAAGAGTAATTCAACTTTGTGTAAGTATCACCTGAAATCACTAAACTGTTTTTCATAATAGAAACGCTCAACTTTGCCTAAGTATCACATTAATCACTAATTATAATCATGCACAAGAAAGTGTTGCCGCTACCAATGGATGAAGTAGGATTTCCGCTAAGGGAGTTCAAAAAAGAAAAAGTTTAAAAATTAAAAAGGACTATGACCAGTGGGAATTGAACTAGCAACCTCACAAAGGTTTTAAACCCTTAACCACAGAGCTTTGCTTTTGGACAGATGATTCAAAATATAATATATAGAGGCACAAAACGGATTTTGTCATATATGTACGGTGTAATTTTCCGGCGAAACCCTCTTCCGCCCCCTAAATCCACCCCTAGCCGCCACTAGTGACTTTCTATGATTGCAAAATTGAGTGATTTCTTGGTTATAAAAAGATAGTTTATGACTTTCTACGATACTTAGTTAAAGTTATAAATGCAGCTCCAGCTAGATAAGTTGCTTGCTGATGCTAATTTTGAATCATTTGATCGATAAATCTTATAGGTTTGGAAGAATTGGAGAGACGGAACGCCATTGAATATAATGGATCCAACATTTGGAGAGTCATACTCAAGAAATGAAGTGATACAGTGTATACATATCGGATTGTTATGTGTTCAAGAAGATGTTACTGAAAGGCCTACAATGGAATCTGTGGTGCTCATGCTTAATAGTTACTCTGTTACCAAGGCGGCGCCTCAACAACCTGCATTCTTTTTTCGTAGTCGAACAGAGATGCTACCAAAAGGGCTAGAATCAGATCAATATTCTACAAGCAAATCAATACCATTATTGTCTGAGAATGAAGTATCCATTACAGAACTGCATCCAAGATAGACGCGTACAATGATCGAGTTTAAGTTTACTGTCTATTGTGAAACAGTTACTATCTGTTACAGGTCAACTTAACCTGATGGTGTAAGAAATTTATATATTGTGTTAAATCTATATCTAATAGGAAGGAATAAGGTGATTGAGTGAGACTAAGAGGGTAAATTATAAGGCTTTTTTCATGATATGTATTTACGAAGTATTTCATTCAGCAGAAAGCAGTATCTATATGACATTATTTCTGTTGAAATGACCTTAGAAATACAGTATTAATATCTAGAATTCTCTTTACTAGCTTTCTTATATTTCTTATTAGTACAAGGTTTAGAAACGTCGCATGAAAGCTTGATAATTAAGTAGAGAAGGGTAAATGGGCACGCCCAGTATCTCTAACAACGTTTGACGAGTCTCATCTGAAATTTCTACCATTTTAGTGCAACCTAACCTAGGATTCGCTTCCAAAAATCAGTTCATAATTAGTGTTTTAAGTAATAATCTGATTATTACGAAATCACCATAAGATAATGAATAACCCATAAGCTCGCAGTTACAAAAGGTAAGGAGTGAAAAATGTAATGTCGCCACTCTAAAACTCTTTGTTGCTCTGAAGGTAAACATAATCTTAATATGTTTACAATCAAGTTCCTTTATATGATAGTAGTCATATAGGCAGGGGGGAGATATGAATTTATAAAAAGGTATTCAAGAAAATACTATAGGTGAGATTGAAACTTGTGAATTAAAGGAGCTTTTTAAATCTTTAATTTTACCACAACACTATAATTTTTACTAGTCCATATATAAGGCGATCTATTAATCTTGGCCGTGCACTATCATCAGAGACGTACCCAGAATTTGAGCATTACGGGGGCACTATTATATTAAGCGTACCAATTACTGGCCAATGGCGGATCCATAATTTTCGTTAAGGAGTTTTCAAATATATAAAAGTAAACATATCAGAAAATTAAGGGGAGTCAATACATAGTATAAATACATATAATTATGATAAATTATCAGCAAAATACAAACTTTAATTTTATTCAATATCATTACTTATATACGTAAATACCATATTGTTACCAAGTGGACAACAAAGTTATCCCATGACCAAAATCCATTTGTAAGAAATGAATATTATTATACTACACACTTTATTAATAAAAACAGTTCCAATGTTCAAGTTATAATAAGATTTTAATGCTTACTACTTTGTTAATAAAAACAGTTCCAATGTTCAAGTTATAATAAGATTTTAAGGCTTACTACTTAACCTAACTACTATGGGAACAAGTATTAATTAAATTAAATAAATTCAAAATTTCACCCTAGTCCTGTAAAAGATATC
This sequence comes from Nicotiana tomentosiformis, assembly GCF_000390325.3. Taxonomy (NCBI): domain Eukaryota; kingdom Viridiplantae; phylum Streptophyta; class Magnoliopsida; order Solanales; family Solanaceae; genus Nicotiana; species Nicotiana tomentosiformis. Next base: position 99,796,076 of record NC_090820.1, read on the forward strand.
CTAATTCGAAGTTCTACTTTATACTAATTTTCAAACACAATTTTGTTTGAAGACAAACACTTCACTGAAAGAATATTTCAAATTAACATTAGCACTCAATTTTCAAATGCCTACTAGCTACGACATTAATTTGGCGTTCTTTTTTAACTCCGCTCTTTGTAGAAAGCAAAAGTTCGATAGCAGATTATTTTGCTAAGTTAATATCTTCTAAAGAAAAAAAAACTTACTAAGGGTATGTTTCAGCTGAAGAAGAGTCTCAAACTGAGTCACCGTCGCTGATTCGCACAGTCAGAGTTCAGCAAATGCAGAAAAAAGTTAAAACAATCAATTGAAAAAGAATATTTGTTTTTAAGCAAAAGGGGTGAGCGAGGGGTTTTTAAAAAGGTTAAAAATTTAGGTTGAGTATTGGTACAAGCATTAAAGAAATCATAAAAGATAAAATAAAAAAAGTAGTAGATTAGTACTAAGTAAATAATCGTTGAATTAAAAAAGATAAAGGGAAGGAGTGAGGAAGGGGTGAGCGAGGGGTTTTTAAAAAAGTTAAAAATTTAGGTTGAGTATTGGTACAAGTATTAAAGAAATCAGAAACGATAAAATAAAAAAAATAGTAGATTAGTATACTAAGTAACAATCGTTGAATTAAAAAGAAAAAGGGAAGGAGTGAAGTTTCGAACCTGGGTACTGAAGCACTTGAGCAGGCTACAAAACCAGCGCTTCTGTCCGGCTTTTATTACTTAAGGGGGCCAGGTAATTTATTTGAGGGGTCCCGAGTGTATATACAAATGTGCATAATATATTTTTTCAGTATTTTTGTCGAGGCTAACGGGTTCCGGTGACCCCCTACCTCCAAGGTAGGCTCGCCTCTGACTATCATGACAAAGTATATCGTTAAATCAATGATTGAAAATAATTAATTTTAATTTATTTTTCTCTTAATAACATACTTTTTTAATCATGCGAATATCATCACATATTTAAAATCACAAGTTTTAAAAGTTTTTCTGTTGTTAAATTAAAAAGAAAAGGTAATAAAACATGCATTTTGTGGCTAGGAAATTTTTAATCTTAGGACAGACAACTTATTGTAGAAGTTCACAAAAGAAGGATTCAATTGGCTCATTCATCCATCTAAATTATGGGTGTTTAACGGGCGGGTTGGGACGGGCTAGACAAAAAAAAATCAGCTCATCCGTTTAACGTTGCGGGCTGTTAGAGGACTGAGTTAGTGGGCTGTACTTTTTCGAATTTTTTTTTGTCCATCCGGGTTCGGGCTTAGAGGGTTGTTAGCGGGCCGTGGATTATTATTTTTATTTTTAAATAAATTTTATTTTTCTTATTCAATGTTATTGATACTTAAGTGTTTGTAAACTTTTAAGGCTTAGAATTAAACTTTGAAATTTAAAATTTAAAATTTAAAATTTGAATTTTATAATGTTAAAATTAAAATTTGAAAGTAAGTGGCTACAAAAAATTATTTAATAAGACCTATATGTAAGGATCAAGTTCCGAAGACTTTCATTTGATATTTTTATTGAATAATATATAATACTTCAAATTAAGTTGCAAGTTCTTTTTTGATTTTGTTATTTTTAAACTTGCAAATTAAAAGTTTACAATAATTATAAAAAAACAAATAGTACATCACATGCTTTGCATCATTTTTGTAAGTTCATTCATGTCAACATGAGGTTTTTGATTTCCGGCATTGGTTGAATCGGAACCATAAACCATTATATCTCCAATTTCTTGGTCCTCCGCTTCATCTACCTCGTCACGCCCTTGATTTCGTCGTTCTGATCTTATCCAATCTCTGAAGCACACTAGAATTTCCAAAGCGTTGCTACCCAATGAATGACGGGTATCTCCTAATTGCTGCCTTGCTTGGCTAAATGCGCTCTCTGATGCGACTGTTGAAATCGGCATATTTAGCACGTCTCGAGCCATGGCCGAAAGAACAGAAAATTGATTTGAGTTGCTCCTCCACCAACCCAATGGTAGAAATTCCTTTGTGCGGGGCTCTGCTGACTTTTGCAAGTAGAATTGAAGTTCATTGTTATTCCTGCTACTGGTTTGTTGATGGCTTGATGCTCCCCTATTGTAGACCAAATCAAATAATCTTCAACACCATCATTATCATCCAAAGCACTGGTCCCAGATGTTAAAACTGAACTTGAAGGAATATTTGCATCTACAGCAGAAGAAGCATCAACAATGTTAGCATAATAATTATATAATGTTTCTAAATGTTTGTGTAGATAAGAAATACAAGTGTCATATTAGGAGTTTCAGTTGGTCCATTAAAAAAAAAACGTTAATAAACGGGCTGAACCGGGCTGTAACCCGTTAACAACCCGTTAATGGGTTAACGGGCTGAACCGGGCTGTAAACGGATCAACCCGGGCCTATTAACAGGTATAATCTAAATGCACCCTAGCATCTCCCAAATTCCATAAATTGGAAATAATATACTACTATTTGTACTATGGTTGATATTTGGGTTAATAATGACCCACATACTCTTGAGTTTTTTACATGGATGATATCTTTACAAAATTTATTCTCATAACTAATAGTATTTCTTGTTTAATGCAATAATAGCAAATTTTATTACACATGTAGTATTATTTAAATATATATATAACGGCTTAAATGCCACTACAATAGGAATTCCATTTAAAAGCCAAAAAGAGCATTAAGAAACCGTATCCATGAAACAGTCTTACGAATATTTAGGGAAACACTTTCCATCTCTGCCAACACTAATAATATTTCAGATTCTTCCAAAAAAATAAAAAGCAAAAAACAAAATTCCAGATTCTCTCTCTTTCCATAAACCAAAATATACCAAAAATCTCAAAGAAATTTCCCTCTATTCGTTGATTTATGCCATATTTCTTCTAAAAGGATAACATTGTGATTTATACGCTATTAACTACCATTATTATGCTGTGTATATTACCATATTAGAATTTTTATTGTAATTTATATACTATTAAATATCATCATTATATCGTGAATATACATATTTACACATAATCACGTACTATATATATATATATATATATATATATTCATTTTTATTAATATTAAAACACAATCAATATATACAATGGTTGGAGAATTTATGTTCAGATATATAAATATATACGTGATTTTTACTTGGTATATTATCTGGTATAATTTATACATGGTTTACATTGTATATAAGTTATCTAATGTAATTTATACATAGTTAATTACAATTTATACATGACTTATACAATGTATATTATCACAATTCTGAGATTATATTCTAGGCTTCCATATGTATAATAATACATGTTATATTCCAGATTTGTTAGTTTTATTTTTTTGTAAATGGGAATAACCAAATAAAGTAATGTGATAATTAAGTACAAAATCTGTTTTCAATAGTGTAACTCAATTAACCCTTCTTAAGGTAATAAAATGCTTTGGCTGCGTTATTTTAGGTGTAAGATTTAAAGTTATTTGCTAGGGACAACTTATTTCACGTGTTGAATGGACAACTTATTTCACTTGTTGAATGGACAACTCACGTGCTATAGTATAATATCTGGATCCGCACGGACAACTCACGTGTTGCATGGACAACTCACGTGCTATTGTATAATATCTGGATCCGCACGGACAACTCACGTGTTATAGTATAATATATGGATCTGCACGGACAACTCACATGTTGCACGGATAACTCACGTGCTATAATATAATATCTCACAATCAGGCACTCGGCGTCACTCAGTCATAAATCCCTCTAGTCTCTCGGGCTCTCAATAATCACGAAAAATCAGCCCAAACAACAATAATATTATGCATCAATAGTGAAAAATAGAGACTGAGATAAAATAAATAAGTAAACTGTGACCGAGTACAAAACAACAATTAAGCAGATAGTTCAACATGTACACGACCTCTATGGGTCTCTACAGTGCCAACACATAATCTAAACATGATTTGTGGTTCAATTTCTCTACTACATGGAGAATGTACTATTATTTAACTATACAGTTCCATGGAATTTGACAAAGTCACAATTTCTATGGTGCACGCCTACACGCCCGTCACCAAGCATGTGCGTCACCTCAAAACCAATCATAAAACACATAATCTGGGGTTTTATACACTCAGAACTAAATTTAAAACTGTTACTTATCTCAAACCGTGTAATTCTTTATTCTTCTATGATTTTGCCTTGTGAATTGGCTTCCAAACGCCTTGAATCTAGCCACGATTAATTCCATAAGAAAATACTAATTTTCCAACAAAATCTGAAATTTAGCTAAAAAATCGCCTGTGGGGCCCACGTCTCGGAACCCGACAAAAGTTATAAAAATCTAAAAGTGCATTCAACCACGAGTCTAACCATACCAATTTTATCAAAATCCGACCTCAACTCGACCTCCAAATCTTCAAATCCCTAAGTTCAAATCCTCGATTTACACCTCAAAAACATATAATCTAGTCGGATTATTCGATAATAATTCAATATTATGGAGTAGAAATGATTACAAGTGACTTACCTCAAGATTTACCGTGATTTTTCGCTCAAAACTTGCCTCACTCGCTTTTGGAAATGTCAAAAATGACAAAATTTCTCGGACCCTTCTATTTTGTACACTGCCCAATGCTTTCACACCTGCAGCCATATTTTCGCATCTGCGGTGAAAACAACGAATCTACGGAAGTCACTTAGCCCAGCTGCCTCCACTTCTAAGAGCCTTGGACCGCATTTGCGCCTTCGCAGGTGCAAAAAATTGCATCGCACTTGCGCGCCTGCCCGCACGTGCGCCCTTCCTACCGCTTCTGCGCAAGCGCTTCTGTGCCCACAAGTCCGCATCTGCGACCCCTGCCCAAATCCTTCCTGGCCGCTTCTGCGAATCCCTCCCCGCTTCTGTGTGCTCGCACCTGCGGTTCCCACTCCGCAGGTGTGATAACACCAGCAACAACAAAACTGCAGTTGTTTCTTCAACTTACTTCCAAGTCTGTTAACCACCCGAATTTAACCCGAGGCCTCCGGGACCTCAACCAAACATACCAAAAAGTCTTATAACCCAATACGAACTTAGTCGGACCCTCAAATTACCTCAAACAACATCAAAACATGAATTTCACACTGATTCAAGCCTAATGAACTTTGAAACTTCCAATTTCTACAAACGACGTCGGGACCTATCAAATCACGTCCGATTGACCTCAAATTTTGCACACAAGTCATAAATGATATAACAGATCTATTCAATTTTTCAGAATCGGATTTAGACCCCGATTTCAAAAAGTCAACCCCCGGTCATACTTTTCAAAAATTCGACTTTCGCCATTTCAAGCCTAATTCCAATACGGACCTCCAAATAATTTTCTGGACACGCTCCTAAGTCCGAAATCACCATACAAAGCTATTGGAATCATCAGAATTTAAATCCGAGGTTGTTTACATATAAGTCAACATCCAGTCAACTTTTTCAACTTAAGTTTTCAATTATGAGACTAAGTGTCTCATTTCACTTCGAAAACCTTTCGAACCTGAACTAACTAACCCGGTAAGTCATAAAATAACTGTAAAATATAACTGGAGCAGTAAATAGGGGAACGGGGTTATAATACTCAAAACGACTGGCCGAGTAGTTATATTCTCTCTCTCTCTTAAACAAACGTTCGTCCTCGAACGGGTTTAGGATCATACCTGGAGTCTCAAATAGGTGGATATTTGCTCTGCATCTCCTGCTCAATCTCCCAAGTAGCTTCTCCGATTGGCTGGCCTCTCCACTTTACCTTCACTGATGTTATATTCTTTGACCTTAGCTTTCGAACATGCCGGTCTAAAATAGCCACCGACTCCGTATCATAAATCAAATTACCGTTCAGCTGCACCGTATTGAAATCCAGAATATGAGACGGATCCGTGACATACTTTCAGAGCATGGATACATGGAATACTGGATGAACACCTGATAGACTAGGTAGCAAAGCAAGTTCATAAGCCACCTTTCCAATTTTCTTAAGTATCTCAAAAGGCCTGATATACCGAGGGCTCAACTTGCCCTTCTTCTCGAACGTCAACACACCTTTCATGGGTGAAATCCTAAGCAGAACCTTCTCCCAAACCATGTAAGAACCATCATGGACCTTCCTGTCGGCATAACTCTTCTGTCTAGAATGCATTGTGTGAAGTCTCTCCTGAATCAACTAAGTCAGTGCCCAATAGCCTAGCCTCACCCGGCTCAAACCAACCTACCGGAGACCGACATCGTCTCCCATATAAATCCTCATACAAAGCCATCTGAATACTCGATTTGTAGATGTTATTGTAAGAAAACTCCGTGAGTGGCAGAAACTAATCCCAATAACCCCCAAAATCTATAACACAAGCGCGTAGCATATCTTTCAATATCTGAATAGTGCGCTCGGACTGCCCGTCCGTCTGAGGGTGAAATGATGTACTTAATTGAACCCGTGTACCTAATTCTCACTGTACTGCTCTCCAAAACTGTGATGTAAACTGCGTGCCCCGGTCTGAAAAGATGGACACGGGCACCCCGTGTAGGCGAACACTCTCGCGGATATAAATCTCAGCCAACCGCTCCGAAGAATAAGTAGTACCAACTGGAATAAAATGCGCAGACTTGGTCAACCAATCCACAATCAGCCAAACAACATCAAACTTCCTCAAGGCCCGTGGAAGTCCAACTACGAAATCCATGGTAATACGCTCCCATTTCCACTCCATAATTTCAAGTCTCTGAAGCAATACTCCCGGTCTCTGATGCTCGTACTTTACCTGTTGACAATTTAAACACCAAGCTAGAAACCCAACTATATATTTCTTCATTCACCTGCACCAATTGTGCTGCCTCAAATCCTGATACATCTTCGCGACACTTGGATGAATGGAGTACCACGAACTGTGAGCTTCCTGGAGAATTAACTCACGCAACCCATCTACATTAGGCGCACATAGCCTGCCCTACATCCGTAATACATCGTCATCCCCAATAGTAACTTTCTTGGCATCACTGTGCTGAACCGTGTCCTTAAGGACAAGCAAATGAGGGTCATCATACTGACATTCTCTGATACGATCATAGAGTGAAGACTGAGAAACCACACAAGCCAAAACTCGATTTGGCTCTGAAACATCCAATCTAACAAACTGGTTAGCCAAGGCCTGAACATCCAAGGCTAAAGGCCTCTCTGCTACCGGTAAGTACGCTAAGTTGCCCAAACTCTCCGCCTTACGACTCAAGGCATCGACCACCAAATTGTCCTTTTCGGGATGATAGAGAATTGTGATATCATAATCCTTAAGCAACTCCAACCACTAGCGCTGCCGCAAATTAAGATCCTTTTATTTAAACAGATGTTGTAGACTCCGGTGATCGGTATAACCCTCACAATAGACACCGTATAAATAATGCCGCCAAATCTTCAAGGCATGAACAGTAGCTGCTAACTCAAGGTCATGGACCGGATAATTCTTCTCATGTACTTTTAACTATCTGGATGCATAGGCAATCACCCTACCATCTTGCATCAGCACTGCGCTGAGACCAATACGCGATGCGTCACAATACACAGTATAAGACCCTAATCCTGTAGGTAACACCAATACTTGGGTTGTAGTCAAAGTCGTCTTGAGATTCTGAAAGCACTCTTCACCCTCATCCGACCATTTGAACGGAGCACATTTCTGGTTCAATTTAGTCATAGGCATCGCAATAGACGAGAAACCCTCCACAAAACAATGATAATAACAAGCCAAGCCGAGAAAACTCTGAATCTCAGTAACTAAAGATGGCCTGGGCCAACTCTAAACTGCCTCTATTGTCTTTGGATCCACCTTAATCCCTTCACTGGACACTATGTGTCCCAAGAATGCCAACGAACTAAGACAGAATTCACATTTAGAGTATTTGGCATATAGTTTCTCCTCTCTCAACCTCTACAATACAATACCCATGTATTGTGAATGCTCCTCCTGGCTACGTGAGTACACCAGGATATCATCTATAAATAGCACGATAAATGAGTCAAGATACAGCTGGAATACGCTATTGATCAGGTGCATAAATGTTGCTGGGGCATTGGTTAGCCCAAATGACATCACAAGAAATTCATAGTGACCATAACTAGTCCTGAATGCCGTCTTTAGAATATTCGAATCCCGAATTTTCAACTGGTGATACCCGGATCTCAAATCAATTTTGGAGAATACCCTCGCTCCCTCAAGCTGGTCAAATAAGTCATCAATACGCGGCAAAGGATATTTATTCTTGATTGTGACTTTGTTCAATTGTCTGTAATCAATGCATATCTGCATAGTACCATCCTTCTTTTTCACAAAAAGAACCGGTGCACCCCAAGGCGACACACTAGGCCTAATAAACCCTTTATCAAGAAGTTCCTAAAGTTGCTCTTTCAATTCTTTTAACTTGGTTGGTGCCATACGATATGGAAGAATAGAAATAGGCTAAGTGCCCGACACCAAGTGAATACCGAAATCAATATCCCGGTCTGGTGGCATACCCAGCAGGTCTGCAGGAAAACCTCCGAAAAGTCTCGCATAACCGATACTGAATTAATAGTAGGAGTATCTGCATCAACATCTCTCACAAAAGCCAAGGATGACAAACACCTCTTCCCAACCATACGTTGGGCTTTCAAATAACAAATTACCCTGCTGGGAACATAATCTAGAGAACCTCTCCATTCGACCTACGGCAACCCCGGCATTGCCAACGTCACAGTTTTTGCGTGACAGTCCAGGATAGCATGACATGGAGACAACCAATCCATACCCATGATTACATCGAAATCAACCATACTGAGCAATAAGAGATCAACTCTAGTCTCTAGTCCCACAATAGTTACCACACATGACCGATACACACGGTCCACAATAATAATATCATCCACCGGCATAGATACACGAACAAGTGAAACTAAGGACTCACAGGGCATAGCCAGATAATGAGTAAAGTACGATGATATATACGAATAAGTAGAACCAGGGTCAAATAATATAGAAGCTTCCATGTGGCACACTGAGACAACACCTGTTGTGAGCATGTAATTTTTGCCCGACTAAAAATACTCCTACAAAATTCAAAAATAGATTTTTCTAAATTATTTTAATTTTTATAGAAGTTTTAGGATTTTCTAGTTAATTTTATTTGCATTTAGTTGCATATTTAATATTTAAAATTATGAAAAAATACCAAAAATATCTAAAATATTCATTTGAATGGCATCTTAAATTAAATTGCATTTAGGATTTAATTACATAAGTTAATTGAATTTTTTAAACAAAAAATAACAAAAAAAATATGGGCCATTCACATTTTTAAATTTTAGTTGCAAATTAGTAACTTCCTTTCATTAGCTTTAAACTAATTAATTATTTTGATGTTAGAAATAGATAATTATTTTAATTCTACAATTTAGAATCAAATTCAAGGATTTTAGTTAGTTTGTTTAGGATTTTAATTAATTCAATTAGGATTTAAATTCAAAAGGAAACACAAAAAAAGAGAAAGAAAGAGAGAAGGGATTTTGTTTGGTTCCGGATTTGGGCTAAACAATGTCTAAGCCCAAAATTCCCCTCAAAACCCAACTTGCCCCAAGCCCAGTCCGTTCCAGCCCTCACTTAACCAAAACGATATCGTTTTAGTAACGATGATCTTAGCCGTTGATTTTCCTTGATCGAACGGCTCAGAACCCCACACCACATCCCCTTATTACTATCCTAAACACCCCCCCATACCCCTATGAAACCCTCAAAGACCACCCATACCCCCCTTTCTCATCCGCCACCGCAAATCGCCCACGGCGGAGGACCAATGCCAAACAATCCTAAATTAACACCCTACACTCCCCAACTCCTCCACAACCTGAACCGATTATCCATTCCCTTTAAATCTATCTCAAACATAGTCAAAAATAGATCTGTAATCCCCCAAAAAAATTAAAAAATAAAAAGGAGCTTGAACCGGTTTTCCACTCTCAAGAGATGGATCGCTTTGATTCGGAACCTCCACTGACCGATTGCTCTTGTTGAGTGCAATCGATCGATGTCGGTTTTGGTTCATTCCAAAATTTTTAAGAATCCAGTCAAGTCGTCATTGGCAGGTTTGAAGCTCGATTCCTATGTCCTAAGCTTCTTCTATCTTAATGAGTAACCCCTTTCTTTTCTTCTGTTCTTCTTTCTTTTCCTCTAATGGCTTAATTTCATATTAGTTATAGAGTTTCAATTTTTTGATTGTATGATAATTAGATTAAATCTGTTAGTTTAATTGAAAACATGTTTAGTTAATTCCTTAATTAGGAATAGGATATGATAGTTGCATGCCTTAGAATTTATCAATTTCTCAAATTTTTGATGACCTTAGTCAGGGTTGAGTTGTTGTCTATTACTCTTAATTGCTCATCTCTATTTTGGTTTAAACTTGTTCTTAGGAGACTGATTGGTAGATCGTTAGATGTTTTAAGATAATTGGTTTCAATCTTAATCGTTTCTTTGTTAATTTAGGTTATGTTGTTGAATTTCTATAGCTTTGTTTGAATTCTATTATTATAGTTAGCATTATATGTTCCAGAATCATATTGGTTGTGCCCTGTTTTAAAAATGGATTGGAGGCCTGCCTTGTTGACGGGCAGGCCTATTGAGTCTTAAGGCCCAGATTTCTATTATGGTTGGAAAGGTAAATAGCAGAGTCTTAAAGGGTAATTAGGAGTTTTGTAATTAAAAGAATCTTTATATAACTTATAGGAAGTGTCTAGAAGGCCTAGGGTGCAGTAAAAACAGGGGAATTAAGGGTCAATTTGAGAAGTTAAGGGGTTAGAAGAATAGAAAGGAATTTCTGGAATTGAACAGCTGTCTATTTCAGTTGCAAAAGATGCCAATTCTCTAATTTTTATGGAAAGCCGGCAGAATATTCCCACACCCCCTCTCCCTCACATATAGCACATGATCACATTCTATAAAGGGACTCCTGCTCTCATTTTACTGAGGGAGAATTTTCTGCACATTCACTCTAAAAACAAGCATACGGGCTCAGACAGAAAAAGAGAAAGTAGCTAGAAAGTTTAGGTTTCAGGTTTGAAAATACCAGAAATCAAAATCATAGAAAGAGTTTTCAAAGTTTCTTGTGATTTCTGCTACATCTTTATACAAGTTCTGTCTTCCTCAAAGCTGATTTTGGACTGAGATTTGAAGCTATTATCTGCTGATGTTCTTCTGACTACTGTTGCTTCATTCCTATTTCAAAGATTTATTTTTTATTTTTTTGCTTTTGCTGTCCAGGTACACCCCTTTTGAACCTTGTGCTACAAATTGGATATGAAGATATGTGTGCTTTGAAATTAATGGAATCAGTCGTTTTCAGCTGTTATTTCTTGTGTTTTGTTAAATTGTTTAATTCTTTTTCTTGTTAACCAATATCATATTCTATTTGTTATTAGTAGATCTCGACCTAAAGTTGGTACATAAGTTTTCATGTAGTGTATAAATATGTTATGGTCTTAGTCTTTATGCTGGATTCTCATCCAACGTTAAATGATCAGTAAATCGTTGTTCTGGAATTTAATATACTTATGTCCATAATCCAAAGATACACATATAGCGTGAATATAGGTGTATGTTAAATATACAAACTTTGTTGATTTATTCGTTTAGTCAGTGACTCTATTATGCTAAGATTTGGGAAGTAGCCTTTGTCAAAATTTAGGTAGGTAATCACTATTTTGTTTCTTTAAGTTGGATAAAGTCGACTTTCTATCAATTTGTTAAAAGTGGTTTATTAACATGTAATGAAATCACTGACAACAAGGGAAAAGTAGGAGGAAGAGACTTCAGTAGTCTTTTCCCCTTATTTGTAAGGAAACCAACTGCTCGAACCTTTTATTTACAATATAATGATACCAGTAATGGATTTGATGGTGGATTAGAGGAATTCTTTTATTTACAATAATACTTAGGATTTGTTTCTAGGCCCAAGTTGAAAGAATATGAAGTCCAGTACTACCGTCCCTCATTTTAGATCTCCCTTTCATCATTAATTGACTACCTTCTCTTGAAATTGAGTAGTCCCAATCGTATTCAACCCATAAACGAAGAAGTGTTAACTCGTCAATAGCTCGAATTCCGTTTAGCTAAATTGATACTTTTTCCCAACAAAATATACTTCATAAATCTAGACTTCGCACGCAAAATCCCAAATTTTAGGATAATAGAATCATAAATAGCGTAGTTGCTTTAGGCGCGATTAATAATAATCATCGTGACTATGGGTACGGTTCCCGTGGCATACTCATGATACGTAATCCCCAAATCGAGTGTGCATTTCATGCAACTCGACCAAAACTTCAAATAATAATAAAAATAAACATGTTGTAAATCGCGGGTGCGTTTCACGTGGCGCGATTTGTAATATGTACCAAAACGACAAGTGTACGACATCGTAACTTGTTCCAGAAATAATTCCCTAAATACTAAAAGTGATTAACTGAATAGTTAAAAGCGGTTAGAAGTTTAAAAATGCACAGTAGGTTTTAAATGTGTATCAAATCAGATAATTAGGCCAATTATTAACAGTTGAGCGACCGTGCTAAAACTACGGAACCCGAGAATGACTAACACCTTTTTTCGGGTTAACAAAATTCCTTACCTGGTCTTCTGATTTTTGCAGACTTTAAACAGAGTCAAACTTCCTCGATTTGAATTTAAAAACTGGTGACTTGTGACACCCTAATAACTATCCCAAGTGGCGACTCTGATTAATTAAATAATTCCATTTCGATAATGCCACTTCAATTGAAAAATTCCCTATCCCCTCGAAAAAAAGGAGGTCTGACACCTTTGGCGACTCTGTTGGGGAACAAGAACCCAGAATCTCGGGTTCAGGGTTCAAGAATTCGAGCTTAGAATAGTTGTTATGATTGGTTTTCATGATTGTTTAATTCTTTTTACCTGTTTGAGCCTAATGTGCTAAATGCCGATTTTTACCGCTTTGATATTATTTGGACTGTATATAAACTATTACGAAATCCTTCTTCTCTCTGAGTCGTCTAAATCTTTTGGGAAGTGCACGCTGACATGACTTCTTTTCTGTTAGTGTTATACCCTAATTTAGAACGAGGATCAGATCAGTTACAAAGCTGGATGGCCTATTGGTTACTGGTACGTTGCTCCCCCTCTGCTCGAGTTTTCCGCTCGGGTAAGCCAGGTCTAGAACAACATACCCCAGGAATTAAACCTAGAATAACACAGCCTTATGCCGGATCCCTAGTAGGAACGTTTGTTTGCATCATGTGCATTTGACTTTGGGGACTCAACACAGGGATTGGGTCCGTCTAGGACAGGTGTACCCAATTTAAAAGACCATTCTGATGCATTTTATGTGCTACTTGTGCATTTATCTGTTTCGGCTTGTATGTTGACCAGCTTTTAGAGTAGGAAAAGAAAATCAAGCAAAATCAAGAGTGAGGTAGGATAGAAAAATATCCGGTTCTAAAAATACCAGTGTTCAAAATATCCCGAAACTTTGCCGAAATTTTGAAAAAAAGAAGTCTTTCAAAAATAAGTCCTACTTTTCCATGCGTCAAAACTCACCGAACTACGCGTATTTGATTCCCACCAGGTGTGGGATACGTAGGCAACCCTTATCGGGTCCAGCCTCATTTTTGCAAAAATAATCAAAATAGGGAAATGTTGTCATAAATAAAGTTAGGCGATGCCGTTTTTGCCTAAATAGCCAGAAATATCCCGACGGGACGCTGGAAGGCTATTTTTGCAAGAATAGCCACTCATGGTTTTTTAAGAATATTTGGCCACTTAGCAAACACAACCCTAAAATCTTCCCTTCCGAAGTGCTGAAGGTCCGTATTTGCAAAAGTATCCATGATTTGTTTTCGGTTGGATTTTGCAAAAATAATCTTTTCATGGCCAGTTTTAAACAAAATTCACATGTTTTAATCTGGTCACCCTAATTTTAAAATGTGCAAAATGAGCACTGTTCAGAATTTACTTGTGAAGGTTATGGATCAGATTCCACTAGCACTCCCCATTGCTACACATTGATTTACCAACAACAAAAAAGCATGCAGTAGTTACAAGACCAAACCAACACAGATACACAAGTGTTGGAGGCTCGGGTCTAGCAGATTGGACGTTTGCTTCAAGAAAAAGGTGTTATCAGAATGAGGATTAAAGATATAGTTGATTATGTTGTAATGAAATGCCATGAATGTGAAGACATGACCAGGTCTATATTTTTTGCTTTTGTGATGACATTCGTTCGCCAGGTGATGATTGACCTAGACCACCTTCAAGAAGATATTGCCCGTAGGCCGGTGCGGAGACCGGCTGATGTCCCGCAAGCCCCCGGAGTACCAGTGGAGACTCTTATGTATTTTTGATTTTTTAGTTTTTGAGTCTGTATTTTACTTTTTCTCGAGTTTTGTTCGTCTTTGTCAAGATTGTTTATTGCTTTATTTCAAGTCTGTAGATTTTTGCTTGTAGTCATCACTAATCTTAAGTCCTTGTAATAAAAAATCCAAAAAGATGTCTTTTGTTAATTAAATATTGAAAAACCCAAAAATTTTCTTTTCTTTCATTTCGCATTTATATCCTTGAACTACGTAATGATCTGATTCATGCGGCATCATGATACGTAGGCAATCCCCATAGGATTTGATCATAGCCATAAAATAAAATAAAAAAAAAGGAGAGAAAAGAAAGTGAGTGAAAAACAAAGAAAAAGTGGCAAAAACAAAAAAAGAGAGAAAGAGAGTGCAAAAAATAAAAGAGCAACAGAAACAGAATGAGAAAATCAAGAGTGATTAAACGGAGGCAGAAATGAGTGAAAAGAGTTACAGAGTGAAAAAGGGATTAGTTAAGGTCGGGATGAAACATGTAACCGTTCAAACACATGGTAGAAGCATTTAACTCCTTAGGTGCATTGCATCCCAATGTGCAATTTTCTATCCGTTATGCGTCTCAAAACTAACAAGGTTGCTGGATGCAATAAGTACAGGTTCTGTTCAAGTGGTTAGTTTGTTGGCATCCTGGCAAGTCACCCATACAACACCAGATCAATGCTCAAGGCAGCCATGACTAGCATGGAATTGGACACGGGTGTTATTGACCCGCCGGGGGAGATTGTAGAATCGGAGTCGGAATTGAAAGAGGAGGTCCATAGGTTGAAACATCAAATGGTAGAAATGTATCAAGCCTGGATCAGGGGGCATCCTCCACCTTCATTCCATGCTAACTACATAGAAAATCCCGCCTTCATCCCACCACTATCACAAGCCTAGGATTCCACTACCGTTGATCTTTCCTCTCAGCATGCACCGTGCTTTACCCCTTACCACCACTACCCCGACACTTTGTTCCAATCTTTCCATGCTCCACCAGCCAAAGCAACCGCATACCCTGCTCTGACATCTGCTCCTATTTTCGTAGCTCTTCCGTGAGCTACCCTCCACCGATATTCTAGTGAACCTGCGTTCCAAGCTCCAGATACCCAATATTATGCTCCAAAACCAACTTTCAAAGTCATGGATCCTTATTCCTACACCCCTCACTTTGAAGCTCCTGTTGAAACTGAGAAACCATCCCGGAATGTGGAGCGAGATGAGATATTCAGTAAAGTAAAGAGTTTAGAGAAATCTTTGAAGAACATGCAAGGGACAGGAAGCCAAGTAAGTGTGGCTTACAAGGATTTATGCTTATTCCCTGATGTCTAACTGCCCGATGGGTTCAAGATGCCCAAGTTTGACCTGTACGATGGACATGGAGATCCCGTGGCCCATTTTAGAGGCTTTTGCAGCAAGATGAGAGGCGTCAGTGGGAAAGACGAATTATTAATGGCGTATTTCAGTTAGAGTTTGAGTGGGGCGGCTCTGGAATGGTACACCCGCCAAGACGCTAGCAGGTGGTACACATGGGACGACTTGGCTCAGGCCTTTGCTCGGCACTTTTAGTACAATATAGACATTGTCCCGGATCACCTATCTTTGACCAAGGTAGAAAAGAAGACCAGTGAGAGCTTTAGGGAATATGGTTTCAGATGGAGAGAACAAGTTGCACGGGTCAATCCTCCAATGGAAGAAGATGAGATGGTCAAATACTTTCTTCAAGCCCTAGAGCCTACTTACTTTGACCATTTGATCTCAGCCATAAGTATGTCCTTCAATGATGTGGTAAAGATGGGAGGAATGGTGGAAGAGGGACTCAAGTCAAACACGATCATGAGCTACTCTGACATAAAAGCAACCACACAGGCAATTCAAAGTAGCACCGGAAGCCTGTTAGGCAAGAAGAAGAAGGATGATGTCGCTATGATTATCTCTGGATCATGGCATGGCCCAAGGGGTTCGCTTCGCTAGTACACCCAACCTCAACCCCAACCTCAAGCTTACACCCAAGCTCCATATAATCCATCCCAACATTATTTCCCACCACAAGACCCTCAATATTTAGCCAGACCACCCCAATACCATGTTCACCACGCACAGTCATATGCTCAACCCCCTCCTTACCCGCAATGGCGTGCTCCAACTCCACAAAATCCTTATCCACCCTCACAACCATACCGAAACCCTACTGGCCCAAGCTTTCGACCAAGGCCGAATTATAGAAAATAAAGGCAGCAGCGGAAAGAAACCTCCACCCCTCTTGGAGAGTCGTATACCAGTTTGTTTCAAAGATTGAGGCAGTTGGAAGTCTTGAGGCCGATGGAGCCAAAGATACCAAATCCACCTCCAAGTAACCTTGATTATACCCTCAGATATGTATATTGTTCTGATGCCCCGGGGCACGACACAGAGAAGTGTTGGCATTTGAAGAGGGCAATCCAAGAGCTTATTGATACAAATCAAATGGTGGTCCAGAGCTCGGAGGTGCCAAACATCAACCAAAATCCTTTGTTGGCCCATGAAGAGACACATATGATTGAGATATTTCATAAGGATGGGGAGCCCAAGAATTCTTCCAAATCTGTCATGATGATCTGGGCTAGCGAAAGTAATTCAGTTAAAGCTCCAGATTCTGCAAAAGCAATGCCCTTGACAGTTGAAGGGGTGACGGAGAAGCTAAGCACGCTCAACGTGAAGCCATCTGTATTGGTTGTGAAAAGGCCTCCAATTGATGTTGGAGTGAACCAGGAAAAATAAAAAGTGGTCGTGCCAGGGATCCCGGGCAAGCCTGTCATAATCGTGGAAGGGGCTCGTATTACCCCTGTTATTATTAAGCCAGTGACCCAGTTACCAATGGTTGACACAAAGGTCGTTCCGTGGAATTACAAACAGGTGATAGTGACATATAAAGGGAAAGAAGTAGAGGAAGAAGTCAATGAAACCAGAGCACTGACTCGTTCTGGGAGATGTTTTAGCCCGGAGGAACTGAGGAAAGCCAAGCCATTCAAGATGGACACATCCTAGTAAAGAATCTAGTCACCAAAGAAGAGGCTGAAGAGTTCCTGAAAAAGATGAAAATGCAAAACTATTCCATTGTGGAGCAGTTAAGGAAAACACCATCTCAGATCTCTCTTTTGTCTTTGCTGATACATTCAGATGAACACCGCAAAGCCCTGATGAAGATTTTGAATGAGGCCCATGTTCCTGATAAGATCACGGTGAACCACTTGGAAAAGATTTCTAACAAGATCTTCGAAGCAAACAGGATCACTTTCTCAGATGATGAACTTCCTATGGAGGGTATAGCGCACAACCGTGCTCTTTATCTCACAGTGAAGTGCGAGGATTCTGCTGTCTCAAGGGTACTGGTTGATAACGGTTCTAGTGAAAATATTTGCCCTCTGTCCACTTTGCGAAAGTTGAAGATCGACACTTAAAGGATCCACATGAACAATGTATATGTTCGAGGTTTCGATGGAGGAGGGAAAGATTCTGTCGGTGATATAATGCTCAAATTGTCAATGGGGCCAGTTGAGTTCACTATGGAGTTCCAAGTGCTAGATGTGGCTGTCTCCTACAACTTATTGTTGGGTAGGCCCTGGATACATGCTGCCAAGGCAATCCCGTCTTCTATGCATCAAATGGTAAAGTTCGAATAGGACATGCAGGAAATAGTTGTGCACGGTGATGAGAACTTATCTGCTTACAATGACACAACTGATCCATTTATTCAAGCTGAAGATGATAAAGGGCCTTGAGTTTACCAAACGTTCGAAACAGTGTCTGTCGAGAAGCTTCCTGAGGGAGAATGCATTTCAGGTTCGAAGCTACCCTCGGCATCCGTCATGGTAGCAAATGAAATGTTGAAGAATGGTTTTGTGTCGGGCAAAGGTCTGGGTTCATCTCTACAGGGTATTGCGCATCCGGTGTGTCTACATGAAAGTTTCGGTACATTTAGTTTGGGATTCACACTCATATGGAAGGACGTGAAAAGGGCTACAAATTGGAAAAAGGAAGCCATGGCCACTTCCTAAGCCTGTTCCACACATCTCCAAGTCTTTTGTCAAGCCAGGGGTCGCAAAATGCCCAATATCAGCGGTCCCTAAACCGGTGATCGACTTTGATGAAAAGCTGATCAAGAGGTTCCAGAGTCTATTTGATGAGGTTAATATAGTAGAAATCGGGGAAGGTTCCAGTAATGCCGATGTGTAGCTTGTTGGGCCAAATGTGAAGCTTAGCAATTGGAAAACTACTCCTCTCCCCACCCGGAAGGAGTTTTGGTAGTTTGATTTGTTTTTCTTTCTGTCATCTGGGTTATTCCAGGGTTGTAATCCAGATTTTTATTTTATTTTTTTGCTTGTTTTGATGTACAAACCCTTCTATCCTTTTATGTTCAATGAAATACAATTTTCCGTTTTCCATTATTCCTTATAGCATTTCATTTTTGTTTTGTTTTTTCTATACAGTTCTTTTTATGCTGCTTTCAATGACATGACATGCATGAGGAATTTTCAGCCAAATCTTAAAAGTCAATCTAATTCTGAAATAATAATCCAAGAAGTAGAGTGATGATGAAACAAAATATGATGAAGAAGCAGCATTTGAGGAAATCAGTAGAGAACTAAAACATTTTGAAGGAAAACCCAAGGCTAATTTGGATGAAACTGAAGTAATCAATTTAGGAGATCAAGATAATGTCAGGGAAACCAAGATAAGTGTGTATCTGGAACCACAAATCAAGGAAGAAATAATCAAAGCACTGTTTGAATACAAAGATGTCTTTGCATGGTCGTATGATGATATGCCGAGTTTGAGCACTGATTTGGTAGTTCATAAATTGCCAACTGATCCGGCATTCCCTCATGTCAAGCAAAAGTTAAGAAAGTTCAAGACTGACATGAGTGTGAAGATTAAAGAAGAAATCACAAAGCAACTTGGGGCGAAAGTTATTCGGGTCACTTAATATCCCACTTGGTTAGCTAATGTGGTGCCAGTAACAAAAAAGGATGGTTAGACCAGGGTATGTGTTGATTATCGTGGTCTTAACAAGGCAAGTCCAAAGCATAACTTTCCATTACCGAACATCCACATTCTGATTGATAATTATGCCAAGCATGAGATCGGGTCTTTTGTGGATTGCTACGCGGGATATCACCAGATCCTGATGGATAAGGAAGATGCAGAAAAGACAGCGTTCATCACGCTATGGGGTACATATTGCTACCCGATAATGCCATTTGGTTTGAAGAATGCTGGGGCAACTTACATGAGGGTAATGACTACCATATTTCATGACACGATACACAAGGAAATTTAGGTTTATGTAGATGATGTGATCATAAAGTCAAAGAAGCAGACTGACCATGTCGGGTATTTGAGAAAGTTTTTCCAAAGGCTCCGCATGTACAATTTCAAGCTCAATCCGGCGAAATGTGCATTTTGTGTCCCGTCTGGGAAACTGTTGGGATTCATAGTCAGTCGACGCGGTATTGAGTTGATCCATCAAAGATCAAATCCATCCAAGAATTACCATCGCCAAAGAATAAAACCGAGGTGATGAGCCTGCTCGGAAGGTTAAACTACATCAGCAGGTTTATTGCTCAACTCACAAGAACTTGTGAGTCCATCTTTAAGTTGCTGTAGAGGAATGCTGCGGTTAAGTGGACTGATGAGTGTCAGGAAGCATTTGATAAGATCAAGAGTTACCTATCAAACCCACGTGTGCTGGTCCCTCTGGAGCCTGGGAGACCTTTAATTCTCTATTTGACGGTCCTGGATAATTCTTTTGGTTGTGTGTTGGGTCAACACGACATAACGGGAAATAAAGAGCAAGCCATTTATTATCTCAGTAAGAAGTTCACTCCTTATGAGATTAAGTATATTCTTCTTGAGAGGACATGTTGCTCCATGACTTAGGTGGCACAAAAGTTGAAGCATTATCTATCGTCCTACATTACTTACCTCATTTCTCGCATGGATCCTCTAAAGTATATCTTTAAGAAGCCTATGCCTACAGGAAGACTTGCAAAGTGGCAGATTTTACTCACAGAGTTTGATATCATCTATGTGACTCGGACCACGATGCAAGCCTAAGCCTTGGTCGACCACTTGGCCGAGAATCCAGTGGATGAAGAATATGAGCCACTAAAGACTTATTTTCCTGATGAAGAAGTGATGTATGTTGACGAGGCTGATCATGATGAAAAGCCAGGTTGGAAACTCTTCTTTGATGGAGCTGCTAACATGAAAGGTGTCGGAATAAGGGTTGTACTCATTTCTGAAACAAGGCATCACTACCCTATGACGACCCAACTTCGATTTTATTGCACCAACAACATGGCCGAGTACGAAGCATGCATTCTGGTTTTGAGGTTAGCTGTAGATATGGGAGTCCAGGAAATACTGGTTTTGGAGATTCTGATTTGTTGGTTCACCATATTTAGGGAGAATGGGAGACTCAAGATTTAAAGCTTATATCGTATCAACAGTGTCTGCATGATCTTTGTCAACGATTTAGGTCAGTATAATTCAGGCATATTCCCAGGATTCATAATGAGATTACCGATGCCTTGGCTACTCTGGCGTCAATGTTACACCATCCGTATAAGACTTACGTCGACCCTCTGCATATCCAAGTCCGTGATCAGCACACTTATTGTAATGTGGTTGAACAGGAAGTTGATGGTGAACCTTGGTTCCACGATATCAAGGAATACATCAAGTCGGGGTATATCCGGTACATGCCACATGTGATCAAAAAAGAACCATTCGACGTCTGGCTAGTGGATTTTTCTTGAGCGGAGGAATCTTGTACAAGAGGACTCCAGATCTAGGACTAGTAAGGTGCATAGATGCTAAACAAGCGTCGACTATCATGACCGAAGTACATTTCGGAGTTTGCGGGCCGCATATGAGCGGGTATGTTTTGGCAAAGAAGATCTACGAGTAGGTTATTATTGGCTCACCATGGAACAAGATTGCATCAGCTTTGTTCGAAAATGTCATCAATGCCAGGTGCACGGTGATTTGATTCATTCCCCTCCATCTGAGTTGCACACAATGTCTGCACCGTGGCCCTTTGTTGCTTGGGGCGTGGATGTCATTGGACCAATTGAGCCGGCAACGTCAAACGGTCATAGGTTTATTCTGGTGGCCATTGATTACTTTACCAAGTGGGTCAAAGATGTAACTTTCAAGTCCGTGACCAAGAAGGCGGTGGTAGATTTTGTTCATTCAAATATCATTTGCCGGTTCGGAATTCCCAAGGTAATCATCACAGACAATGCTGCTAACCTCAACAGTCATTTGATGAAAGAGGTATGCCAACAGTTCAAGATTATGCATCGAAACTCCACTCTGTATCGTCCTAAGGCAAACAGAGCTGTTGAGGCTACTAACAAGAACGTAAAGAAGATACTTCATAAGATGGTGCAAGGTTCCAGGCAATGGCATGAAAAGTTACCTTTTGCTTTACTGGGTTATCGCACTACTGTTCGCACTTTAGTAGGTACAACTCTTTATTTGCTGGTATATGGAACTGAGGCCATTATACCTGCGGAAGTTGAGATTCTATCCCTTCGGATCGTTGCTGAAGCTGAAATTGATGATGATGAATGGGTCAAAACTCGGCTAGAGTAGTTGAGTTTGATTGATGAAAAAAGATTGGCAGCAGTATGTCATGGTCAATTATCTCAGAAAAGAATGGCAAGAGCATACAACAAGAAGGTGCGTCCCTGGAAATATGAAGGGGGCCAGCTGGTATTGAAATGCATCCTTCCACATCAGGCTGAAGCTAAAGGTAAGTTCACCCCAAACTGGCAGGGGCCGTTCATTGTGACAAAGGTGTTTCCCAATGGTGCTTTGTATTTAATAGACATAGAAGGAAAATGTGCTGATATGGCTATCAATTCTGATGCAGTCAAGAGATATTATTTATGATTTCTTCGCTTATCTTCAATCGCATTTTGTACTCGGCATGTTCAAAGTTGGAATGACGAAGGCATCTTATTCTGCTACCCCCAAACACTTTTATCCTTTGTTACCCCTTTTTGAGCCTTATTTATTTTATTCCATACCCCTCTTTTGGAATCAGAAGCAGAGTTAGAAATAGAAAACAAAAAGACAAAAAAGAAAATAAAAAAGAGAAGAAGAAAAAAGAAAAGCAAAGTAACAAAAAACAAAATAACTTTTACTAGTAGGAACTACGTTTGACCTGATTCCTTTAATGGATACGTAGGCAGCCTTATTCTGAGGTTCGGTCTCATCAAATAAAAATTCAAAATTTTCCAGACTCAAAGAAACTGGGGCATAAGTTTTAGTTCTGCTAAAGAACTGATTCCAAAAGTTGTAATTTTGAACCCTTTCATTTTAAATTGTTTTGAGCCTTTATGTCACCTTTTCTTTCTAACCATGTCCAAAAGCCTACACTACGGTCCAAAGAAAGACCTTCCGATCAATATTTGAGGATACCAAGTCAAGTGAGATAGAGGTATGATTTACATTATGGGTAACACCTTGTTCATGGGCACAAGAAAAATAAACAAAGTGAGAGAGTCTTATTGGTGAAAACCCTCACGGGCACCGTAAGGCGATGGTGAGATGAGGAAAAAATTTAAAATGAGAGGGTCTTATTGGTGAAAACCCTCGCGGGCATCGTAAGGCGGTGGTGAGTTGAGAGATGAACAAATGAGAGAGGCTTGTTGGTGAAAATCCTTCGGGGCACTACAAGTCGAAAGAGGTTGGTGACTTTACATAGAAATTGAATTATGAAAATCCCGGTTTTGAAGTATGAAGACATGGCATGAACTGAAATGTTATTAGTTGGATGGATTAGGATGATCAATCCTAAATGCATGTCATGATCATTGGAGCCAACTGGTTCATTCAGATAAGTCTCTTTTCCATTCTTCTTCAAATAGTCATATATGTTTAAAATTTTCCTCTTTATTCCCAATTCTCGAAGTCACTTCGCTTCGTTTCTTTTGGGTCTATTTTTCTAAGTCTCTGTCAAGTTAGTCTTTGTAAAGCAAGCAATAAAGGACTTTCAAGCCCATTACCAGCTTTTTAATTACACCACGCGAAATTCGGCCAAGCACATCACAAGTGACATAATTCAGAATGAGCAATGTGGTGGTAATTGAAGTTCAGGTGGTCAAGCGATTCGTGAATTTTGAGAAAATGCAAATGCTCAACAATTGTCAGAATAAAAGTACCATACAACGAGTTGAGTGTAAGGCATTCAAGTCATTCAGAGGTTTTATGGTCGAGGTACGATCAGAAGGTCAAACAATTCTTTGTAGCCCGAAGCAACTAATCAAAATAAAGTGGGGTAGTGGCAGAAGCAGACACCTTCAGCAAGGATGCCACAAACTAACCGCCACATTCTCAAACTGACAAAATTTTCTTTGTTTAAAGCAGGGCAAGAAATTTTGTTTGCTTTTCCAAGAATCCCCCATGAGGAAAGCATGTTCCAGACAAGTTCAGTTTTAAGTTTTCAGGACCCTCCTGGATAATGGGAGTTAATTTCAAGTGTTCAGGACCCTCCTGGACCCTCCTGGACCCTCCTGGATAATGGAATTTAATTTCAAGTTTTCAGGACCCTCCTGGACCCTCCTGGATAATGGAATTTAATTTCAAGTTTTCAAGACCCTCCTGGATAATGGTATCTAGTTTTAATTTTTCAGGACCCTCCTGGATAATGGGATTCAACTAACACTCAATGAATGTTCCTGGTACAAATCGTGGCAGAAAAGTTTCTCTGTTTTGTCTGTGTTGTTGTGATCGCAGGTGCCTACCTGGAGAATGAGAGAATTTATTTCAAGTTCAAGTTGATATCAGGCGCCCACCTGGAGAACAAGGGAATTTATTTAAGGTTTAAGTAAACATCATGCACCCACCTGGAAAATGAGGGAATTCATTTCAAGTTTTAAATCAGCAACAGGCGTCCACCTGGAGAATGAGGGAATTCATTTCAAGTTTTAAGTCAGCATCAGGCACCCACCTGGAAAACGAGGGAATTCATTTCAAGTTTTAAGTCAACATCAGGCACCCACCTGGAAAATGAGGGAATTCATTTCAAGTTTTAAGTCAGCATCAAGCACCCACCTGGAAAATGAGGGAATTCATTTCAAGTTTTAGATCAGCATCAGGCACCCACCTGGAAAACGAGGGAATTCATTTCAAGTTTTAAGTCAACATTAGGCGCCCACCTGGAGAACGAGGGAATTCATTTTAAGTTTTAAGCCAGCAGGTGCCCACTTGGAGAATGAGGGAATTCATTTCAAGTTTTAAGTCAGCAGGCGCCCACCTGGAGAATGAGGGAATTCATTTCAAGTTTTAAGTCAACATCAGGCACCCACCTGGAAAATGAAGGAATTCATTTCAAGTTTTAAGTCAGCAGGCGCCCACCTGGAGAATGAGAGAATTTATTTCAAGTTTTAAGTCAGCAGGCGGCCACCTAGAAAATGAGGGAATTCATTTCAAGTTTTAAGTCAGCATCAGGCGCCTACCTGGAGAACGAGGGCATTCATTTCAGGTTTTAAGTCAGCATCAGGTTCCCACCCGAAGAACGAGGGAATTCATTTCAGGTTTTAAGTCAGCATCAGACGCCCACCTGGAGAATGAAGGAATTTATTTCAAGTTCAAGTTAGAGGTAACAGAAACTCGCCTCAAGAATGCGAGTCGTTAGTTCGAGATGCACAACAGAACTGTAGAAGATTCAAGATCAAGTTCCAGAAGACCTATAGATAGGAATCTTGTAACTCATATCTGATAGACTTGCTTAGTTTCTTTTCATTTTGATTTTGGTATAATTAGGAGTTCAGCAAGCAATAGCAGCAGCAACAGCAGTGAAACCACAACTTCTCAGTAGGCCCAGCTACCGAAACTTCAAAAACTACTCTAACCTGATTCCTTTATAGCCAAGGATATGTAGGCAACCTCCGAAGCAAGCTTCAGTCAGACTTTTTCAAAACGCTTCCCATGGAGTATCCAAACGGGCAAAATATTGCTCGTATTTTCTCACTTTATCTTTGCCCGAAAACTCTTCGTGTTTTCGAGCAAAGAAGGGCAGCTGTGAGCACGTGATTTTTTTCCAACTAAAAATACTCCTATAAAGTTCAAAAATAGATTTTTCTAAATTATTTGAATTTTTATAGAATTTTTAGGATTTTCTAGTTAATTTTATTTGCATTTAGTTGCATATTTAAAATTATGAAAAAATATCTAAAATATTCATTGCATAACATCTTAGATTTAATTACATTTAGGATTTAATTACATAAGTTAATTGCATTTGTTAAACAAAAAATCACAAATTATATGGGTTATTTTTATATTTTTAACTTTTAGTTGCAAATTAGTAATTCCCTTTCATTAGCTTTAAATTAATTAATTATTTTGATGTTAGAAATATATAATTAATTTAATTCTACAATTAAGAATCTAATTCAATGATTTTAGTTAATTTGTTTAGGATTTTAATTAATTCAATTAGGATTTAAAATCAAAAGGAAACAAAAAAAAAGAGAAAGAAAGAGAGAAGGGATTTTGTCTGGTTACGGATTTGGGACAAACAATGTCTAAGCCCAAAATTCCCCTCAAAACCAAACTTGCCCCAAGCCCAGTCTGTTCCAGCCCTCACTTAACCAAAACGGCGTCGTTTTAGTAATGACGACCTTAGCCGTTGATTTCCCTTAATCGAACGGCCCAGAACCCTACACCACATCCCCTTATAACTGTCCTAAACACCCCCATACCCCCATGAAACCCTCATAGACTACCCTTATCCCCCCTTCTCATCCGCCACCGTTTCCGCCGCCGAAAATTGCCCACGGCGGCAGACCACCGCCAAACAACCCTAAATTAACACCCTACACTCCCCAACTCCTCCACAACCTAAACCTCTTATCCATTCCCTTTAAATCCGTCTCAATCATAGCAAAAAACAAATCTGAAATTCCCAAAACAAAAATAAAAAAAATAAAAAAGAGCTCAAACCAGTTTTTCACTCTCAAACTTTGATATAAAACCTACACTAACCGATTGCTCTTGATGAGTGCAATCGATCGATGTCAGTTTTGGTTCATTCCGAAATTTTCAAGAATCCGATCAAGTCGTCATTGGCAGGTTTGAAGCTCGATTCCTATGTCTTAAGCTTCTTCTGTCTTAATGAGTAACCCCTATCTTTTCTTCTCTTCTTCTTTCTTTTCCTCTAATGACTTAATTTCAGATTAGTTATAGAGTTTTAATTTTTTGATTGCATGATAATTAGATTAAATCTGTTAGTTTAATTGAAAACATATTTAGTTAATTCCTTAATTAGGAATAGGATATGATTGTTGCATGCCTTAGAATTTATCAAGTTCTCTGATTTTTGATGACCTTAGTTAGGGTTGAGTTGTTGTCTATTACTCTTAATTGCTCATCTCTGTTTTTGGTTTAAACTTGTTCTTAGGAGACAGATTGGTAGATCGTTAGATGTTTTAAGATAATTGGTTTTAATCATAATCGTTTCTTTGTTAATTTAGGTTATGTTATTGAATTTCTATAGCTTTGTTTGAATTCCATTGTTATAGTTAGCATTATATGTTCCAGAATCATATTGGTTGTGGCCTATTTTGAAAATGGATTGGAGGCCTGCCTTGTTGACGGGCAGGCCTATTGAGTCTTAACGCCCAAATTTCTGTTATTAGGAGATTTGTAATTAAAGGAATCTTTATATAACTTCTAGGAAGTGTCTAGAAGGCCTAGGGTGCAGTAAAAACAAGGGAATTAAGGGTCAATTTGAGAAGTTAAGGGGTTAGAAGAATAGAAAGGAATTTCTGGAATTGGACAACTGTCCATTTCAGTTGCAAAAGATGCCAATTCCCTTATTTTTAGGGAAAGCTAGCAGAATATTCCCATACCCTATCTCCCTCACATATAGCACATGCTCACATTCTATAAAGGGACTCCCCCTCTCATTTTACTGAGGGAGAATTCTCTGCACATTCACTCTAAAAAAAGTATATGGGCTCAGACAGAAAAAAGAGAAAGTAGCTAGAAAGTTTAGGTTTCAAGTTTGAAAATACTAGAAATCAAAATCATAGAAAGAGTTTTCAAAGTTGCTTATGATTTCTTCTATTTGAAGCTATTTTCTGTTGTTGTTCTTCTGACTGTTGTTGCTTCATTCCAATTTCAGAGATTTATTTTCTATTTTGTTGCTTTTGGTGTCCAGGTACACCCCTTTTGAACTTTAGGCTACAAATTGGATATGAAGATATGTGTGCTTTGAAATTAATGGAATCAGTCGTTTTCAGCTGTTATTTCTTGTGTTTTGTTAAATTGTTTAATTCTTTTTCTTGTTAACCAATATCATATTCTATTTGTTATTAGTAGATCTCGACCCGAAGTTGGTACATAAGTTTTCATGTAGTGTATAAATATGTTATGGTCTTAGTCTTTATGCTGGATTCTCATCCAACGTTAAATGATCAGTAAATCGTTGTTCTGGAATTTAATATGCTTATGTCCATGATCCAAAGATACACACATAGCGTGAATATAGGTGTATGTTAAATATACAAACTTTGTTAATTTATTCGTTTAATTAGTGACTCTATTATGCTAAGATTTGGGAAGTAGCCTTTGTCAAAATTTAGGTAGGTAATCACTGTTTTGTTTCTTTAAGTTGGATAAAGTCGACTTTCTCTCAATTTGTTAAAAGTGGTTTATTAACATGTAATGAAATCACTGACAACAAGGGAAAAGTAGGAGGAAGAGACTTCAGTAGTCTTTTCCCCTTATTTGTAAGGAAACCAATTGTTCGAACCTTTTATTTACAATATAATGATACCTGTAATGGATTTGATAGTGGATTAGAGGAATTCTTTTATTTTCAATAATACTTAGGGCCTGTTTCTGGGCCCAAGTTGAAAGAATATGAAGTCCAGTACTACCTTCCCTCATTTTAGATCTCCCTTTCATCATTAATTGTCTACCTTCTCTTGAAATTTAGTAGTCCCAAACGTATTCAACCCATAAATGAAGAAGTGTTAACTCGTCAATAGCTCAAATTCTGTTTAGCTAAATTGATACTTTTTCCCAACAAAATACACTCCATAAATCTAGACTTCGCACGCAAAATCCCAAATTTTAGGATAATTGAATCATAAATAGCGTAGTTGCTTTAGGCGCGATTAATAATAATCATCGTGACTATGGGTACGATTCTCTTGGCATAGTCATGATACGTAATCCCCAAGTCGAGTGTGCATTTCATGTAACTCGACCACAACTTCAAATAATAATAAACATTAACATGTTATAAATCGCGGGTGCGTTTCACGTAGTACGGTTTGCAATATATACCAAAACGACAAGTGTACTACATCGTAACTTGTTCCAGAAATAATTCCATAAATACTAAAAGTGGTTAACTGAATAGTTAAAAGCGGTTAGTAGTTTAAAAATGCATAGTAGGTTTCAAATGTGTATCAAATCAGATAATTAGTCTAATTATTAACAGTTGAGCGACCGTGCTATAACCACGGAACCCGCGAATGCCTAACACCTTTTTCCGGGTCAATAGAATTCCTTACCTGGTCTTCTGGTTTTCGCAGACTTTAAACGGAGTCAAACTTTCTCGATTTGGGATTTAAAAATCGGTGACTTGGGACACCCTAATAACTATCACAAGTGGTAACTCTGATTAATTAAATAATCCCATTTCGATAATGCCACTTTAATTGAAAAAACTCCCTATCCCCTCAGAAAAAAGGAGGTGTGACACCTGTGATCACTACATCTGAAGCAACAATATCTGGACTGGCAGGAAAAGTATAGAATCGGGCATAACTGCCACCTAATCGGCCTCCCCCTCTTGGGTGACCCCTAGTTGATGAGCCCCACCCCGAGCTAGCTGGGCGGGTGGCATAACTACTAGTGCTAGTGCAGTCGGCCGAGAACTCTGTTGTGGAGCCCCACTTAATAGCCTAGGACAATCTCTCTTGTAATGACCAAATTCTCCGCACTCGAAACAACCCCTCCTCTAATGGAACTATTGCTCCTGATAACCCGAGGAATTACCTGTAGAAGCCTGAGCAGGCGAGGCATGATGAGCACTCTGCGCTGGTAATGCACTAAATGAAGACTGGCCTGAGTGAGCACTGCAAGAACCGTGGCTAGCTGATGCACCATGATGAGCTGAATGAGTCGTCTGAGCGGGCCTATAAGGGCGACCCCTGCTCTGGTAGGACTGTCCCCCGAAGGTATCCCACCAAAATCACCCGAACCTCGAGGCCTCTTGGTCTCTCTGTCACCACGCTCTTGGCTATGGACTACCTCTATCTGTCGAGCAATGTCGACCACCTCATCAAAAGTAGCACTAGATACCCTCTCCCTAGTCATAAGAAACTGTAGCTGATACGTTAGGCCATCAATGAACCTCCTAATCCTATCCCTATCAGTGAGAACCAACCAAACGTGTGACGAGCCAATTCAGAAAACCTCATCTCGTACTGTGTCACAGACATACCATTTTGACGTAACTGCTCAAACTGTCTGCGTAGCTCCTCTCTCCGAGACTGCGGTAAAAACTTCTCTAAAAAGAGAACGGAGAATTCCTGCCATGTAAGTGGTGTTGCACTGACCGGCTTGCGCCTCTCATAAGCATCTCACCATATGAAGGCAGCCCTAGAAAACTGAAAAGTAGTGAACGAGATCCTACTGGTCTCCAGAATACTCGTTGTCCAAAGCATCCGTTAGCACTTATCCAGAAAACCCTGAGCATCCTCTGACTCAGAAAACACTGGGCTGGTAGTGCCCCCAGATCTGAAGTCCCTGCACTACTTAATCTGGAGTACGGGCAACAGGGGTATGAGTACCCCCCCGTCTTGAGAAGTGGATGGTGCGGCTTGAGCCGAAACCACCTGAGCAAGGCTAGTGCAAACTGTCAATATCTGGGACAAAGCCTCCTGAAGGTTTGGAATCACAATGGGCACAGCTGGTGCCTGAGCTGGTCCCGCCGGCTCAACAATATCTGGAATCTTCTCCTGAGCTGGAGCAACTGGTGGGGCTATAAGTGCTGCTCCAACTGCTGTACGAGCTACACCTCGACCTCTACCTCGGCCCCGGCCTATACCATGGCCCCGACCTCTCGCGGCCCTAACTCATAGCTGACCGTCCGATCCGATAGTACGTATCCTCACCATTTGTGAGAGAATAGAATAATAAAAATTTAGTTTCCAGAATCAACAAATTCGCACAACAGAATACAAGAGGGTGAAATTTTTCTAAGGGTTCTGTAGCCTCTCGAAGATAAGTACAAACGTCTCTGTACCGATCCACAAGTCTTTACAAAACCTGCTCATGACTTGTGAGACCTATGTAACCTAGGCTCTGATACCAGCTTGTCATGACCCAAAATCCTATCCCACCGTGATGGTGCCTATCGCAATACTAGGCAGGTCGACAACATCAATAACCCATAATTTCTTTTAAATATGGAAAACATAATAGTTATGTTTAAGAGAAAATCCCACAAATGCTGGATATAAATACACTCCCAAAATTCGGTGTCACTCAGTACATGAGTATCTATACATTACAAGTCTGGGAAATACTGCCTATAATAATCTAAGACCAAATACAATAAACAAAATGATAGGGAAAGAGAGACAAGGTCTGCGAAACATGGAAGCTACCTCTGAATCTCCGAAAAATCAACTGTGTGGAAGAATCAACACCTACTGGGTCCGGGATCACCTGGATCTGCACACAAAGTACAGGGTGTAGTATTAGTATAACCAACTCAGCAAGTAATAATACTAAATAAAGAACTCAAAGTAGTGACAAGCTTCATAGCTGAGTCCAATTATAGTAATTTCCAACATAATATGGTAGGCATGCTTTCAAGTTCATCATTTAAAGCGAAAAAAATAATTTCATGTCAAGTTAAACTGAAACATGAGATAGTATCTATGAGAAATTTCCAAAATAATGATATATGACAGCTGAAGTGCAACAACAATGAAATCAAATGCATCCTCTCGAGACAACAATCACTTAGCCATTCCATTCACTCAGCACTCGCACTCAATAGGTACCTGCGCTCACTGGGGGTATGTACAGACTCCGGAGGGGCTCCTACAGCCCAAGCGCTATAATCTGCACGGACAACTCACGTGCTGAACGGACAACCCACGTGCCGAACAGACAACTCACGTGCTATAGTATCAATATCTGGATCCGCACGGACAATTCACTTGCTGCATGGACAACTCACGTGCTATAGTATAATATCTGAAATTGCACGGACAACTCATGTGCTATAGTATAATATCTGGATCTGTATGGACAACTCACGTGCTATACGGACAACTCACGTGCTATAGTATAATATCTGGATCTGCACTGACAACTCACGCACTGCACGAACAATTCACATGCTATAGTATAATATATGGATCCGCACGGACAACTCACATGCTATAATATAATATCTCATAATCAGGCCCTCGGCCTCACTCAGTTATAAATCCCTTCAGTCTCTCAGGCTCTCAATAATCGTGAAAAATCATCCCAAACAACAATGATATGATGTATCAATAGTGAACAATAGAGACCGAGATAAAATAAACAAGTAAATTGTGACTGAGTACGAAATAACAATTAAGCAGATAGTTCAACAGGTACACGACCTCTGTGGGTCCCTACAGTGCCAACACATAATCTAAACATGATTTGTGGTTTAATTTCTCTACTACATGGATAATATGGAGATAACAACAGATTATTCAACTACACAGTTCCATAGAATTTGACCAAGTCACAATTCATACAGTGCACGCCCACACGCCCATCACCTAGCATGTGCGTCACCTCAAAACCAATCATATAATACATAATCTGGGGTTTCATACACTCAGGACCAAATTTAGAACCGCTACTTATCTCAAATCGTGTAATTCCTTATTCCGCTATGCTTTTGCCTCGTGAATTGGCCTCCAAACGCCTCAAATCTAGCCACAAATATTTTGATTCAGTCAATAAAATTTATTCGAATTAATTCAATAAGAAAATACTAATTTTCTAAAAAAATCTAAAATTTAGCTCAAAAATCGCACGTGGGGCCCACGTCTCGGAACCCGACAAAAGTTACTAAAATCCGAAAGTCCATTCAACCACTAGTCTAACCATACCAATTTTACCAGAATCCGACTTCGACTCGACCTCCAAATCATTAAATCTTATTTTCAAATCCCTAAGTTTAAATCCTCGATTTACACCTTAAAAACATGTAATCTAGTCGGATTATTCGATGATAATTCAATATTATGGAGTAGAAATGATCACAAGTGACTTGCCTCAAGATTTTCCGTGATTTCTCGCTCAAAAATCACCTCACTCGCTTTTGGAAATGTCAAAAATGATAAAATTTTTCGGACCCTTCTGTTTTGTACACTGCCCAGTGCTTTCGTACCTGCGGCCATATTTTCGCATCTGCGGTGAAAACACCGCATCTACGGAAGTCACTTAGCCCAGCTGCCTGTATTTCTGCGAGCCTTGGACCGTATCTGCGCCTTCGCAGGTGCAGAAAATTGCATCGCACCTGCGCGCCTGCCCGCACATGTGCCCTTCCTCCCACTTCTGTGCCCACAAGTCCGCATCTGCGGCTGCTGTCCAAATCCTTCCTGGCCGCTTCTGCAGGGTCGCACCTGCGGTTCCAACTCCGCAGGTGCGATTACACCAGCAACAACAAAATTGCAGTTGCTTCTTCAACTTACTTCCAAGTCCGTTATCGAATTCAACCCGAGGCCTACGGGACCTCAACCAAACATACCAACAAGTCTTATAACCCAATATGAACTTAGTCGGACCCTCAAATTATCTCAAAAAAATATCAAAATACGAATTCCACACGTATTCAAGCTTAATGAATTTTGAAACTTCCAATTTCTACAAATGACGCCGGAACGTATCAAATTACGTCCGATTGACCTCAAATTTTGCACACAAGTCATAAATGACATAATAGACCTATTCAAATTTTCAGAATCGGATTCCGACTCCGATATCAAAAAGTCAACCCCCGGTCATTCTTCTCAAAAAATCGACTTTTTCCATTTCAAGCCTAATTCCACTACGAACCTCCAAATAATTTTTTGGATACGCTTCTAAGTCCAAAATCACCATACGGAACTATTGAAATCATCAGAATTTAAATTCGAGGTCGTTTACATATAAGTCAACATCCGGTCAACTTTTTCAACTTAAGTTTTCAATTATGAGACTAAGTGTCTCATTTCACTCCGAAATCCTTCCGGACCTGAACCAACTAACCCGGTAAGTCATAATACAATTGTAAAGCATAACTTGAGCAGTAAATGGGGGAACAAGGTTATAATACTCAAAACGACCGATCGGGTCGTTACATATAGAGATGTCTGACTGTACGAACTTTGTGTAATTAGAAGGGGGGGGGTAAATGCTTGTTTTATTTTCTTTTTCAGTTTCGGACGTATGGGCGTGTGTGGGAGGCGGGAAAAGGACACTAAAAAAATGCGTTGCTTATCTCGTTTGGCGTTAATGTAGTAGTTAATTTAAGAATTCTATTATTTATTTCGCAATTTGATTAACTTCACATTTACGTGTATAGCATATTCTATCCAAATTGTTATGGGCGACAGAAGAAACCAGTAACAAAAGTAGGATTTTCACTAAGGAGAAATAAACAACACGAAAAAACTAAAAACATTCAACATCTAATATATTAAAATGAAAATAGGACCTTATATATAGAGTGTATTTTTTGGCTAAAGGGGTTCAACTAAGAAGGAATGAGAAAAGAAAGTAAGCGAATTATTGGACCCATTACGAGCGAAGGCGAATTAACAATGTGAATATTATGGGTTCAAGTTTGAAATTTTATTATAACACATTTATTTACTGAGGTTGAAATCTATTTTTAATAGATTGTTAATAGATATATAAAGTTCAAATTAAAATTATTAGAGGTATCCATAAACATGTTCTAGAAGATCTACCTACCCCCCCCCCCCCCCCCCCCAAACCAAAACAAACTGTCCCTTCGTTTGTGCGAAGATATAGATAATGACCTTTAATCTCAAATTCATTTAAAGAGAAATTAATATGATTAGTTCAAAGTCTTACCAAGTTCTTTTCATTATTCAGCTTGTATATTTATAGCTTTTTAGTCCAAATTCATTTAAGGAAATATGAGTCTAAATTCATTTACGGAAAATATGATTGGTTCAATGTCTTACCGAGTTCTTTTCAATTACTAAGCCTGTATATTAATAAACTTGGACTCTCAGATTATTCATTTAAGGAAATACGATTAGTTCAATGTCTTGCCAAGTTCTTTTCAATTATTAAGCTTGTATATTTGTTTTTTTAGGCTTGCGATTTGACATCAAGATAATGTTACTTATAGTTTTAGCATTAATTTGCCCAGTTCAATTCATCCATTGACCCCTTCTTCATTTAAATAATCATAATCAGTGACTATTAAGCTAGACGTGGACAGACGTTGAAAGATATATCCAAAAGCAAGCATCCGACTATCAGTGGCGCACCCAGAGTAATTTGAAATTTATGGGTTCGAAATTCTAGTTCGTTTATGTTACTGGATTCTAAATTAATAATTTATACATATTCAATCGAATTATTAAGAGAAATTTAGGGTTTGAATTAAATTTATTGGGCTCGACCGAATCCGTTACATGTGCTTTAGCTCCGCTCCTGCCAACGATATGACATAGTGATCAATGAAATGAGTAGAGAATCGTAACATTTCAAGTTTAAAATCCAACATAAGCAAAACAAAACTAGTAAGTGAAATCCATCCAAATCTTATTGGGGAGAGTTATCTCATACCTCCGGTGCTGGCAGAAGGTAGAAAGTACTGCATACGCAGAAAACGACACAAACCTCCACAGTTATTTGAATTAGTCAGAATACCTAAATCACTCCCTAAACTTGACATGGATTATTAGTTACAACTCTAAACTATTCGTGGTCTTAATTATCCCCTCAACTTGGCCTTTTGAGAGCCATTACCCCCTGGACGCTGATATGGCAAAGAGTGTGGGTGCACTCTCTTTTATGCGCGTGGGAGTGCAGAAAAATTGAAAAATCAGCTTCCAAATAGGTTATTTTTTAACTTTTAATTGCCATATAGTCATATATAATGATTTATTTGTTACAACTATGTATTTCTTCTTGTTTCATCTTAACATACAATGTGGACTTTACTCTAGCTTCTATTATTTTTAATATCTTCTAAGATATAATGTCTATTTGTTCCAACTGCATATTTCTTTTTTTGTTTTTGGTTAAATTTGTAAAACGTTTGGTAGGAACTCCATCATTTTAGCCAAATAAAAAACTTTTAGCAAAAGTAAT
Organism: Nicotiana tomentosiformis; assembly: GCF_000390325.3. Classification (NCBI taxonomy): domain Eukaryota; kingdom Viridiplantae; phylum Streptophyta; class Magnoliopsida; order Solanales; family Solanaceae; genus Nicotiana; species Nicotiana tomentosiformis. Next base: position 99,831,914 of record NC_090820.1, read on the forward strand.
GGAGTACCAGTTGTGAATATTTCCTGTTTTGTTTCGTTATATATAATGTCTATTTATTTTAATTGTGTATTTACTAAATAAAAAAAGTATAGTTAAAATAATAAACTTGCAATTGTACACTCCTTTTATTTTTTCTTTTGATGCAATGACTATTTATTTCAACTGTGTATTTTTTACTTTTTTAGGTAAAATCTGTAAAAAAAAAAAAAAAAAAAAAGAAAAAACAAAATTTAGAGCACCATAATTTAGAGCTATATAAAAAATTATAGCCAAAATAATAAATTTCAAACTATGTATTTTTTATAACTTTTTAGATGCCTTGACCATTTATTTCAATTGTATAAATCTTTATTTTCAGATCAAATTCAAAAAAAACGAATAACTAAAACTTTATTATTTCTAGGAAAATAAAATAAATTAGCCTAAATAATGTAGTTCTATCCAAGTTTTATTATAAATTTTATTCGAAAAAAATTATCTAAAAAAGTAACATACTTAAAAAAGTAAAAATATATTTTATTTTTCAAAAACAAATGCCACACAGACAGAAAAGTCTACGTGGCAGGCGAGTGCATGCCACTTTTTTTAGATGAGATCGTCTACGGGGGTAACAGCTATCGGATAACCAAGTATAGGGGGTAATTAAGACCATAGATAGTTCAAGAATATAACCAATAATGAGTGCCAAATTTAGGGGGATTTAAGATATTTTGCCTTTAAAAAAAATATCAAAAAGGCAACAGCAGTTGCCTCCCACTGTCAAGGATGTTGACGTGAAAAATGGTTGAAAGATAGACGACGACACCAACTATATTCTAGTGCATCTTAACTCCAATTGTACTTTAAATCTGAAGGTCGGACTATATGATCTTTAAAATTTGTAATAATAAGCTATTCGATCCAAAAGAGCAGCTCGATATACTAAGCTTCAGTTATGCGGCGGGTTTGGGTTGGGTTTATTCTAAGCTAACAAAATATACAATTAAAACTAAAGGAATATATATATATATATATATATATATATATATATATATGTTCGGAGGCTTCGGCCACTGCCTTTTCGTCGACCACCCTGGTTTGAGGCAGTTCGATACCGCTTCTTACGCTAGTCATTAGCTCGGAAGCTTCTTAATTTTTGTCTTCGGACTCATCCTTTAGTCGATTCAATGAGCTCGATGGGACCTCCCGGGTTTTGGTACTTTGCTTGGATTTTTGAGAGTTCCATCAATTGGACTAAGGTTATATAATAAGTACAACAATAGACTTAATTACTCTCAAACTCAACAAATAATTTGAGTTTAAAAATCTAATCTACTTTCTCCTCTATGTTTTCTACTTTTCCCTCGTAGAAGTCTCGTATTTAAAAGCATTTTGCTTTCTCCTTCTGCCACTTATCATCTTATATATATATATATATATATATATCCTCTCCAAAAGCACACTGTATCTACACTTTCAAGAAAATGAATAGTCACAACAACTACCTGATATGTGTGTTTTTCCTTGTTATTTTAACCACCTTTGGATTTTCCTTTACAAAACAAACAAAACCCAGCTCAAAAATCCTCAAATTTGATCAATTCTTGAATTCAGTTTATGAATGGAGAATTCAACAGCAGAAACAAGTAGATGCCAACAATCTGAAACTTGGAGCCCCCACTGTGATAGCAGGAGTTTTGTGTTTTATAGCAGCCTCTATTTCTAGTGCAGGTGGAATTGGAGGTGGAGGATTATACATACCTATCCTAACCATTGTTACTGGGGTTGACCTCAAAACAGCATCAAGCTTTTCCGCATTTATGGTAATGTTGAATTGTGTGATCAGTCTAATTTAAAATTTTAGTTTGTTAAAAGAGTTTAATTATTCAATTATATTATGTCTCAACACTCACGCCTTTATTTTTCTTTTTGGTTAGTAGTGAGATTTGAATGTAGTAGCTCATTGCTTGATATAATATCATATTACAATGTGATATCATTTCATATAAAAGTTTTAAAAAATTAGAAAAAGTATACACTTTTTACTATTTAGTAGCTGGAGCAACGGTAAAGTTGTCTTTGTTTTGCCTATAGATCACGGGTTCAAGTCGTGGAATCAGCCACTGATATTTGTATTAGGGTAGACTACATCATACCCCTAAGGTGCGGCTCCTCCCCAGATCCTGCGGGAACATAGGATGCTTTCTGCATCGGACTTCCCTTCAATTTACTATTGAGTAGTATATTATTATATGTCTGCATCATCCCCTAATGTGTGAGCCTGATTTTGTTTTTGAATAGCGGTAAGATGTAATCATACTCATACAGGACCTCGTTCATTTTTTAATACAACGTTGAAATGTGTCAGCATAGAGAACATATTTTTAATTACTTAATTATGTTATGCCTCAACAGGTAACAGGAGGCTCGATCGCTAACGTTGTTTGCAGCATGTTTTTACCAAGTCCCAAACATGGGGGGAAGATTTTGGTTGATTTTGACATAGCTTTACTCTCACAACCATGCATTCTTTTGGGAGTTAGTATTGGAGTAATTTGCAATCTTGTCCTACCAGAATGGCTTATTACTATTCTGTTTGTAGTCTTTCTTGCTTGGTGCACTTTCAAGACATTCAAATCAGGAGTTTATTATTGGAAAATTGAATCTGAAGAAGTGAGGAGAAATGGATTGCTTAAAAATGAGAATTTTGAAGGTATTGAAGGGGTTAATATCAATGGTGTAGAAGAATCTTTGTTGAAAAAAGAAGCAAAGGGAATAAGGAGTATTCCTTGGATGAAAATGGGGGTACTTGTTATGATTTGGTTTTCCTTCTTTTTCCTCTATCTTCTTCGTGGAAATCGATATGGACAAGTATGTCTCTTTATCTTATCTTCACTTACTTTTAAAATTTACCATTTTACTAGATGAAATAGTTTGTTGCTGAGACGTGATCAGGAGGTCGGGGGTTCGAGCCGTGAAAACAGTCTCTTGCAAAAATACAGGGTAAAATATTTTCTTGTAGTCCGGCCTTTTCCTGAACCCCGTGCATAGCGGGAGTTTAGTGCTTCGGGATTAAATGAAATAGTTTGAAAGCGAACCTTGGAGCAACGACAAAGTCGTTTTCGTGTCGACTATGGAATCAACCCAGAGGGGTTGCGGCCCTTCCCCGAATCCTGCTCGAAAGCGGGATGTTTCGTGCATCGGGTTGTCATACTAGATGAAATAGTTTCATTTTATCGTCCGTCATATTTTGTGATTATTCATATCTTTTCTATCAACAAATCGTGTTGTATCTGTTCTTGACTTTAATAAAGCTTCAACGTGAATTTGATGAATTACACCTCTAATTTTTTCGGAAACTCTACTTTTGGCCGTAGTTTAAAATTATCTTAGGGTGTATTTGATTTTCCTTCTTTTTTCCCAATACCTTGAACGAGGAAATCGATATGGACCAATAAGGCTCTTTATCTTGTCTTCATGCACTTGTCTTTACTTTAACATTAACGTTTTGCCTTTTCTTAAAGTTGATTTGGACTCTTCGTACTATTAGTGAGTCGTGTGAGTAAGATTGAATGAGGCGTGAATTTATTGCATATTTTTCAAACTTTGAAATTATTTCAAGAGTTTGTATACAGAAGCTTGTATTAGGGTAAGCGCTCTATATCACTCCCCATAGGACATGATCTTTCGGCGAACCTACATAAACGCAAGATATCTCGTGCATCGAGCTGCCTTTTTTCTAGTTTGTATTCATCACTAGGTTGCATGTATATCAAATTCCTCGCAAAGCTAGGCTTATTAATTTGCTCTAATCACCTTTTAATTCTAGTGGTTAGTAGCTATAATATTTTTGTCTCCTTATTTTTTTTAAAAATAATTATTTGTCGATTATTTCCGGCCAATATTGTATTTTATCATTGACAGACTGGAGTTGGTGCCTCAATGGGGTAAAAAGTGGAAAAGTCATTTTACTATCTTAAACCAACCTTGTTTCTTTCTTAATATTAAAGTTACATATTTAACTTGAATTAAATTGCCTTTTTCTTGCACGAAAGGCTAAGAGACAATATGTATTTATTAAGAAGAGTACAAATCACTTTCATTAATTGTTAAATGGGAACAGAACTTGGTCTGGAACTTAGGTGTTCTCTTATTAGTATTTCTGAAATTCTAGCTAATTTATGTTAAGAGTCAAAGATAGACAAAGGAAGTGAAGAGGCAGATAAGAAATACTTTATCCGTCTCATATCATTTTATGTAAATGTGCTATTAGAAAAGTCAAACAATTTTTTATTATTGTGATTTTCTCAAACTCTTTGAATTATTAGCTATGTTGACTTACAATACTTTTCATATATTTTTCAAGCATGCACATAAATTTTATTTTATAAAACTTGAAGAATTCATGCAGTAACTTAGATACTTTGACCCTCGTACCCTGAATCCTTGCACATACATTGAAACAGATGAAGTAAGTTTTATCATTGACAGTGTGCAAAAATAAAATACACCGCGAAATTAATAATCTGATTAAATTGATAATATGAAAATTTTCTTATATTGCCAGTAAATATAAGGAGCAACTCTTATCTTTTGCAGGGCATAATTCAGATGGAGGCATGTGGGTTGGCATACTGGATCATCTCATCAGTGCAATTTCCTCTTGCAATAATATTTACATCCTGGATCTTATATAACAGAGACAATAAGCAGAATTCCAAGAAGCAGGTATTTACAAAATATTCTCATTTCCTACCTGTTAGATAAAAAAGGGTTTTTCGGTGCACAAGGCATCCCGCCTTCTCACAGGGTCCGGGGAAAGGCGACACGATCAAGAGGTATGATGTAGACATCCTATCCTAATGCAAGCATTAGTGGCTACTTCCACGGGCTGAACTCGTGACCTATAGTCACACGGAAATAACTTTATCGTTGCTCCAAGACCCCCTTCTCCTACCTGATATATACAAAAAGTTAACTTCTTGCAATTTTCTTTGCTTAATTTATTGATTAACATTTAAATTGCCTTATTATTGAAGGAAGTAGCTGCCTGTGAAACTAAGAATGGATGTTCAGGAATGTTAATCTTCCCATTAATGGCACTGTTAGCAGGAGTTTTGGGTGGTGTATTTGGAATTGGTGGTGGAATGCTTATTAGTCCCCTTCTAATTCAAGTTGGAATTGCACCTGAGGTAAATCTTCCCACCAATTAACATGGTGTGACGGAAATCTGTTTTCACGAAAATATTTTTCATGAAAAAAGTCATTTTCTTATGCTTGATGACCATTTTCCATAACAAAGTAGGAAAAAATTAACTACCCTCACTTATGGCGGAAGTCATCTTCCTTACTACTAAATATATCTTAATTTTTAATTTCATATTATTTGTTCTAACTAATACTTAGATATCAATATTAATCTTTGGTACTCAAAATTTTTATTTATACGCCCTCGAATTTGCTTATATTATATAGTCTACAATTTCTAATACATATTTTTCCAAAAAACAATTTTGCTCATCAGCCAAACATCAGAATACACGTTTCGTGAAAAATACTTTTCCTGAATAAATGACTTCAGTCATACCTAACACGATACATTGCTACTTTTTTCCCCTTGTAGGACTAATGACTTTCTTTTCTAATAGGTAACAGCAGCAACTTGTTCATTCATGGTATTTTTCTCATCTACCATGTCAGCTGTACAATACCTATTTCTAGGCATGGAACATGTCAATACTGCCCTCATCTTTGCAATTGTTTGTTTAATTGCTTCACTTATTGGATTGGTTGTGGTACAAAGAGCTATAGAACATCATGGGAGAGCATCACTTATTGTATTCTCTGTTGGCATAGTCATGGCTTTAAGTACTGTTCTTATAACAAGTTTTGGAGCTGTAGATGTTTGGAGGGATTACACAAGTGGAAAGTACATGGGGTTCAAGCAAGCTTGTTAAAAAAGAAGGGAAATATTGAGAGTTGTACTAGTTTGAAGTGTTTCCGTGTGAGTCAGGGGTCGAGCCGTAAAAGCAGCCATTAATACTTGCATTAGGGAAGACTGTATATATCACTTGGGATGTGACCCTTCTCCGGACCCTGTATGAATGCGAAATATTTTGTATACTAGCCCTTTTTTTTAATTACTAGTTTGAAGCATGCTCTAGGTTTTGCATATGTGTGCTCTAATTAAAGGATATTATTAGGCGTTTGACAACATTTAGTTGAAGCCGGAAGTTGAAAAAGTGTAATTCAAAAACGTGTTTGTAATAATTGAAGATTTGTGAGTGAGAACTATTATTTCTTCAAATCATTTACTCTCTTGAAATATTTCTCAAATCACTAGTATCCTCATGAAAAAAATTAGTTTGAGGAGAAATTAGAATGTGAAGTGAAGGGTCACAATTGAAAAATCAAGAAAGCATGTGTCACTAGCTGATGCTTTAATTAGGATGTTAAACATGATAAGATTTCCTTTTAATCCTTAGTGTGAATAACATGTTAGAAAAAGTAAAGAACTTCGGAATTGAGAATCTTTTGGTAAGAAACGGTTTATGTTGTTAGTATGCCCATCCGACAATTTGAATTTGTCGCCTCAACGAATTTCGAATACTGAACAATTGAACCGAAAAAGGAAGTTAGTTTCCTTATTATAGTTATGATATTATACGTACCATAATACCCATGGTACGTATAGTTATGAACCGAAAAAGGAACTTCCCACATTTCAGGTAATGGAAAGCCACCATCTTAATAGTTAAGCTGGTATCACTCGATAGATATGTTTTCTTTTCTTTTCTTTGAGTATAAATTTTTAGTGCCATAGAGTTAAAGTGTGGAAGTGGGACTATGGGCTCTCGACAACATTACCCATTTGTTGAAAGGCCCAACATTTATTTTGAGAAAAGAGAAATTTTCAGAAATCACTATTGTTTAGTGGCTATTAACTTGTTATAGCTACCATTTACTTAATTACTTCCTATAATTATCTTTTCACTTGTTATTGAATATATTCGATGTATTCAAGCTACTATATTCAGGAATACAGTAGCAAAACTCGACGGAAAAACAGGGAAGTCTAGCTAACATCGGCTGTATTCATATGGATTCGCGAGTTGTATTCGTGAATACAGTAACGGAAATCTGCGAAAAAATAGGTCTCTCCAGCTGTTTAAAAACGGTAAGTGAATCAATTAACATGATAGACTCCTAATATAACTCAACAAACTCAATTATAACACGCAAAATTTATATTTTCAGTTATTGAAAAGATTTCTGAGACGAAAAACACCCCAAAACAGAGCAATCTTCAGAGTTCAATCCACCCTTTCTTTTATGGTATCGTTCGTGGAATTTTTATCACGCTGATATTGTTCGAGGTTCTGGTAGGCATTCATACAAGTATCTATAGAAATAGACTAAAATTCGATTTTCTAGATGGCAAGTTTAACCCTGCTACTGCGTCATTCTGGCAAGTGGAATATTGAGAATAGCTATGTCGATTATTTGATTGATGTGATACTGATAAAGGAGTATGCGTCATACAATGAGCTGGTTGCTTCAATTTCGAAATAACTTGCCATAGATTTGAGCTCAAAGTCAATTAAAATTGAATACAAAGTGGAAGGAAATTACAAGCCAATGAAAATACACAACGACATGGGTTACAGAGAATTCAGGATGTATCCATTTTGTAGAACAACAATGGATAAAGAAATTGTAGCTGGAGGTAGTTTAATTCAAGGCGATCTAATGCAACTAGACGAAACAGATGGGGTGAGTAAATTTGATACAATTGATACACTTGCTCTTGAGTCAGTAAATGCAGCTGAACCAATTGAGGTTTTCGAACAGGAAAGGGATTTGATTATTTCAAAAACTAATCAAAGAGAGGTCATGGTTGGACAAGTACTAAATAAGGATAAGGCCACATAGAAGGCGGTGATGGAGCAATATACAATTACTGAAAGGTTTCAATTCCGGGTTGATAGGTCTAATGCTATCAGGGTTGAGTATTTTTACTTACAACCTCTTCAACAATATGTTGTATTCAATTGTATGGATATGTATTCTGAATATTTGCATAATGTATTCATGGCAGAATTCTAAAAAATACAGCATGTATAATGTTGTATTCATAATATATGCTTTCCTTCATTCTATATTTCTGTATAAGTCTTTTTGTAATTGAGTGTTCTGAAACATTTATATGAGAACTTAACTATTTATATTAATGAATGTTTATACTTTTATTTTATGCAATGTATTCAAAAATAAAATATAGTATATTCAATAAACAAACATTGTATTCCGTTGTATGTTTTTATATAGACAACTTTGTTGGAAAATAAAAATGATGTGTGTATATAGCCAAATCAGTTGTAGGATCTATTTATACTTTATATTCATACATAACCAATCGTATGTATAAAACAAATGTATTTGCAGCTATATATTATTATATATTTCAGAGGATTGTGAATGGAGATTTAAGGCTTCTAGCATTAACAAATCACAAATGTTCAAAGTGAGGGAGTTCAATGATAAGTATACATGTCCGTTGAAGGATAAAGTGTATGAGCAACGTCAAGCAACTAGTAGGTTGATTGGTGGTATGATTAGTTCCAAGTTTACTAATCATAAGAGAAAATACACGCCAAAGGATATAATTGATGATGTAAAATTAGGCTTTGGTGTAGATGTTAGTTACATGTTGGCGTGGCGGGCTAAAGAAAAGGCAATAAAGTTTTTGAGAGGTGAACCAACTGATTCATATAATAAATTACCAGGGTACTTATATACACTGGATATGACATATCCTGGTTCGCATATTAGAATGGTAAAATAACCAAAAAAATGAGCTCATGTATTTGTATATATCGCCGTATGATTTTATAAAGGGGTTCGATCACTGTAGACCCTTCGTGGTTGTGGATGGCAGCCACCTAAAATCGGCATAGACAGGGACATTCGTCTCGGCTAGCACGTTGGATGGTACATGTGAGTCTGCTAAAAAACATATATGTACGGATTATAATAAAGTTTTGGAATTTTACTTCCTAATACATATTGAATGATATTTGTTTATATGTATGCAATTTTATTTACAGAAAATATATTGCCACTAGCATATGGTATTGTTGATTCAGAGAACTATGATGTTTGGTTGTGGTTCTTTGAGCAATTCAAGGAAGCTTATGGTGAGCGGAAAAACATGTGCATCGTTTCAGATAGGAATGAGAGCATCATCAAATCTGTATCGAGAGTGTATCCTACGGTACCCCATTTTGCTTGTATATGGCATCTATGGAACAACGTATATAAGAAATTCAAAAAGAGTCATGCAAAGTTGAGCGAGACATACTTCTCGATGGCAAAAGCATACACTCAGGATGAATTTGATAGTCTAATAGAAAAGGTGGATAAGGTAGATATTCGGGTGAAAGAATACTTGAAATTAGCTGGATACGAAAAGTGGGCTAGGTTGTATGCACCTGTTAACCGGGGATGGACTATGACGTCAAATATTGCTGAATCAATCAATACCACACTTGTATCAGCAAGAGAATTGCCAATATACGACTTCCTAGAAAAAGTTAGGAAGATGTTTGGATGTTGGAATTGTAGCAATCGAAAAAGCTTCACACACGTACACAACGCTTGGGAAAAAATACCTGGAGATGCTTACTTTGAATGAGGCATTGTCTACACGTATGACTGTAAGTTATTTTTGCTATAAGTTCTTGCATCATGTATTTATGCCTGATATAGCATGTATTTATTTCTGATACAATTTTTACTATTAACATATTGCATGCTCTTTTTATTATAGAACTTGTGTATGTATTCTGTTTTATGAAACGGTTTTAAAAACTGTTTATTATATGTAAACAATACATGTTACTATAACTGCATTTCATTGGTTGTATTCAATGATTTTATTTCTGTATTGATAGTATTTTAATGTATTTCACTGTATTTATCAATTAAATGTATTCACCTTTAATAGCCTGTCAATTTAAATATTGTTTGTATTTGGTGTATTTTAAATGTATTTTTATTTTATATATGTATATTGTATGTCATTGTATTTCATACATACATGTATTATATTTAATATTCTGACAGATTAATATTTGTTGACATGTTGCATATTTAAATAATTATTTATTGTATACATATATACTGTATTTAATACGTTTAGTCTTTGAGAGATACATGACTTTTACAAATGTCCACATCTTATAATTCTCTGTTTAATGTAGGTTGTACCATCGACTGAACACTTGCATATGGTGAACGATGAAGGAAGACATTACACTGTTTGCCTCCTAGAGAAAAAATACAGTTGTGGGCGGTTCCAATTTGACGAATTACAATGCCCACATGCATGGGCTGTCTTGAAAATCAAGTTTCTAATACCGAAAGATTATTGTTCGGACTATTACAAACCAAAGTCTGTTGTAATGACATACGAGGTGCCCGTGTATCCACTGCCTGACCGAAGTGAATGGAATATAGCAGCACATATATCAGAAGAAGTTGTCTTACAACCCAAATGGAAAAGACCTCCTGGAAGACCAAAGAAGAAACGCGATAAGCCGTTCAGTGAATTGTATCAGAAGAAAAATCAACATTCGTGTAGTATATGTAGGCAGGGAGCACATAATAAGCGTACTTATAGAAATGCTCCGCATAGGAATTAGTTCATGTTCTAATTTTAATTACTGCAATAACGATATGTCATAGATTTATTCAAGTTTTATATTACATATTGATTTATTGGTGTATTGGATTCTTACGTGATGAATTTTTTAAGTTTAGATTACTAAAATATTTTTTAGTGGTATCTTTACAAATAGATTTATATACAGATATGAAGTATAGCAAGTCATCTATAGTGCAATATATTGAATACATACCGCAGATACATTTGAATACATAAATTATATTAATTAAAAAAATATATGAATACATTCAACAATACATTGAATACATACTGCTGAATATATATTGCTGGACAAAACAGTGAAATAAAGTGAAGCTTTGAATACATATAATTATATTGAATACACTTAAATACAGTGAATATATTAAAAAAGTAGAAAACACTAAAGAAGTGAATACAGTGAAATACATGGAATACAGCGAGATATATTGAATACAATGAAAATAAAGTGAATATATTGAAAACATAGAAAATAATAAATACAGTGAATACAGTGCATAAAGTGAATACATGACTTGTAATACAAATTTACTGCTGAACATATATGGGAATAACTTAACAGCTATTAATTAAAAATACATCTGAATACATAGCTAATAGTAATTAAAAAAAACATAAGAACACATACTGAAATACACTGAATATATACTGCCGAAAACATATTGCTGGATAATTCAGTGAAACATAGTGAAGCTTTAGATAAAGTGAATACACTGAATATAGGGAATATAACATAATATATTAATTAACAACATAACTTAAAGGTTGTTATGTATTCCTTCATCAACATCTTAAAGACAAAAAAGACATTCATGTATTCTAAAAATAAAAAAGGTTGAGTAAAACCATCATGTATTCTTTAATAAGCTTCAAAAACTATCCTCACAGAAGACTATTCTTCACAGAAAACTATCTTAAAAAAACTATCTTCAAAAACTATCTTCACAGAAAACTATCTTCAAAGGAAGGCACCATATCTTTGACGAAGTAAATTAGCATCAAATATTATTTGTGGAACCAATCCATAAGTGCTTAAATACTCTGCATATGCCGCGGCATGTAACCCACAATCCCTAAAAATATAGATTGACACAATTAAATATAATTCATATTATTAGTATTATAAATGATACAAGAATAAGAAAAAGGATTGAATTCATACATGCTCCCAAACTTTTGTTGAGGAACATTCGAAATAAAAATAACATCAAAGGGATCAATTTGTGCCTTGTCATTGTATGCTGGTTCACGAGACCAATCTTTGCCTTGCTTATCTCTATAAAAACCACTGATCGATAGGTACAGAGGTAAAAGCTTAGCAAGCTTATCTATCTCAGTACCCACATAAGCATCATGACCTGCTGATCGGTAGGAGTCATATATGTTGATACATCTCTCCTTAAATGAGACAACTTCCAATATTCAATAAAGTTTGTCCTTCAAGTTGACTGGTATCAAGACATTGTCAACCGTATGCCATGATACATTAGCTAGCAATCCGTAGCCCCTTATATATTCACATACAACATCTTCCTTGGATACACTTGCATTACTATTTGTATCATTATACTTGTAGAAGATTTCAACAATTCTTGTCTTGAATATACTATCAACAGTTGTATATTTGAACTTGGTGGTTGGATGTACTTGCCCTTCTTTCTCAGGTAGTAAAATATGACATCAGTATGCTGTATATAAAATTGAATACATAGCGTAAGTACATTGAATTAAAAACAAGAAAAAAAAAAACTTCATTGAAGAAACTGAATATATTTATTGAAGAAACCGAATATAGAACTCAATACTGCTGAAAACAAATTGAATATAGTGCATACAGTTAAATACCTACTGCTGAATACAGTTAAGCTACTTCTAAATAAATACTGCTCTCAATAGTATATACAGTTAAATACATAATAATGAATACTGTCACGACCCATAATTCATAAAGGTTGTGATGGCGCCGGACACCACTGTCAGGAAAGCCAATAATGAATACTTAAATGGGTTCTCATTTTTGGTTACTTTTGAAATCATATTTTCCTTCAATTTAAATCGTAAAAGATGAAGCTTACAAAATAAATAATAATCTCTTTAAAAATTCCAATATAGTACAACTCATAATCATCCCAAAATCCGGTGTCACAAGTGTATGAGCATCAACTAGGAAGATAAAATAAAATATAATAACTGTCCGGGATACAAATTTGGACAGAAAAAAAAATACAATACTCTGAGGGAGACTCCGTTGGCTGCGGATCGTCGTAAAGGATGTAGCTCACCTAAGTCCCTTCCATAATCGCGCCTCTGCGCCCACAAGGCCGTTAAACATATGTGTACCTGCACAAAAATATACAGTAAGTGTAGCATAAGTACGTAAATCAACGCGTATCCAGTAAGTATCACGCCTAACCCAGAAGAAGTAGTGACGAGGGGTCGACTTCGACACTTACTAGTGATCCAATAATATCAAGTACCGTAAATAAGTGAATAAATATGAGACAGAGTAAATATATGAAACAAACAAGTATAAAATACGTGGTATAATTTTTCTCTTTACAATTTACTCAAGCTCTCAACTAGTAAGATTTCCTCCATAATCGGAGCATATATATATATATAGATATAGTGGATTTCATCAAAAAGGTTGTCATAATTCAAATCAGGGAAAAACCCTCAAATACACTGACTTCTTGCCAAATATTACGCACGATTCCATGAGGATAATATATATATATATATATATATATATATATATATAGAGGAAGTGCCGAGGCGTACGACTCGATCCAACATAAAAGTAAATTGTGCACTGCCGAGGGTCGAACGACGCGAACCATCATGCATCTATTAACCTGCTGAGGTGAACGGCCCGTTCCCATGAGAGTGTGGTACATAAATCCTGCCGAGGCAAACGGCCCGATCCCATAAGAGTGGTAGAAGGAAATACCCCGCTCGCGAATCATACATGCGACGCGGTCAAATATAAATTTAAAGAATCTCCCCGCTCGTAGATCATACTTGCGACGCGGTCAAATATAAATTTAATATTAAAATGATATCTCTTTCTTGATTCTTTTCAAAATAAGGGAAATTCATCTTGTAGCTTTTTAAGGAACTTACCTACGAAGTTTAAATGAAACCTTTTAAATCTTAAGTTCTTCAATTTCAACTCCTTTTAAAACATTTAATAAGCAAACTCAATCTCGCCTACTCTCAAGGCAGACAATAACATAAATTAATAACAATATCAACAAGGCATGATGTGAGCCTAAAACTATCCAGACATAGGCATAGCTAGTAACTACGTACGGGCTTTCGTCACCTCGTGCGTACGTAGCCCCCACAAATAGAAGCACACAATAAATTGGTTCACCTATGGGGTTAATTCTCTCTTACAAGGTTAGAAAGGAGACTTACCTCGCTCCTAAATTTCATAACCGGCTCCAAAGCCTCCCTAACATCTCAAACCGATGCCCACCGCTCCAAAACTAGTCATATAAGTTGCAACCCAATCAAAATATACTCTTCTCGTTCGCGATCAAGCCTCGCGTTCGCGAAGGTTCCATGCTCCACTGCTTCGCGTTCGTGACTGGTCCCTCGCGTTTGCGTAAGCTCCTCAAGCACTTCTTCGCGTTCGCGAGCCCTCCTTCGCGTTTGCAAAGGCCAAATCCAGCGCCCCCAAAATTTCTTCTTCGCGAATGCGGGACTTCTTTCGCGTTCGCGAAGAAGGAAACCAGACACAAGAATCAGCAGTTCCAAAACAACTCGAAATGATCCGAAACCACCCCAAAACAGACTGAGGCCCCCGGGACCCCATCCAATTATACCAACCAGTCACATAATATAACACAAACTTGATCGAGACCTCAAATCATATCAAACAATATCAAAATCATGAATCGCACCCCAATTCAAACTTAATGAGCTTTGAAACTTCAACTTTTAAAATCGATGTCGAAACCTATCAAATCAAGTCCGATTATCCTCATATTTTGCACACAAGTCATAATTGACGTTACGGACCTACTCCAACTTCCGCAATCGGATTTCGACCCCGATATCAAAAAGTCCACTTCCGGTCAAATTTCTCAAAAATCTTCAAATTTTTATCTTTAGCCAAATGACTCCAAAATGACCTATGGACCTTCGAATCCACTTTCGGACGTGCTCCGAATTCCAGAATCACCATACGGAGCTATTCCGAGACTCAGAATCCCAAACGGATATTGATAACATTGAAATGCACTTCAACCCAAATTTATGAGATTCTTCTAAAATGTCAACTTCCACAATATGCGTCGAACGCTCCTGAGTCATCCAAAACCCGATCCGAACATACGCCCAAGTCCGAAATCATCATACGAACCTGTTGGAACCTTCAAATTCCGATTCCGAGATCGTTTACTCAAAAATCCAACCTTAGTTAATTTTTCCAACTTAAAGCTTCCGAAATGAGAATTTTCTTTCCAAATCAACTCTGAACTCCATGAATCTCAATTCCGACTACGCGTACAAGTCATAATACATGAAATGAAGTTGCTCATGGCCTCAAACTGCTGAACGACGCGCTAGAGCTCAAAATGACCGACCGGGTCATTACATTCTCTCCCACTTAAACATACGTTTGTCCTCGAACGTGCTAAGAACTGTGCTGGAGTTGTCTGAAATCACTGTTTAACACCTCGTGCACCTACTCGTGCTACCACAACTCAGTTGAGCACATTAGCTCGATCAAATCTGAAGATATTCTCTTTTATTTAGGCAAATAAGCCTTAGAGCCCATTTCCAACATCCGAAATTCTCTTCCAGGCCGGCTTCCCACATATGAACCCCGTATCAATCACTACACGATGTACCAGAACATGACTGCATACCTCTGTTGAATTCACACCATGCACCGCAATATTTACATGACCATAATAACATTCTCTGATCATAATAGCCGAAATCTCACGAATCCCATGCTCACAATACACCTCATAACATATATAAGTATTTTTTCAACTCTGGCAATACCGACAGAAGAGATGTGTAGAAATTCATAACCAACTGCCGAGTCAACAAACCATTGAACCTCTCCTCTTGACTAGAATCATCACCTCATTATGAACCAAATAATGGTATTTGCTCTTTACTATACTTTATATAATCCGATCGCACTGATCCCAGATCCAATAATCTCGCCTCACCCAGTATAAGTTGTTCAGGCAATAAGCCACCTCAGGCGCTGCCAAAAGTCTCATGTGATGCCACAATGTGCCAATAGGTTACAAACTTGACGTGGTACATAAGGAAAATGAACTCTGGAAGGGACTACTCAACCCACGTAATTAATTAGATGACCGAAAAGGTGTCATGAACCTTCCTCAGAAAATGAAAAACAAAACACAAGAAAATAGATATAGGGGACTGTACTTAACATCACACTGTTGAGGCGTGCAACCCGATCCAAATGACATACCCGTGGCGGCGTGCCACCCGATCCGCACAAAAAGAATCTATAAGAAAATACTTACCTAGCTAGAATGCTCATTACTACAAAATATCCGAATATCGGACACAAGCACGCTATGTGCATAATACCATCCCTAGGAGGACCGACAACACCATACGCTACAAAACTCACGCATAACTAAGGTGTGATTTATAACCTAAATCTCGAGAGCCATGCTACTCACATAACACCATTGCTACGCGGAACCTCAACACATAAGAAATTTATCAAGCCGTTTCATAACTCATACGGCACAATATAGCATTACATGAAATAATTGACGACGAAACGACATCCAACGTTTGAATACTCCTCCATAAGGAGTTCTATGCTGAAATGAACACATCCGGGCTCATATAGAGCCCATATCCATATTTAAATCCATCCACAGACCTAACTAAAGCTGTAAAGCAAATCAAGAATCCACAAATCAATACACAAGGCCTTTTACACATGACATCGAACTTAGGCGATGCCGAAAACAATACCATCTTACTTTAAACATCTAAATCTTTTTCCCGCTCATCCGAGCTCATGCTATCCTTGTCAACACCGAACTGAAATCTTGAATCCTCAACTTTCGAATCCTATGCTACTTGATGCACTTAATCACGCCAATGCGCAAGAGTACAAGAATTTCATTATAACTCCTAAACCACTAATAGGGTAAACACTTCATCATATAGAAACCTACTACTTAACTCGTTTCAAGAGAACTATTGCAACATGTGACTGAATTCTCATATCCGCAGAAAATGCCAATCTCAAGTAGTGGTCTAAACCACCATAACTCTTTCGGGATCCATCTACACATAATATGCCATAATACTTGAATTCCTCCAAGTAAAATCAATTACGGCGGCCGTCAAGCCTCGCACGTACATCCTCAAATCACATGCACAACTCAATGTGCTGAAGGAACTGATCATTGCCACCATCATGCCAACTCAACACTCGTTAGATGACCCGTCGTTTCCCAATTTATCCTTAACTTGCCTTAGAAATAATAATAGCTCCATTCATTACATCACGAACCTAAATCCGCACTCATTCCAAATGACCTTATTTCACGAGACCACGCTGTCCCAAACCTACGAACTATCTCATACCCTCCTTATGCGCATATTCGCATCTTCAACTGATACACCCATTCTGATAATTCCTCTATGAGTCCGAAGTTATTTTATCTCATTCCTCCAATACTACACCGCAAATCAAAGATAACATAGAACACTCCAATCCCCTTTTCATAATCTGCAAAAGCTCGATACTCAACCATACTACTGGCTCGAAATCCTTAGGCACCGCACTTTGAATTTTTGAACCTACTGGAACCATTATTGAGAGTCACTCACTCTGACTTGTTCCCAAACATGATCAAATTCCAAGGCCCTGCTAGCACATGAACACTCTCTCAAAGAAGCAACCGGCTGAATTCTTTTCCTTGTACGTCACATCAACACGAAGCATAAACTCTGAGACTTCCCAAAGCCTGAACATGAATCGATTAGGCCAAATATAGTACACTTTTTCCCCAAATCCTCTGCTCAAGTTACCACTGATGTTTTCTTCCTTAGTCGTAATCACCCGCCAAATTCCTTGAAATCTTTTTGTTAAACCTTTCATGAACACTCTGAATTACTAGCCACATTCACATATCCGACCTCTTACTGGATAGCCAGTAGAATTATTTCGTAAAAACTCCATCAACACCACGCAACCGCTAACCTACTCACAGGAGATATCCCGCATGTGAAAATTCCATATCGACATCCTCCAACAACGCTGCACCGGGTACTATTACCACGAAACTAATAAACCATCCTGAGCCCGTGCTCATTCACCAGCTGTACAAGTCTGTTCACTCCTCATGGACATCAACTAAATATGCGATAATACATTCCAATCCAGAGTCATGTTGTATCCTTCTTCATATCAAGCAACTCATCTTTGTTGCATCAAATCTCCCGCCGCCTAATATCCAATATTCCAAATTGAGTCTGTAGACCCCGTCACTGTCCACCCTGGATCCCAAACCACTCTAAACTTTTCTCATGGTGTGTAGTCTTCCTACTGCAAAACCCATATGCTACTCTACCACTCTCCCACTTTGGTCAAACTCCCTCCTTAAGCAACTACCCGACTCCTGTTTCTCACACTTAGCTTTCTGGAAACTTAACCACCGCAAGACACCCTCTCACTTGCCCTTCCTCATCCTTCGCTACCCAGTTGTAGCCTCAAATCAATATCTATCTCCGTAGAACTTGAATCAATAGATTGCTACTAACTTTAAACCTTTCCGAAGATCATCTTCCTCGAGCCCATCAACATTAAAAATATCCATCTGATTCCAAAATTGTTACACTCTGCTACCTCTGACAACCACTTCTTTGGCACCATCTCACAGATCAAATTCTACCACGCTCAAAAATACCAAGTCTCATTGCTCCATCAACCCATACCTGAACCTTTATAGGCCAATTGTCTTTCCTCCGCCGGAAATAAATACTGAACCTCTGAGTGATGCACTGAGTAAACCCCTTTCCAAGTCATTCATTATTCTAACGCATATACAAGCATCCTACCATTACACAAACACTGTGCGATAGCAACGCATGAATCATCATGATAATCAAAGCCAAATTTTGAACTTAGGAAATATTGATACTGAGTTGAAATGACAGAACGACCTTCCCCAAGGTGACGACAATTATCCAAAGCAATTATGCAGAGAGGAACATCCTGTACCACACATGTAGTACCATTACAATTCCTCAAATTCCTGATTTATAACAAGCGTTTCACATCGCATAAGATTGAATGGGAAGGAAATGAAGGCATAAGCCTCAAAGGAATCCAATCGCACGATAAGGAATCAAGAAGGAAAGTGCTCCTAACAGCCCTGTAGACTCTCGAAGATAAGTACAGACATCTCCGTACCGATCTGTAAGACTCTACTAGACTAGCTCATGACTCGTGAGACCTAAGTGAACCTAGTGCTCTGATACCATGTTGTCACGACCCAAAATTCATAAAGATCGTGATGGCGCCGAACACCACTGTCAGGCAAGCCAACAATCAATACTTAAATGGGTTCTCATTTTTTGTTACTTTTGAAATTATATTTTCCTTCAATTTAAATCGTAAAAGATGAAGCTTACAAAATAAATAATAATATCTTTAAAAATTCCAATACAGCATAACTCATAATTATCCCAAAACTTGGTGTCACAAGTACTTGAGCATCAATATACTGTGTATAAAATTGAATACATAGCGTCAGTACATTGAATTAAAAACAAGGGAAACAAACATCATTGAAGAAACTGAATATATACAGGTATTGTATATTGAAGAAACCGAATATAGAACTCAATACTGCTGAAACAACAAATTAAATATAGTGCATACAGTTAAATACCTACTACTGAATACAATTAAGTGTTTAACTGTGCATACAGTTAAATACCTACTGATAAATAAATATTTCTCTCAATAGTGTATACAGTTAAATACATAATAATGAATACTATCACGACCCAAAATTCATAAAGGTCGTGATGGCGCCGAACACTACTATCAGGCAAGCCAACAATGAATACTTAAATGAATTCTCATTTTTTGTTACTTTTGATATCATATTTTCCTTCAATTTAAATCGTAAAAGATGAAGCTTACAAAATAAATAATAATATCATTAAAAATTTAATACAGTACAACTCATAATCATCTCAAAATTCGGTGTCACAAGTGCATGAGCATCAACTAAGAAGACAAAATAAAATACAATAATTGCCCGGGTTACAAATTTGGACAGAAAAGAAAATACAATACTTTGAGGGAGACTCCGTTGGCTGCGGATCGTCGTAAAAGATGCAGCTCACCTAAGTCCCTTCCATAATCGCGCCTCTGCGCCCACAAGGCCGTTAAACATATGTGTACCTGCACAAAAATATGCAGTAAGTGTAGCATGAGTACGTAAATCAACGCGTACCCAGTAAGTATCACGCCTAACCCAGAAGAAGTAGTGACGAGGGGTCGACTTTGACACTTACTAGTGATCCAATAATATCAAGTACAGTAAATAAGTGAATAAATATGAGACAGAGTAAATATATGAAACAAACAAGTATAAAATACGTGGTATAATTTTTCTCTTTACAATTTACTCAAGCTCTCAACTAGTAAGATTTCCTCCATAATCGGAGCATATATATATAGATATAGTGGATTTCATCAAAAAGGTTGTCATAATTCAAATCAGGGAAAAACCCTCAAATACACTGGCTTCTTGCCAAATATTACGCATGATTCCATGAGGATAATATATATATATATATTGCCAAATGTTATGCACGATTCCATAAGGATAATATATATAGGAAATGCCGAGGCGTACGGCTCGATCCAACATAAAAGTAAATTGTGCACTGCCGAGGGTCGAACGACGCGAACCATCATGCATCTATTAACCTGCTGAGGTGAACGGCCCGTTCCCATGAGAGTGTGGTACATAAAACCTGCCGAGGTAAACAGCCCGATCCCATAAGAGTGGTAGAAGGAAATACCCCGCTCGCGAATCATACATGCGACGCGGTCAAATATAAATTTAAGGAATCTCCCCACTCGTAGATCATACTTGCGACGCGGTCAAATATAAATTTAATATTAAAATGATATCTCTTTCTTGATTCTTTTCAAAATAAGGGAAATTCATCTTGTAGCTTTTTAAGGAACTTACCTACGAAGTTTGAATAAAACCTTTTAAATCTTAAGTTCTTCAATTTCAACTCCTTTCAAAACATTTAATAAGCAAACCCAATCTCGCCCCCTCTCAAGGCAGACAATAACATAAATTAATAACAATATCAACAAGGCATGATGTGAGCCTAAAACTATCCAGACATAGGCATAGCTAGTAACTACGTATGGGCTTTCGTCACCTCGTGCGTACGTAGCCCCCATAAATAGAAGCACACAATAAATTGGTTCACCTATGAGGTTAATTCTCTCTACAAGGTTAGAAAGGAGACTTATCTCGCTCCTAAATTTCATAACCAGCTCCAAAGCCTCCCTAACATCTCAAACCGATGCCCACCGCTCCAAAACTAGTCATATAAGTTGCAACCCAATCAAAATATACTCTAATATTTATAATTAATCAATTTATAAAAAAAATTAATTTCGCTCGAAAAATCGATAAAGCAACCCTCAGGCCCACGTGCCCGGATTCCGAAATCTTTTGAAGATAACCATTACCCATAGCCTCACGAACTCTAATATATAATTCATTTCCAATTCCTTACCCAAATTCGTGGTTAAATTCCAAAAATACCAATTTCTAGGTTTTCTATCAAAACCTCACAATTTCTACCAAAACCTCACAATTTCTACTAATTTTCATGTCTAAATCCATATATAAACCATGTATTTAACTTGTAATAGGTGGGAATCACCTACCTTGACATAGATGATGAAGATGGAGCTCCAAAATCGCCTCAAGACCGGCTCTCATGGAGGAAAATGAAGTGAAAATAGCCAAAAATCCTGTTTTAAAACATCTCACAGCCCAGTCCGACTCCTTCTTCGCGAATGCGGAAATGCACTCACGTTCGCGAAGGCCAAACTTGCACGGACTTCAATTTCCTCTTCGCGCTCGCGAAGGTTCCAGGCTCCACTACTTCGCGTTCGCGACTGGCCCCTCGCGTTTGCGTAAGTTCCTCAAGCACCTCTTCACGTTCGCGAGCCCTCTTTCGCGTTCGCGAAGACCAAATCCAGCACCCACAAAATTTCTTCTTCGCGAACGCGGGACTTCCTTCGTGTTCGCGAAGAAGGAAACCAGACACCAGAATCAGCAGTTCCAAAATAGCCCGAAATGATCCGAAATCACCCCGAAACACACCCGAGGCCCCCGAGACCCCGTCCAATTATACCAACCAGTCACATAACATAACACAAACTTGCTTGAGACCTCAAATCACATCAAACAACATCAAAATCATGAATCGCACCCCAATTCAAGCTTAATGAACTTTGAAACTTCAACTTCTAAAATCGATGCCGAAACCTATCAAATCACATCCGATTATCCTCAAATTTTGCACACAAGTCATAATTGATATTACGGACCTAGTCCAACTTTCGGAATCGGATTCCGACCCCACTATCAAAAAGTCCACTTTCGGTTAAACTTCTCAAAAATTTTCAAATTTCTAGCTTTAGCCAAGTGACTCCAAAATGACCTACGGACCTCTGAATCCATTTCCGGATGTGCTCCCAATTCCAGAATTACCATACGGAGCTATTCCCAGACTCGCAATCCCAAACGGATATTGATAAAATTAAAATACACTTCAATCCAAATTTATGAGATTCTTCCAAAATGTCAACTTCGACAATAGGCGCCGAAACGCTTTCGGGTCATCCAAAACTCGATTCGGATATACGTCCAAGTCCGAAATCATCATACGAACCTGTTGGAACCTTCAAATCCTGATTCCGATATCGTTTTCTCAAAAATCCAACCTTAGTCAACTCTTCCAACTTAAAGCTTCCGAAATGAGAATTTTCTTTCCAAATCAACTCTGACCTCCATGAATCTCAATTCCGACTACGCGTACAAGTCATAATACATGAAGTGAAGTTGCTCATGGCCTCAAACTGCTGAACGATGCCCTAAAGCTCAAAATGACCGGTCGGGTCGTTACAAATACATACTGCTGATACAAATTACTAGATAAAATATTGAAACACAATGAAGTTTGAGATAAAGTGATATCACTGATTATAGTGCATACGTTGAATATAGTTAAATACATTGAATACACCAAAATACATTGAATTCAATGAAAGCAGAGAAAGCACTAACATACAGTGAATACAATATTTTACTATATTTCTGTTAATATAGAATACATCTAAATACACTGTGTTAAAAAGCATGAATACAGTGAATATAGAATTTTATGACAAGAACAAAACAGGCGGGTGTTGAATTCAATGAATCATCATGACTTTCTTCCAGCTACAAAACCATGAAACACTTGAACAATTGATGTTGAACCTCATAGCGCTTCATATCGAGGAAACTTCCAAAACAAGTAGTACCAAATATTTTGTACTGCTCTGGAGTAAGCTTCTCTTTGAGGTCAGTGACTATGTCTGTGTTAGTATAGGAACTGATATACAGTGATAAAATAAGCGGGTGTTAAACAAAGAGTATTATTTTCTACATACAACAAAAATTAAAAAGATAAAAAAAATGATTAAAAATATAGATGAATACAAATATTTGAAATACATAACTCATTCATGATTTATAAACATAATGTATTGATAATTACCACAAAAAATGAGAGTTATGACAATGATTGTAGTTCTAAATACAGCAGAATACAGTTGGCTTGAGAATACAGATGAAAACACTTAGTTGGAATACATAACTAAAACTAGAACAACCAGTGTATTTTAAAAAGTTGTTGAATGAAATAAAATACATCTAAATACAACAATCAAAAGTCACTGTAATAAGTACAAATAAGTGTAGGCACTATTGAATACATATAAATACATCTACATAGAAGAAGAGAAAATATTATAGAAGGTAATAATTAATGTATGCAGAATCAAATACATATAAATACATCTACAATTACTTTTTCGTTCGGTGTTTCCGAGCTAGTTCCTGTATCGACCTCTTTTCCCTTACCCCCTGAATCATCATCCATAAGTTTTCTTCTCTTTTCCGCATCAGGAAGTGTTGATTCTTTCAAAGATTTCTCAAATTGGGCTTGTTTCGATATGTCATTGCATATTTTTATTCTCTTTTCTGCAACTGTATTGGCTGTTGAACCTGCAAATACATGTTACGCTTGAGTGATTTGCAAATCGAAAGATGGCCCATCGAAATTGAGTGCTTTGGTGGGTATAATTAGGGTAACCCTCTTCTGAGTTGATGAATCAGCCATTGGAGAGGAAATTTCGAGTTTTCTGGTGAAAGTATAACAATGGTGATTATTTATAAAAAATTAGTAAAGAAAAACAGAAGAAGCACAGTACCAGCGAAAATCTAACAACTTTAACACTTACCACAACTTTTTGGAGCAAACAATATTGAAAATTGAGAGAGACAATGGAGATGAATCATTGGAGAATCATGGCTATAGAATGGGGAAGAGAATGGTGTTGTGAGAGAGAGATCGTGGAGAGAGAAGTTAGATACTATATGGTGATTTTGTGAGAGAAAGAACAAAAAAAAGGATAGAGAAAAATATTACACAACGTATTTAATGATTTAACAGTAGGAAGTGACCATAAATACATATTTTGTTATAAAAACTAAAAGGTGGCTATAGAAAATAATATTTTAAAAAAATATTTATTTATAATAGATAAGGTGTAAAAATTTGCTATAGGAGGTAAAATTTTCTTGAGAAAATTACAGCCTAATACATGATAGGCCTCTAGTTAATAATGGGAGCTTTTCAAAATTTACTGTCCAACACAACACTTTGCACCCCCGCAGCTATTTTTTTAGTTTACACTTGCATAGCACAGCCTAAATCGTGAAAACAGGGTGTGGAAAAGCAATACAAGCGTGGTGCGCTGCTAGGCGAAGCATCTCAAATGTTGCACCCTAGATGGAGAAAGTTCAGTAGCCGAAAGTATTACTAGCTTAGCCTCCGACCCGAGTAGTATAGAGCACATGGAGTCCCGTGTGAATCAGCAAGGACCGCCTAGTAAGACTAAATATTCCTAGGTGACCGATAGCGAAGTAGCACCGCAAGAAAAGATAGACTAAGCACCGACAAAATCTTCCCTCTTTTACATAACAAAATGACTTAAACTTTATTATGACCATCCCATATCTTTAGTAATATTTTTATTCACCCTTGTATATTACTATCTTATATAGAGTGTATAATGATATAGAAAAATATATTTTATCTTGTATAAAAGTGTGTAACACATCTCTAGTTTAGAGACAAACTTTTCCTGTAAGTTTAAAGTGCAATCAATGTTCCAAAACTGGTCCAAGTCTCTATCAAATGACTTCAAAACCACTATGATTCACGTGAGTCATAGTTTTATCCTAGCTCATGTCTTTGGGATTGTGTCATATTTGGTATTGAGAAATTTATTAAACCGTTGTTGATCAAGTATGCGAACACGATCACATTACGATTTTAGCCTGGATAACAATTTTACATACTTTGTTGGAGTTGCGTCTAACAAACCGTCTTTAAGAATTCATGTTTATCAAACTAACTAATTAGAAGTAACTTTCTAGGTTTTAGAATAATCCATTAAATTTTCATATTATTACTTTATTATACTAACAATATTCATTGGACATTTTATTCTTTCTTTGACATCGTTATTACGAGAGTATAATAATATTCTTTAGTCTGAATTGTGAAAAGGGACCGCGTAGCCCAAAAATCACATGAAATGAAATTTTCTCTAAAGACCTACAAATTCTTGGAATCAATGCAGACTGGACTAAAGACAAAGCATAATGAAGGAGAAAAATCCATAAAGGTGATACCTACTAGTTGGGAATAAATTTTAGTCTTGGTAGATAAGTCATCTTATATTTTAAAATCCAATTCTGTGTTCCGAAGCCTTAAATATCTCATTTTTGTCTTTGTCGACTTGCGTGCATGGTCCGGGTATTTTTTCGGAAGGCTTATTTGTTAAAAACTGATAAAAACAATAAGAATTTTTGCCTTAAAAACTAATTTGAGTTGAATTCGGTCAACGTTTTGAGTAAATGGACCCGAATCCGTGTTTTAACGATCCCGATAGATCCGTATCGTAATTTGGGACCTGGACGTTTGTCCGAAATCGAATTCCGATGTCCTAGCTCGAGATATGGAATTTTGATGAAAAATAATAAGTTTGAAAGTTTAATGATTTTAAGAATTGACTGATGTTTGGTCTTGTCGATACCGGATCCGTACTTTAGTTCCGGAGCCCGGTATAGATCTATTATTATATTTATGACTTGTCTGTGAAGTTTGGTGAGAAACGAAGTTAGTTTGATGTAATTCGGACGTCCAGTTGTGAAAATAAATTTTTTAAAGCTTTCTTGAAAATTCCATTTGATTTGGCGTTCAATTCGTAGTTCTAGGTATTATTTTGGCGATTTGATCATGCGAACAAGTTCGTATGATGTTTTAGGACTTGTGTGCATGTTTGGTCTGGAGCTCCGAGGGCTCGGGTGAGTTTCGGATAGGCTACGAGATGATTTGAACTTAAAAAATCTGGTGTTTTGCTTCAACTGGTGTCTCATGTAGGCTTCTATGCGATCGCGTATGTCCAACCGCAATCGCAAAAGGGAAATTGGGACTGGGATAAAATACCCTACGCGAACGCGAGGTAAAGGACGCGAACGTGGAGCAGTGGAGGGACTACCCTTCGCGAACGCGTCAAACCTACGCGAACGCGTCAAACCTACGTGAACGCGTAGCAGTAGATGGGCTGGACTGGGGGAACTTGAGGTTACTCTACGCGAACGTGGGTCTTATCCCACGAGCGCGAAGGTCAGGGGGGCTAAACCTTCGTGAACGCATGTAGTCTCTCGCAATCGCGTAAGTCATTAAGGCGCAGCTCTTCGCGAACGCGATGGTGTTCACGCGAACGCGATGAACACTGTCGCCCAGTTATTCAAAACATAACCCAAAACGGAATTCTGCCATTCTTTCAAAAATTTCAAAACTAAAAGACCTAGAGGCGATTCTTCCATAAGATTTTCTTTCCCAATTTGTTGGTAAGTGATTCTAACCTACTTTCTTTCATTTACCCATTACATTTCATGAGTTTTTCACCTAAATACTAGGAATTTCATGGTGGAAAATTGAAGGTTTGGGTGGAATTAGGGATTTTTGCATAATTGAAATTTAGACCTCGAGTTGGGGTCGGATTCCAAAATAAATTACGTAATGTCACGACTCAAAATTTTTACCTTCGGGATCGTGATGATGCCTAACATTTTACTTACTAGGCAAGCCAACGTTAGAATATAATTAATCATTTTAACAATAAATTTTAAATTTATTAATAACAAAGAAACAAATGCGGAAATAAAGTCTAAAATAAAATAAATAATCCATAATAATCGCGATGTCTAAATACCATCCCAGAACTGGAATCACAAGTGCACGAGCTTCTAGAATAATACAGATAAGAAGTGCGGACGTTGTGCAGTTATACCTCAAATCTCCTCTGGGTAGCTGAAATCCGAACAAGTCTATAGTACGCCGCTGGGACCAACTCCAAAATCTGCACAAGAAGTGCAGAGTGTAGTATCAGTACAACCGACCCCATGTACTGGCAAGTGCCGAGCCTAAGTAGTGACGAGGCTAAGGCATGTCGCTTACATTAACCTGTACGCAATCATAGTAATAACAACAATAATATAAATAAAACAATTATCTCATTTCAACATTTGAAACCAACTCGGCAGTCATAATTAATTATTATTTCAATTAATTTCCATTGCGGCGTGCAACCCGTTCCAACAATATAATTATTCAATAAATTTATATTGCGGCGTGCAACTCGCTCCAACAGTATAAACTTTAAATAAATCTATTGTGACGTGCAACCCATCCTCCAATATAAACTTTTAATAAATCTGTTGCGGCGTGCAACCCGCTCCCCCAATATATTTATTTTTATTTTCTTTGAGGCATGCAACCCGATCCCCCAATATATTTTAACAACACTTAAATGTAATAAAAATACTCTAATAAATACCACGTTCAATGAAAAACTATAAGGCATACAATAATTATAATCTATTTAGAAATAAGTGCTGACAAGTAGCAATTAATTGTGGAAATTAAGGACGAAATAAGCAATTTAATAATTAGAATGCTAATTGTCAAGTAGCAATTAACTCGCATAAATCAAACAAGCATGTAACAAATTTAGCATGGATTCAACGCATAATATTGAGCAAGAAGTATGAGAGAAATAATTAATATAATAATTAATTTATAATTTAAAATAATTTATAATTTTTAAATAATTATGCAAATAATTAATTTGACAAAGTATAGGTACTCGTTACCTTGCCTATACATGGTTACACATGAAATTCACATAGCAAATAATTCAAGGGTTCTATTCCCTCAAGTCAAGGTTAACCACGGCACTTACCTCGCTTCGCAACCAAATTCAAGTTTTCAATACACCCTTGCCTCGCGAATTAGTGTCTGAAATTCTCAAATCTAGTCATAAACAGTTCAATATATTCAATACAAATCGTAGGAATTAATTCCATATGAATTTACTAATTTTTCGGATTTAAATCCGAAATTTATTTTTTTTAAAAAATCAATAATGGGACCCATGTCTCGAATCCTCGAAAAACTCACGAAATCAGAACACCCGTTCCGATACGAGTTCAACCATACAAAAATTATCGAATTCCGACATCGGATTGGCTTTCAGATCTCCATTTTATATTTTTCGAAGATTTTATAAAAATCTGATTTTCTTCCATAAATTTACGGATTCCTGATGTAAATGAGTATGGAATCATGAAACATAGTCAATATAGGATAAGAAACACTTATCCCAATTTTTCCCAGTGAAAATCGTCCAAAACCCGCCTTACCCGAGCTCAAAATCGTGAATAATGAAAAATGGGGCGAAATCCCATTTCCAGAACTTAAGTTCTGTTGTCCAGAAATTTCTTCTTCGCGAATGCGATAGAACCCTCGTGTTCGCGAAAAACATTTTTGTGCTGCCCCTGATTTCTTCTTCACGAACGCGAGGGCAGTATCGCGAACGCGATGCCTTGCCAAGCTTGGCCTTCGCAAACGTGGTCTCCCCTATGCGAACGCGAAACCTTATCGCCTGGTGCCCGGGCAGGCCTCGCCCTTTTACACGAACGCGGTCCCCTCTTCGCGAACGCGACAAGTAAATGTCGCCTGCCTCCAGTTCCTCTTCGCGAACGCGAAGAAGGAAACCAGACAGTGCATCTGACAAATTCCAGCAGAGTTCCAAGTCCAAAATTCAACCCGTTAACCATCTGAAACTCACCCGAGGCCACCGGGACCTCAACCATATATACCATCAAGTCCCAAAATATCATACGAACTTAGTCGAAACCTCAAATTATTTAAAACAACGCTAAAAGAACGAATCATATCCCAATTCAAACTTAAGGAACTTAAGAATTTTCAACTTCTACATTCGATGTCGAAACCTTTCAAATTAAGTCCGATTGACATAAAATTTTGCACACTAGTCATTAATGACATAATAGATCTATTCAAATTTCTAGAATTAGATTCCAACCCCGGTATCAAAAAGTCAAATCCGTAGTCAAACTTTGAAAATCTTTAGCCTTTAAATTACTAGTTTCCGTTAAATGGTCATAACTTGTGCTAGGGACCTCCAAATTAAATTCGGGCATACGCCCAAGTCCCAAATCACGATACGGACCTACAGGAACTGTCAAAATACTGATCCGGGTCCGTTTGCTAAAATTATTAACCAAAGTCAAACCAATTGAGTTTTAAATCTATATTTCACATTTTAATCAATTTCTTATATAAAAACTTTTCGGAAAATTATACGGACTACGTACACAAGTAGGGGAACAATGAATAATGCTATTTGAGGTTTCAGAACAGAGAAATAATTATTAAATTTAAAGATGACTTTTTGGATCATCACATTCTCCACATCTAAAACAAACATTCGTCCTCGAACGGAATTAGAAAAGTACCTGAGCTGGTGAAAAAGTATGGATAATTATTCCGCACGTCCAACTCAGACTCCCAGGTAGCTGCCTCAATTGATGGACCTCTCCATTGCATCTGAACTGAAGGATAACTCTTAGACTTCCATTATCGAACCTGTCGGGCTCGAATAGCCACTGGCTCCTCCTCGTAAGTCAAATCCTTGTCCAATTGGACTGAGCTGAAATCTAAAACATGGGACAGATCACCATGATATTTCCAGAGCATAGACACATGGAACACCGGATGAACTGCTGATAAACTAGGTGGTAGAGCAAACCTGTAGGCTACTTCCCCCACCCTTTCAAGAATTTTAAAGGGTCCAATATACCTACGTCTCAACTTGCCCCTATTTTAGATTCTCATTACACCCTTCATAGGTGAAACTCGGAGCAATACTCTCTCTGCCACCATGAATGCAATGTCATGAACTTTACGATCGGCATAACTCTTTTATCTAGACTGAGCTTTGCAAAGTCGATCCTGAATAATTTTGATCTTGTCCAAGGCATCATGTACCAAATCGGTACCTAACAACCGAGCCTCTCCCGGTTCAAACCATCCAACTAGCGACATCGCCTTCTGTATAATACCTCATATGGAGCCATTTGAATACTTGACTGGTAGCTATTATTATAAACAAACTCCGCAAGTGGCAAGAATTGATCCCAAGAAACTCCAAAATCTATGACACAAGTGCGAAGCATATCTTCCAATATCTGAATAGTGCGCTCTGACTGTCCATCTGTCTGTGGATGAAACGTTGTACTCAACTCAATCCGCGTGCCTAACTTATGCTGTACAGCCCTCCAGAAGTATGAGGTAAACTGCGTACCTCGATCTGAAATAATAGATTGGCCTGACTGGGCTCAGAAACATCTAGCCTGACAAACTGATTAGCCAAAGTTTGTACATCTACACCTAACAGCCTCTCACCAACCGGAATATACGCAAGATTGCCCATACTTACAGCCTTCCTACTCAAAGCATCGGCCACCACATTGGCCTTTTCGGGGTGATACAAAATAGTGATATCATAGTCCTTCAACAGTTCCAACCATCTTCTCAAAATTGAGATCCTTTTGTTTGAACAGATATTGTAATCTACGATGATCAGTTTATACTTCACACGAGACACCATAAATGTAATGCCTCCAAATCTTCAGCGCATGAACAATGGCTGCCAATTCTAAGTCATGAACATGATAATTCTTCTCGTGAACTTTCAACTGTCGTGACGCATATGCAATCACCCTACCATCTTGCATCAATACTGCACCAAGCCCAATACGGGATGTATCGCAATACACCGTATAAGATCCTGAACCTGTGGGTAATACTAATACTGGCGTCATAGTCAAAGCAGTCTTGAGCTTCAGAAAGCTCAACTCACACTCGTCTGACCATCTGAATAGGGCACCCTTCTGGGTCAGTCTGGTCAATGGAGATGCTATAGATGAAAACCCCTCCACAAACCAGCAATAATAACCTACCAAACCCAGGAAACTCTGTATCTCTGTCGCTGAAGTAGGTCTAGGCCAATTCTGAATAACCTCAATATTTTTAGGATCCACCTTTATACCTTCTGCCGATATAACATGCCCCAAGAAGGCAACTGAGTCTAACCAAAATTCATATTTTGAAAATTTTGCATATAATTGATTATTTTTAAAAGTCTAAAGCACAATCCGAAGATGCTACTCATGGTCCTCTCGTTTGCTGGAGTAAATCAAGATATCATCAATGAATACAACCACAAATAAATCCAAACCTGATTCATCAAATCCATAAATGTTGTTAGGGCATTTATCGGCCCGAATGACATCACTAGGAATTCGTAATGCCCATACCTAGTATGAAAAGTTGTCTTAGGGACATCAGATGCCCTAATCCTCAGCTGATAGTAGCCGGATCTCAAATGAATCTTCGAAAACTCCTTGGCACCCTGAAGCTGATCAAATAAGTCAATAATAATTGGCAAAAGATACTTGTTCTTGATGGTGACTTTGTTCAGTTGCCGATAATCTATGCACATCCTCAACGATCTATCCTTCTTCTTCACGAACAACACAGGTGCACCCCCAGGGCAAGGCACTAGGTCTAATGAAGCCCTTATCAAGCAAATCTTGTAACTGCTCCTTCAATTCCTTTAACTCTGGCAGGGCCATACGGTATGGCGGAATGGAAATGGGCTGACTGCCCGGCGCCAAATCAATACAGAAATCAATATCCCTATAGGGTGGCATCCCCGACAGGTTTGTAGGAAACACCCCTGGAAACTCACGAACAACTGGTACGGAATCCATGGAAAGAACCCATGCACTAGAATAATGAACATAAGACAAATACGCTAGACACCCCTTCTCGACCATACACCGAGCCTTCATATAAAAGATAACCTTGCTGGTAGAATGGCCAGGAGTCCCCCTCCACTCTAATCGAGGCAACTCGCAAGGCTAAGGTCACCGTCTTAGCGTGATAGTCCAATATAGCATGATAAGGTGACAGTCAATCCATACCCAAGATGACATCAAAATATACCATATCAAGAAGTCGAAGATGTATGCTAGTATGAAGATTCCCAATAGTAACCACACACGAACGATAAACATGATCTACCATAACAGAATGTCTTACTGATATGGACACACATACAGAAGCACTCAGAGAATCACAAGGCACAACTAGATATGAACCAAAATAGGAGCACACATAGGAATAAGTAGATCCTGGATCAAATAAAACTGAGGCATCTCTGTGGCAAACTGGAACAATATCTGTGATCATTGCATCGGATTACTCGGCCTTAGGACTAGCTGGAAAAGCATAAAATTGGGGTTGGGACCCACCACTCTAAACTGCGTCCCTGGGACGACCTTTAACTTGCTGACCTCCACCTCTAACAACCTTACCTCTACCTCTAGCTTCCTGACCCCTACTTCTAGCTGGCTGAGTAGGCGGTGAAGCAACTGGTGCCGGTATGATGGCACGAGAATCCTGCCGAGATCTGTTCCTCGATAACCTAGGGCAATACCTCCTGATGTGACCAATGTTCCCACACTCATAATACCCATCCTGCTGCCGTGGCTACTGAAGCTGACTCGAACGGGCTGGATAACCGCTGTAGTAGCTCTTGAGTGGTGGTGCACTGATAGGAACTGAATGTGCACTAAATGCTGGCTGCCTAAAGTAAGGCATAATAGGACCGTGACTCCCTGAAGTACTGGGAGATGCCTGAAGTGCTGAATGAAATGGTCTGGGAGGATGACCCCTACCAAAATTACCCCTGCCTCCAGATGAGGCACCACTGAAACTACCGAACTGACGAGGCCTCTTATCAGACCTCTGCCCTCTCTCCTGTGCAAGAACCATCTCGATCCTCCTCGCGACATTAGCAGCTGCCTGAAAGGAAATCTCACTTCCGATCTCTTTAGCCATCTGAAGCCTTATAGGGTGAGTGTGTCCCTCAATAAACCTCCTCACTCTCTCTCTATCAGTAGGTAGTAAAAGGAGAGCATGACAGGCTAAATCCATAAAACGGGACTCATACTGAGTAACTGTCATACCTCCCTGCTGTAGAAGTTCAAATTGCCTGCGGTAATCCTCTCTCAATGTGATAGAGAGGAACTTCTCTAGAAATAGTCGTGAAAACTGCTCCCAAGACAATGCAGGTGATCCAACTGGTCTAGTCAATATATAATCTCTCCACCACCTGGCGGAACCCGTCATCTTGCAGCAAAATCGACCTCATTGGTCTCAACTATACCCATATTTCGCAACATATCATGGCAACGGTTAAGATAATCGTGTGGGTCCTCAGAAGGTGTACCACTGAAGTGAACTGGAAAGAGCTTAGTAAACTTATCCAGTCTCAATAAGGCCTCAAAAGACATGGCGGGCCAATCACTGGCCTGTGCCGCAACAACTGGCTGAACTACCCCAACTGGCGGGAATGCTGGAGCCTAATTCTCAGGAGCCATCTGCTCTGGAGTGGGAGTAGTGGGAGTCTGTGCTCCTCCCCCAGCCTGTGAGACGGCTGGTGCCACTGAAAATGTACCATTCTGGGCCACGCCCTCCATAAGACTCACCAAACGGACTTTAGCATCCTGAAGCACTGGAGTAGCTATGAATCCTTCCGGAACCTGAATAGTTCCAATAGGTACAGTCTCAACTGGAACCTCCTCCTGAAGATCCACCTGAGGTTCAACAACAAGTAATGTTGCTCGAGCTCTAAACTGAGCTCTACCTCTGCCTCGGCCTCTAGTGCGACCTCGGCTTTTAGTGTGACCTAAGCCTCGACCTCTACCCCTGGTCATAGTTTCCACCGGGGGCTCTGGCCCCGGTACATAAGTAGATATATTATGTGTCCTCACCATCTGCGAGAGAATAAGAATGGAATGGTTCAATCATCGATGATAGAATAAAATAGCACGACAGAGTAAGAAAGAAGTGATATTGTTCCTAAACTTCATAGCCTCTGAAAGATAAATACAGACGTCTCCGTACCGATCCTCCAGACTCTACTAAGATTTCTCGTGACTCGTGAGATCTAAGTAACCTAGTGCTCTGATACCAATTTATCACGACCCGAAATTCCCACCTTCGGGACCATGATGGCGCATAATATTTCACTTGCTAGGCAAGCCAATGTTAGAATATAATTAGCCATTTTAACAAAAATTTTAAAATTTATTAATAACATAGAAACAAATGCGGAAATAATGTCAAATAAAGTGAATAATCTATAATAATAATAGCGATGTCTAAATACCATCCCAGAACTGGACTCACAAGTGCACGAGCTTCTAGAATAATACAAATAAGGGTCTGAATAAAATAAAGTTGTCTGAAAGGAAACACGCAGCTAAAATAAAGTAGACGGGGACTTTAGAACTGCGGACGCTGTGCTGTTATACCTAAAGTCTCCTCTAGGTAGCTGAAATCCGAGCAAGTCTATAGTACGTCACTGGGACTAACTCCAAAATCTGCACAAAAAGTGCAGACTGTAGTATCAGTATAACCGACTCCATGTACTGGTAAGTGCCGAGCCTAAGTAGTGACGAGGTTAAGGCAGGTCGCTTACATTAACCTGTTGTAACGACCCTACCAGTCGTTTTGAGTATTACAACCTTGTTTCCCCATTTACTTCTCAATTTATGCTTTACAGTTGTTATGCGACTTGTCGAGGTGATTGGTTCGGGTCCGATGACGTTTTGGAATGAATTGGAATACTTAGTTTCAAGGTTTAAAGCTTAGGTTAAAATAGTGACCGGGTATCGATTTATATGTAAACGAACCCGGAATAGAGTTTTGATAATTCCAATAGCTCCGTATGGTAATTTTGGACTTAGGAGCGTGTCCAAAAAATTATTTGGAAGTCCGTAGTTAAATTAGGCTTGAAATGGCTAAAATAGAAATTTAAGATGGAAGTTTGACCGAGGAGTTGACATTTTGATATCGGGGCCGGAATTCAATTCTGAAAATTGGAATACCTCCATTATGTCATTGATGACTTGTGTGCAAAATTTGAGGTCAATCGGACTTGAGTTGCTAGGTTTTGGCATCGAATGTAGATTGTCCCGACTTCGTTTCTTAGAGAATAAGTGGTATCACATTAATAAAATGAGCTCCGAATTCAGATTTGATTGACGCATTAGATCCGTATTGAAATTTCGGAGCCATAGCAACAAGAATCGTCGAATTCAGATACTGTATGAGAGAGTTATGCCTATTTTCGTGTCGGGAATGATTTTCCATCGCCGCCAGCGCCAAGGGTAGCGTGGGGTGCTAGCCCTAGCTCTGGGAATTTTTGGGATACTGGAAATTGCACCACAGGCAGTGCTCTATGCTACCTGTGGCGCTCGAAAACGTAAGAGGCTCTATAAATGGGGTTTTTGGCCATTTTTGACATAAAAATAGTTGGGGAGCTCGGTTTGGGTGATTTTCAGAGGCAAACTTCACAAATTGGACTGAGGTAAGTGATCTTAACTTGATTTGGTCCATTATTCATGAATCTAACATTATTTCCAGCACTTATTTCATGATTTGGGGGATTAGAATAGAAATTTTCCAAAAATTGATTTGAGGGTTTGAAGGCCGAATCGGAGTCGGAATTTAGAAAATTTTGTATGGTTGGACTCGTGGATGAATGGGCATTCATATTTTATAACTTTTGTCGGGTTCCAAGACGTGGGCCTCACTGTTGATTTTTTTAGTTAATTTCGGATTTATTTGTGAAATTTAGCATTTTCATATGGAATTGATTCCTACATCTCGTGTTGATTGTATTGAATTATTTTGACTAACATTTGAGGCGTTTAGAGGCCAAATCGCGAGGAAAAGGCTTATTGGAATAAAGAATTACTCGGATTGTGGTAAGTAACAGTTCTAAATTTGGTCGTGAGGGTATGAATCCCCGGATTATGTGTTATGTGATTGGTTTTGAGGTGGCGCACATGCTAGGTGACGGAAGTGTGGGTGTGCACTGTCGGAATTGTGACTTGGTCAAATTTCATGGAACTGTATAGTTGAATATTTTGTTGATATACGTACATTCTCTACGTGTTAGAGAAAATTGAGCTGAGACTTGTATTAAAAATCATGCTTAGGCATATGCTATTATTGTTGGTACCCACTGGGGTCATTTCTATGATTGAATTATATGCTCAAAAATTATAATTTCACACTCAGTCATGTTCTTTCATTTCATGTCATATCTCAGTCTCTGTTGCTATTTATTGAGGCATCATATCATTGTTGTTGGGCAGCTTATTATGATTTCTGAGAGCCCGAGAGACTGTAGAGGTTGATGACTAAGTAAGGATGAGGGCCTAATTGTGAGGATATTTATGGGATCGGGATGCACGTCGCAGCATGTTTTGTTGATTTATGCCATGATTGGCTTGATATAGCTCTTGGGCTGAAGAAGCCCCTCCGGAGTCTGTACATACCCCTAGTGAGCGCAGGTACCTACTAAGTGCGAGTGTCGAGTGCTGAGTGATTGAGAGGAATGAGTGACTGTGAGGAATGAGTGACTGGGAGGAAAGAGTGATTGTGAGGTTGGAGTCAATGGGAGGATTGAGTGACTGTTACTCAAAGAGGATGCATTGATTTCATTATTGCTCCACTTCAGCTGTCATATATTACTGTTTTGGAAAACTCTGAAAAATATTATTTTCTATTTTGGTCAAACTTGATATGAAATTTCAGTGAAATCTTAAATGTTGAACTTTAGAGTATGCCTATTCTTTTATATTGGAAAGTACTACATTTGGACTTAGCTGAGAAGCTCGTCACTACTTTCAGTTCTTTGTTTACTATTGCTACTTACTGAGTTGGTTGTATTCATACTACACGCTAAACTTCGTGTACAGATCCAGGTGATCTCGGATACACTGGGTGTTAATTCTCTCGCACAGTTGATTTTTTGGAGATTCAAAGGTAGCTGTCATGTTTCGCAGACCTTGTCTCTCCTTCCCTATCTCTTGTTTACTATATTTGGTCTTAGACTATTATAGACTGTATTTTCCAGGCTTGTAATGTATAGATGCTCATATACTTAGCGACACCAGGTTTTGGGAGTGTTTGTATCGGTATTTGTGAGACTTGTGGATTGTGCTTAAATATTATATTTTCAAACTTAAAAGAAATTGTGGGTTATTGATGTTGTTAGCTTGCCTAGTATCGAGATAGGCGCCATCACGACGGGTGAGATTTTGGGTCGTGACAAGTTGGTATCAGAGCCTAGGTTACGTAGGTCTTACGAGTCATGAGCAGGTTTAGTAGAGCCTTGCAGATCAGTACGGAGACGTTTGTGCTTATCTTCGAGAGGCTGCCGAACCCTTAGGAAAATTTCACTTTCTTGTATTCTATCGTGCGAACTTGTTGATTCCGAAAAATTAAGATTCTGTTATTCTATTCTCTCACACATGGTGAGGACATGTACTATCGGATCGGACGGTCAACCACCAGTGCCACTAGTTAGGGTCGCGAGAGGTCGGGGCCGTGGTAGAGGCCTGGGCCGAAGTAGAGGACGAGGTATGGCTCGTGCAGCGGTTGGAGCAGCACATGTAGTACCGCCAGTTGCTCCAGCTCTGGCACCAGTTGTGCCCATTGAGATTCCAGGCCTTTAGGAGACTTTGGCCTAGATATTGACAGTTTGCACTGGTCTTGCTCAGGTGGTTTCGGCTCATGCCGCACCTTCCACTTCTCAGGCCGGGAGAGGTACTCATACCCCTGTTGCTCACACTCCATACCAGATAGTACATGGAATTCAGATACCGGGGGCACTACCAGCCTAGCCGGCTAAAGCTGCTCAGGCCCCGGTAGTTCCTGTTATGGCAGATGATGAGCAGAGGAGACTTGAGAGATTTGAGAGGCTTCGACCTCTATCATTTAGCAGTGCTGAATCAGAGGATGCTTAGGGCTTTTTGGATAAGTGTCAACGGATGCTTCGGATAGCGGGTATTCTGGAGACCAATGGGGTCTCGTTCACTACTTTTCAATTTTTTGGGGCTGCCTTCAGATGGTGGGAGGATTATGAGAGGTGCAGGCCAGTTTGTGCAGCACCACTTACATGGCAGGAGTTCTTCGTTCTCTTTTTGGAGAAGTTTGTGCTGCAGCCTCACAGAGAGAAGCTGTGTAGATAGTTTGAGCAGTTACATCAGGATGGCATGTCTGTGACGTAATACAAGATGAGATTTTCTGAGTTGGCTTGTCACGCAGTTTGGTTGGTTCCCACTGATAGGGAGAGGATTAAGAGGTTCATTGACGGCCTCACATATCAGTTATGGTTACTTATGACTTAGGAGAGAGTATCTGGTACTACTTTTGATGAGGTAGTTGACATTGCTCGACAGATAGAGATAGTCTGTAGTCAGGAACGTGGAGAGAGGGAGGCCAAGAGGCATGGTGGACCAGGTGATTTCAGCGGTAGTCATTTAGGGGGTCAGTTTTACCGCAGGGGTCGTCCCTATAGACACGCACATACGGGTCGTCCAGTTCACCGTGGTGCATCATCCAACCATGGTTCATATAGTTCTCATCAGGGCTAGTTATATCTCAGTGCCCTCCCAGCCCAGAGTTCGTCCCGTGCAATCAAATCAGGGTTCATTTGCTCTAGCAGTTATTCTAGTTCTCGAGGCCCGATTCTGTCCTCACCACCACCGGTACCAAGGAGTTGCTTTGAGTGTGGGGAATTTGGGAATATGTGGAGGTAGTGTCCTCGTCGCCCAGGAGATCCAGTGCAGCATAGGAGTCAGACCACGACTTCCGCACCAGTTACTTTGCCACCCACCCCGCTAGCTCGAGGTGAGAGTCGGGCAGCTAGGGGTTGCCCAAGAGGGGGAGGCCGATTAGGTGGCAGTCAGGCCCGATTCTATGCTTTTCCTGCTAGACCAGATGATGTTGCTTCAAATGTAGTGATCACAGGTAATGTCTCAGTGTGCCACAGGGAGGCATCTATATTATTTGACCTGGTTCTACTTATTCGTATGTATCATCATACTTAATCATTATCTAGATATGCCCTGTGAGTCCTTAGTTTTACCTGTTCATGTATCTACACTGGTGGGCGATACTATCATTGTGGACCGTGTGAATCGGTCGTGTGTGTAACTATTGGGGGACTGGAGACTAGAGTTGATCTCTTATTGCTTAGTATGGTTGATTTCGATGTAATCTTGGGTATGGATTAGTTGTCTCCATGTCAGGCTATTCTGGACTGTCATGCAAAAACCGTGACATTGGCGATGTCGGGGTTGCCAAAGGTTGAATGGAGAGGTTCTCTAGATTATGTTCCCAGTAAGGTAATTTCTAATTTGAAGGCCCAAAGTATGGTTGGGAAGGGGTGTTTGTCATACTGGGGTTTTGTGAGAGATGTTGATGCAGCTACTCCTACTATTGATTCAGTACCGGTAGTGAGAGACTTTCCTGATGTATTTCCTGCAGACCTACCGGGTATGCCTCCCGACAAAGATATTAATTTCGGTATAGACTTAGTACAGGGCACTCATCCCATTTCTATTCCTCCATATCGTATGGCACCAGCTGAGTTAAAAGAGTAACTTCAGGAACTTCTTTATAAAGGGTTTATTAGGCCTAGTGTGTCGTCTTGGGGTGCACCGGTTCTGTTTGTGAAAAGGAAATATGGTATTATGCGGATGTTTATCGATTATAGGCAGTTGAACAAAGTTACAATCAAGAATAAGTATCCTTTGCCGCGTATTAATGATTTATTTCACCAACTTCAGGGAGCGAAGGTATTCTCCAAAATTGATTTGAGATCTGGGTATCACCGATTGAAAATTCGGGATTCGGATATTCTAAAGAAGACATTCAGGATTCGTTATGGTCACTATGAATTTCTTATGATGTCATTTGGGCTAACCAATCCTCCAGCAGCATTTATGCACCTGATGAATAACATATTCCAGGCGTATCTTGACTCATTTGTCATGGTATTTATTGATGATATCCTGGTTTACTCACGTAGACAGGAGGAGCATGCCCGTCACTTGGGTATTGTATTACAGAGGCTGAGATAGGAGAAATTATATGCCAAATTCTCTAAGTGTGAGTTCTGTCTTAGTTCGGTGGCATTCTTGGGACACATAGTGTCCAGTGAAGGGATTAAGGTGGATCCGAAGAAAACAGAGGCAGTTCAGAGTTGGCACAGACCATCATCAGTTACTAAGATTCGGAGTTTTCTTGGCCTGGCTGGTTATTATCATCGCTTCGTGGAGGGATTCTCATCTATTGCATCGCCTATGACTAAATTGACCCAGAAAGGTGCTCCGTTCAGGTGGTCAGATGAATATGCAGAGAGCTTTCAGAAGCTCAAGACAGCTTTGACTACAACTCCAGTACTGGTGTTGCCTACAGGTTCAAGGTCTTATACTGTATATTGTGATGCGTCGCGTATTGGTCTCGACGCAGTACTGATGCAAGACAGTAGGGTGATTGCTTATGCATCAAGATAGTTAAAGGTACATGAGAAGAATTATCCGGTCCATGACCTTGAGTTAACAGCTATTGTTCATGCCTTGAAAATTTGGTGGCATTATTTGTACGGTGTCCATGAGGTTTATACCGATCACTGAAGTCTACAATATCTGTTTAGACAGAAGGATCTTAATTTGCGGCAGTGAAGGTGGTTAGAGTTGCTTAAGGATTATGATATCACTATTCTCTATCATCCCGGAAAGGCCAGTGTGGTGGCCGATGCTTTGAGTCGTAAGGCAGAGAGTTTGGGCAGCTTAGCATACTTACTGGTAGCAGAGAGGCCTTTAGCCTTGGATGTTCAGGCCTTGACCAACCAATTTGTTAGATTGGATATTTCCGAGCCGAATCGTGTTTTGGCTTGTGTTGGTTCTCGGTCTTCTTTATATAATCGCATCAGAGAGCACCAGTATGATGATCTCCATTTTCTTGTCCTTAAGGAGATGGTTCAGTACGGTGATGCCAAGGAGGTCACTTTTGGGGATGACAGTGTATTATGGTTGCAGGGCAGGCTATGTGTGCCTAATGTAGATGGTTTGTGTGAGTTAATTCTCCAGGAGGCTCACAGTTCATAGTACTCCATTCATCTAGGTGCCGCGAAGATGTATCAGGATTTGAGGCAGCACTATTGGTGGAGGTGAATGAAGAAAGATATAGTTGGGTTTGTAGCTCGGTATTTAAATTGTCAACAGGTGAAGTACGAGCATTAGAGACCGGGCGGATTACTTCAGATACTTGAAATTCTGGAGTAGAAATGGGAGCGTATTACTATGGACTTCGTAGTTGGGCTTCCACGGACATTGAGAAAGTTTGATGCGGTTTGGGTGATTGTAGATCGGTTGACCAAATTCGTTATTCCAGTTGGTACTAATTATTCTTCTGAGCGGTTGGCTGAGATTTATATCCGCGAGATTGTTCGCCTGCACGGGGTGCCCGTGTCCATCATTTCGGATCAGGGCACACATTTTACATCACAGTTTTGGAGAGCAGTACAACGAGAATAAAGTACACAAGTTCAGAGTACAGCATTTCACCCTCAGACAGACGGGCAGTCTGAGCGCACTATTCAGATATTGGAGGATATGCTACATGCTTGTGTCATTGATTTTGGAGGTTCTTGGGATAAATTTCTTCCACTCGCGAAGTTTGCTTACAATAACAGCTACCAATCGAGCATTCAGATAGCTCCGTATAAGTCTTTATATGGGAGATAGTGTCGGTCTTCGGTGGGTTGGATTGAGTCGGGTGAGACTAGACTATTGGGTATTGATTTGGTTCAGGATGCTTTGGAGAAGGTTAAATTGATTCAGGAGCGACTTCGCACGGCGCAATCTAGACAGAAGAGTTATGCCGACCGTAAGGTCGTGATGCTGCTTACATGGTTGGGGAGAAGGTTCTGCTTAAGATTTCACCCATGAAAGTTATGTTGAGGTTCGAAGAGAAGGGCAAGTTGAGCCCTCGAAATATTGGCCTTTTGAAATACTTAAGAAGGTTGGAGAGGTGGCTTATGAACTTGCTTTGCCACCTAGTCTATCGAGTGTTCATCCAATGTTTCATGTATCTATGCTCTGGAAGTATATCGGAGATCCGTCATATGTTTTGGATTTCAGTACGGTTCAGTTGGATGGTAATTTGGCTTATGATGTGGAGCCAGTGGCCATCTTGGACCGACAGGTTCTAAAGTTGAGATCAAAGAGCATAGCTTCAGTGAAAGTGCAGTGGAGAGGTTAGCCAGTTGGAGAAACTACTTGGGAGACTGAGCGAAAGATACAGAGCTCATATCCACACCTATTTTAGACTCCATGTATAATTCTAAACTCGTACGAGGACGAACGTTTGTTTAAGAGGAGGAAAATGTAACGACCCGGCCGGTCGTTTTAAGTATTACAACCCCGTTTTCCCAGTTACTGTTCAATTTATGCTTTACAATTGTTATGTGACTCGCCGGGATAATTGGTTCAGGTCCGGTGAGGTTTTGGAATGAATTGGAATACTTAGTTCCAAGGTTTAAAGCTTAGGTTAAAATAGTGACCGGATATCAACTTATGTGTAAACGACCCCAGAATAGGGTTTTGATGATTGCAATAGCTTTGTATGGTGATTTTGAACTTAGGAACGTGTCCGAAAAATTATTTGGAAGTCCGTAGTTAAATTAGGCTTGAAATGGCTAAAATAGAAATTTAAGTTGGAAGTTTGACCGGGGAATTGACTTTTGGATATCGGGGCCGGAATCTGATTCTGAAAATTGGAATGCCTCCATTATGTCATTGATGACTTGTGTGCAAAAAATGAGGTTAATCGGACTTGATTTGCTAGGTTTCGGCATCGAATATAGAATGTTCCAACGTCATTTCTTCGAGAATAAGTCGTATCACATTAAGAAAATGAGCTCCAAATTCAGATTTGATTGAACCATTAGACCCATATTGAAATTTCGGAACCATAGCAAAAAGAATCGTCGAATTCGTACATCGTATGAGAGAGTTATGCCCATTTCCGTGTCAGGAACGATTTTCCGTCGCCGCCAGTGCCCAGGGTAGCGTGGGGCACTAGCCCTGGTGCTGGGAATTTTTGGGATACTGGAAATTGTGCCACGGGCAGTGCCCCACGCTACCTGTAGTGCTCGAAAACGTCAGAGGCTCTATAAACGGGTTATTTGGCTATTTTTTACATAAAAATAGTTGGGGAGCTCGGTTTGGGCAATTTGCATAAGCAAACTTCACAAATTAGGCTGGGGGTAAGTAATCTTAACTTGATTTGGTCCGTTATTCATGAATCTAACATTATTTCCAGCACTTATTTCATGATTTGGGGGATTAGAATAGAAATGTTTCAAAAATTGATTTGAGGGTTTGAAGGCTGAATCGGAGTCAGAATTTAAAAAATTTTGTATGGTTGGACTCGTGGTCGAATGGGCGTTCAGATTTTGTAACTTTTGTTGGGTTCTGAGACGCGGGCCTC
Organism: Nicotiana tomentosiformis; assembly: GCF_000390325.3. NCBI lineage: Eukaryota > Viridiplantae > Streptophyta > Magnoliopsida > Solanales > Solanaceae > Nicotiana > Nicotiana tomentosiformis. The sequence continues at coordinate 99,875,832 of NC_090820.1, forward strand.
ACTGTTGATTTTTGAGTTAATTTCGGATTTATTTGTGAAATTTAGCATTTTCATATGGAATTGATTCCTACATCTCGTGTTGATTGCATCGAATTATTTTGACTAACATTCGAGGCGTTTGGAGGCCAAATCACGAGGAAAAGGCTTATTGGAATAAAGAATTACTCGGATTGAGGTAAGTAACAGTTTTAAATTTGGTCCTAAGGGTATGAATCCCCGAATTATGTGTTGTGTGATTGGTTTTGAGGTGGCGCACATGCTAGGTAACGGAAGTGTAGGTGTGCACTGTCGGAATTGTGACTTGGTCAAATTCCATGGAACTGTATAATTGAATATTTTGTTGATATATGTACATTCTCTACGTGTTAGAGAAAATTGAGCTGAGACTCATATTAAAAATCATGCTTAGGCATATGCTATTATTGTTGGTACCCATTGGGGTCATTTCTATGATTGAATATTATGCTCAAAAATTATAATTTCACACTCAGTCATGTTCATTCATTTCATGTCATATCTCAATCTCTGTTGCTATTTATTGAGGCGTCATATCATTGTTGTTGGGCTGCTTATCATGATTTCTGAGAGCCCGAAAGACTGGAGAGGCCGATGACTGAGTGAGGCTGAGGGCCTGATTATGAGAATATTTATGGGATTGGGTTGCACGCGGCAACATGTTTTGTTGATTTATGCCATGATTGGCTTGATACAGCGCTAGGGCTGAAGGAGCCCCTCTGGAGTCTGTACACAACCCAGTGAGCGTAGGTACCTACTGAGTGCGAGTGTCGAGTGCTGAGTAATTAAGAAGAATGAGTGACTGTGAGGAATGAGTGACTGGGAGGAAAGAGTGATTGGGAGGTTGGAGTGAATGGGAGGACTGAATGACTGTTACTCTGAGAGGATACATTGATTTCATTATTGCTGCACTTCAGCTGTCATATATCACTGTTTTGGAAAACTCTGAAAAATATTATTTTCTGTTTCGGTCAAACTTGATATGAAATTTAAATGAAATCTTAAATGTTGAACTTGAGAGCATGCCTACTCTATTATATTGGAAAGTACTGTATTTGGACTTAGCTGAGAAGCTCGTCACTACTTTCAGTTCTTTATTTATTATTATTACTTACTGAGTTGGTTGTACTGATACTACACCATATACTTCGTGTGCAGATCCAGGTGATCCCAGATACAGTGGGTGTTAATTCTCTCGCACAATTGATTTTTTGTAGATGCAAAGGTAGTTGTCATGTTTCGCAGACCTTGTGTCTCCTTCCCTATCTCTTGTTTACTATATTTGGTCTTAGACAATTATAGACTGTGTTTTCCAGGCTTGTAATGTATAGATGCTCATGTACTCAGTGATACCAGGTTTTCGGAGTGTTTGTATCGGTATTTGCGAGACTTATGGATTGTGCTTAAATATTATATTTTAAAACTTAATAATTTGTGGGTTATTGATGTTGTCGGCTTGCGTAGTATCGAGACAGGCGTCATCACGACGGGTGAGATTTTGGGTTATGACACCTGTACGCAATCATAGTAATAACAACAATAATAGAAATAAAACAATTATCTCATTTCAACATTTGAAACCAACTCGGCAGTCATAATCAATTATTATTTCAATTAATCTCCATTGTCGGCATGCAACCCGTTCCAACAATATAATTATTCAATAAATTTACATTGCGGCGTGCAACCCGCTCCAACAGTATAAGACTCATCAAACGGACTAAAGCATCCTGAAGCACTGGAGTAGCTATGAATCCTTCCGAAATTTGAATAGTTCCAACAGGTACAGTCTGAACAGGAACCTCCTCTTGAAGGTCCACCTGAGGTTCTACAACAGGTGCTGCTGCTCGAGCTCTAAACTGAGCTCTACCTTTGCCTTTGCCTCGGCCTCTAGTGCGACCTCGGCCTCGACCTCTAACACTGGTCATAGTTGCCACCGGGGGCTCTGGTCCCTGTCCGTCAGTATATGTATTACGTGTCCTCACTATCTGTGAGAATAAGAATGGAATGGTTCAATCATTGATGATAGAATAAAATCGCACGACAGAGTAAGAAAGAAGTAATATTGTTCCTAAACTTCATAGCCTCTTAAAGATAAGTACAGACGTCTCCGTACCGATCCTTCGAACTTTACTAAGCTTTCCCGTGACTCGTGAGGCATAAGTAACCTAGTGCTCTGATACCAACTTGTCACGACCCGAAATTCCAACCTTCAGGACCGTGATGACGCCTAAAATTTTACTTGTTAGGAAAGCCAACGTTATAATATAATTAGCCACTTTAACAGAAAGTTTAAAATTTATTAATAACAAAGAAACAAATGCGGAAATAAAGTCTAAAATAATGGTCCTAGAAATATTTATACCAATATATTCAATACAAATCGTAGGAATTAATTCCATGTGAATTTACTATTTTTCCGGATTAAAATCCGAAATTTATTTTTTTTAAAAACTTAACATTGGGGCCCACATCTCGAATCCCAGAAAAACTCACGAAATCTGAACACCCGTTCTGATACGAGTTTAACCATACAAAAATTATCGAATTTTGATATTGGATTGGCTTCCAAATCTTCATTTTATATTTTTGGAAGATTTTATAAAAATCTGATTTTTCTTCCATAACTTCACGGATTCATGATGTAAATGAGTATGGAAAACATAATTAATATAGGATAAGTAACACTTACCCCAATTTTTTCATACTGAGTAACAGTCATACTGCCTTGTTGTAGACGTTTAAATTGCCTGCGGTAATCCTCTCTCAATGTGATAGGTAGGAACTTCTCTAGAAATAGCCGTGAAAACTGCTCCCAGGACAATGCAGGTGATCCAACTGGTCTGTTCAATGTATAATCTCTCCACCACCTCTTGGCGGAACCGATCATCTGAAATACAGCAAAATCGACCCCATTGGTCTCAACTATACCCATGTTCCGCAGCACCTCATGGCAGCAGTCAAGATAATCATGTCGTCCTCAGAAGGTGTACCACTGAAGTGAACTAGAAAGAGCTTATTAAACTTATCCAGTCTCAATAAGGCCTCAGAAGACATGGCGGGCCTATCACCAGCCTGTGCCGCAACAACAGGCTGAACTACCCCAACTGGAGGGACTCCTGGAGCCTAATTATGGGGAGCCATCTTCTCCGGAGCGGGAGTAGTAGGAGTCTGTGCTCCTCCCCCAGCCTATGAGACGACTGGTCCCACTGGAAATGTACCATTCTGGGCCACTCCCTCCATAAGACTCACCAAATGGACTCGAGCATCCTGAAGCACTGGAGTAGCTATGAATCCTTCCGGAACCTAAACAGTTCCAATAGGTACAGTCTGAACTGGAACCTCCTCCTGAAGGTCCACCTGAGGTTCTATAACAGGTGCTGCTGCTCGAGCTCTAAACTGAGCTCTACCTCTGCCTCTGCCTCGGCCTCGACCTCTACCCCTGGTCATAGTTGCCACCGGGGGCTTTGGTCCCTGTCCGTCAGTAGATGTATTATGTGTCCTCACCATCTGCGAGAGAATAAGAATGGAATGGTTCAATCATCGATGATAGAATAAAATGGCACGACAGAGTAAAAAAGAAGTGATATTATTCCTAAACTTCATAGCCTCTTAAAGATAAGTACAGACATCTCTGTACCGATCCTTCAGACTCTACTAAGCTTTCTCGTGACTTGTGAGACCTAAGTAACCTAGTTCTCTGATACCAACTTATCACGAACCGAAATTCCCACCTTAGAGACCGTGATGGCGCCTAACATTTTACTTGTTAGGCAAGCCAACGTTAGAATATAATTAGCCATTTTAACAAAAAAAATAAAATTTATTAATAGCAAAGAAACAAATGCGGAAATAAAGTCTAAAATAAAGTGAATAATCCATAATAATCGCTATGTCTAAATACCATCCCAGAACAGGAGTCACAAGTGCACGAACTTCTAGAATTATACAAATAAGGGTCTGAATAAAATAAAGCTGGCTGAAAGGAAACACGCAGCTAAAATAAAGTAGACTGGGACTTTAGAACTGCGGACGCTGTACAGTTATACCTCAAGTCTCCTCTGGGTAGCTGAAATCTTTGCAAGTCTATAGTACGCCGCTGGGACCAACTCCGAAATCGCCTGGTATCCGGACAGGCCTCGCCCTTCTACGCGAATGCGGTCCCCTCTTCGCGAATGCGAAGAGTAAATGTCGCCTGTTTCCAGTTCCTCTTCGCAAACACGAGACCTCTATCGCGAACGCGGAGAAGGAAACCAGACAGTGCATCAAAAAAATTCCAGCAAAGTTCCTAGTCCAAAATTCAACCTGTTACCATCTGAAAATCACCCGAGGTCCCCCGGGACCTCAACCAAATACACCACCAAGTTCTAAAATATCATACAAACTTAGTCGAAACCTCAAATTATGTCAAAAAACACTAAAACCACAAATCTTACCCCAATTCAAGCTTAAGGAACTTAAGAATTTTCAACTTCTACATTCGTTGCCGAAACATATCAAATAAAGTCTGATTGACCTCAAATTTTGCACACTAGTCATAAATGATATAACAAATCTATTCAAATTTCCAGAATTGGATTACGACCATGGTATCAAAAAGTGAAATCTGTGATCAATTTTTGAAAATCTTTAGCCTTTAAATTACTAGTTTCCGTTAAATGGTCATAACTTGAGCTAGGGACCTCCAAAGTAAATTTCGGGCATACGCCCAAGTCCCAAATCACGATACGGACCTACCGGAACTGTCAAAACACCAATCCAGGTCCGTTTGCTAAATATGTTGACCAAAGTCAAACCAATTGAGTTTTAAAGCTCTATTTCATATTTTAATCAATTTCTTATAAAAAAACTTTTCGGAAAATTATACGGACTGCGCAAGCAAGTTGAGGAATGATGAATAGTGCTATTTGAGGTTTCAGAACACATAAATAATTATTAAATTTAAAGATTACTTTTTGCGTCATCATATGTAACCGGGCTCGGGGGTGTATGGGTAATCGGGTTTTGATCCGAATTTCGGGTTTGGACCAAGCGGGCTCGGGAGTTGACTTTTTTAATATTGACCTAAATTGAATCTTTTTCAATCGTGGGTGATTCCTAATGATTATTCTGAATCATTTGGTTGCTAATTTGCTAGATATTGTTGGTTCGGAGGCTTGTTTGAAAGGCAAGGTTGTGGTGAGCAGTGAGTGATCTTTGGAGCGAGGTAAGTGTTATGTCTAACCTTGACTAGAGAGAATTAGGAACCCTCAGACTAATTGCTATGTGAATTTCATGTGAGCGGCGTATATGTGAGGTGACGAGTACTTATGCGCCGCAAAATTATCTATTTTCCCTGTTTTTTTCGTTTTTCGCATATTGTCTCGTTCCCTGTCTTAATTGTTACATGCTCTAACTGTGTTCTCATGGCTAATTGCTACTTGTTAGACATTGTTTGCCCCTGTTCATGACATTGTTCTTTCCATAGATCCATTATCTCCTATTATTTGCTTAAGCTAGTTTTTCGGTACCTCTCTGCTGTATATTCTGAATTGGTCTCGCTGCGTAGTATTATTTATGTGAAATTTTATGGTGTACAAGTTTCCTATTTATTTCAGTTTGGAGTTTAAGTATTTTGAGGGCTTTCTATGATTTAAATTGTGAAATTTTGGTACTTACTGAGTAACTAATATTGATATGGTGAGATCGGGTTGTACGCCGCAACAGGAGGAATAAGGGTGGTATATTGAGGTGGAATAAGGGTAAATTTATATTGTACGGTGGGAACGGGTTGCATGCCGCAACAGGTATAATAAGGGTGAACTATGATTGTATTATTATGATATGGTGGGATCGGGTTGCACGCCGCAACACTTTTATTTATATTCACTGTTGTTTATGCTATTATGAGGAAATAAGGGGGGAATATGAGATGTACGGTGGGATCGGGTTGCGCACCGCAACAACCTATGTGCTTATGTTTCCTGAGCTGTGTTAGCTTTACGGTATCTTTATTTGCACTTAAGGATTAGAAATTTCTTAGTGCTGTTGATTTAATTCTGAGAGTTGTAGTTATTTCTTGTGAATTACTGCTTTATATTATTCCTTCTTCCTTTTCTGCTTTTATCAGATATACTGTGTGCAGGTTGTAGTGTGCGTGACCTGACGTTGCCTCGTCACTACTTCGTCGAGATTAGGTTCGACACTTACCAGTACATGGGGTCGGTTATACTGATACTGCACTTTGCACTTCCTGTGCAAATTCTGGTGCTGGATCGAGCTGATCGTGAGGTTAGCTGCTCGATTCACCCGTCAGGAGACCCAAGGTAGATCTGTCGGCGTCTGCAAACCCTAGAGTTCCCTTCTAGACATTGCACTTTACTGTTTCTTTCTTTTCGAAAACAGTTATATTTCTTTCAGACATTTACTTGTAGTAAAATCTTAGAAGCTCGTGTAATTCCATATTCGGGTAGTGGTATATATACATATTGAGGCTATTATATAAAATTCCACACTCATTTTAACTCGGTATAGCTTATTTATTGTAAATTACCAAAATATAAAAGAATTGGCTTAATGATTATCTAACGTTGGCTTACCTAGCAAGTGAAATGTTAGGCGCCATCACGGTCCCGACGGTGGAAATTCTGGGTTGTGACAAGTTGGTATCAGAGCACTAGGTTGCCTAGGTTTCACAATTCATGAGCGAGCTTAGTAGAATATAGGGGATCGGTACAGAGACTTCTGTACTTATCTCTCAGAGGCTATGAAGTTTAGGAATAAATAACACTTCTATTTTTCTCTGTCGTGCAATTTTGTTTTCTCAATAGTGATTGAACTCTTCTACTCTTATTCTCTCACAGATGGCGAGAACACGTATCGCTTCTTCAACTGAGCAGCAGCCAAAGCCCCTAATGGCAGCTCCTACGAGGGGCAGAGGTCGAAACTGAGGTCGTGCCAGAGGCCGAGGCAGGGGCAGGGTTCATCCTTGAGCCCGAGCAACAGCCCCAGCAGCGGAGCCTCAGTTAATGTTTGACGAGGAGGTTCCAGCCCAGACTATTCCTGCCGGACCAACTCAGGTTCCGGAGGGGTTCATTGCCACTCCACTGCTTCAGGACGCTTTTGTCCGTTTGGTGGACCTTATGGAGAGTGTGTCCCAGACTGGCGCATTTCCCATGGCACCGGCCATCTCTCAGGCCGGAGGAGGAGCCCAGACTCCTGCTACTCACACTCCGGAGCGGATGGCTCCCAAGTATTAGACTCCAGCAGTTCATCCAGTCGGAGTAGTTCAGCCGGTTGTTGCGGCACAGACCGATGATGGGTTCAGCTATGTCTTCTGAGGCTTTGTGGAGATTGGACAGGTTTACCAAGCTCTTCCCAGTTCACTTTAGTGGTACTACTTTAGAGGATCCCCAAGAGTATCTTGAAAGTTATCATGAGGTGCTACGGAATATGGGATTGACTTAGCTGCATTTTTGACGACTGGTTCCGCCAAGAAATGGTGGAGAGAGTATTTGTTGACCACACCAGCTGGGTCACCTGCTCTTATTTGGGACCAGTTCTCTCAGCTCTTCCTAAAGAAGTTTATACCTATCACATTGAGACAGGAGCATCACCGTCAATTCAAGCGTCTCCAGCAAGGCAGTATGACTGTTACTCAGTATAAGACCCATTTTATGGATTTGGCCCATCGTGATCCTCTTCTGCTTCCCACCGAGAGAGAGATGGTGATAAGGTTTATTGACAGACTTGCTCAGCCTATCAGATTGCAGATGGCTAAGGAGATCGGGAGTGATAATTCTTTTCAGGCGGCTTTCAATGTCGCCAGGCGAGTCGAGATGGTTCTTGCACAGGGAGGTCAGGGGTCTAACAAGAGACCTCGTCATTCCGGTGGGTTCAGTTGTGCCTCATCTGGAGGCAGGGGTACTTTTGGTAGGGTCCATCCTCCCAGTCCATTTCATTCAGCGCTCTAGGCATCCCACAGTGCTTCAAGGAGTCGTGGTCCTTATGTGACTCATTCGGGATAGCCAGTCTACAATGCACCACTAGCTCCTATTCAGAGTTATTACTGTGATCATCCAGCCCGTTCGGGTCAGTTTTAGTTTCCACAGCCACAGTACCAAGATTATTGATTCTTCGAGTATGGTGGTTATAGGCATATCAGGAGGACCTATCCGAGATTATTTGGCGTCCTGCCATAGCATCAGGGTTCTCGTGCCATGGTTCCGGCACCAGTTGCTGCACCGCCTGCTCCGCCAGTTAGAGGCAAGGATCAGGAAGCCTGAGGTAGGGGCCAGACTATTAGAGGTAGAGGTCAGGCCATTAGAGGTGGAGGCCAGCCAGCTAGAGGTCGTCCCAGGTACGTTGTTCAGGGTGGTAGGGCCCAGCCCCGATGTTATGCTTTTCCAGCTAGGCCTGGGGTTGAGTCATCTGATGACATTATCACAGGCACTGTTTCAGTTGGCAGTAGAGATGCTTCAGTTCTGTTTGATCCAGGATCTACTTACTCCTATGTGTCATCCTATTTTGCTTTATATTTGGTTGTGCCTCGTGATTATTTGAGTGCTCTTGTGTATGTGTCCACACCTGTAGGGGATGCTATTATTGTAGATCATGTTTATCGTTCGTGTGTGGTCACCATTGGGAGTCTCGAGACTAGTGCAGATCTTCTACTCCTCGATATGGTCAATTTTGATGTCATTTTGGGTATGGATTGGCTGTCACCTTATCATGCTATATTGGATTGTCACGCCAAGATGGTGACCTTAGCCTTGCTGAGGTTGTGTCTATTAGAGTGGAGAGGGACTCCTGGCCATTCTACTAGCAGGGTTATCTCTTATATGAAGTCTCGGCATATGGTCGAGAAGGGGTGTCTAGCTTATTTGGCTTATATCGGCGATTCTAGTGCAGAGGTTCCTTCCATTGACTAAATTCCAGTTGTTCGTGAATTCTAAATGTGCTTCCTGTTGACCTGTCAGGGATGCCACCCGATATGGATATTGATTTACGCATTGATTTGGCTCCGAGCACTCAGCCCATTTCCATTCTGCCATACCGCATGGCCCCGCCAGAGTTGAAAGAATTAAAGGAACAGTTGCAACATTTGCTTGATAAGGGCTTCATTAAACCTAGTGTCTCGCCCTGGAGTGCACCCGTGTTGTTTATGAAGAAGAAAGATGGATCAATGAGGATGTGTATAGATTATAGGCAATTGAACAAAGTCACCAACAAGAACAAGTTTCCATTGCCGAGGATTGATGATTTATTTGATCAGCTTTAGGGTGCCAAGGCATTTTTAAAGATTGATTTGAGATCTGGCTACCATCAGTTGAGGATTAGGGTATCTGATGTCCTTAAGAAAAATTTGTGGACTCGATAGGCATTATGAGTTTCTAGTGATGTCTTTTGGGTTGACAAATGCACCAGCAACATTCATAGATCTGATGAACCGAGTGTTCAAGCCTTATTTGGACTCCTTTGTGATTGTGTTTATTGATGATATCTTGATCTACTCCCACAGTCGAGAGGAGCATGAGCAGCCCTTTCGGATCGTTCTTCAGACTCTGAGAGCCTGTCAGTTGTATGCTAAATTTTCAAAGTACGAGTTTTAGTTTGCTTCAGTCGCTTTCTTGGGGCACGTTGTATCAGCAAATGGCATTCAGGTAGACCCTAAGAAGATTGAGGCAGTTCAAAACTGGCCTAGACCCACTTCAACTATGGAGATCAGGAGTTTCTTGGGTTTGGCGGGCTATTACCGTCGATTTATGGAGGGGTTCTCATCTATAGCAGCCCCGTTGACCAGATTGACCCAGAAGGGTGCCCCTTTTAGATGGTTAGACGAGTTTTAGGCGAGCTTTCAAAAGCTCAAGACTGCTTTGACTACAGTACCAGTGTTGGTGTTGCCCACAGGTTCAGGATCTTATACGGTATATTGTGATGCATCCCGTGATTGGGCTCGGTGTAGTATTGATGCAAGAGGGCAGGGTGATTGCATATGTGTCGCGGTAGTTGAAGGTTCATGAGAAGAATTACCCTGTCCATGACTTAGAGTTGGCAGCCATTATTCATGCACTGAAGATTTGGAGGCACTATCTTTACGGCCTGTCGTGTGAGGTCTTCACGAATCATCAGAGCCTTCAGTATTTATTCAAGCAAAAGGATCTCAATTTGAGGTAGATGAGGTGGTTGGAGCTATTGAAAGATTATGATATCACCATATTGTATCATCTCGGGAAGGCCAATGTGGTGGCCGATGCATTGAGTAGGAAGGTAGCAAGTATGGGCAGCCTTGCGTTCATTCCAGTCGGTGAGAGGCTGCTTGCATCAGATGTTCAGACTTTGGCTAACCAGTTTGTGAGGTTGGATATTTCAGAGCCCAGCCATGTTCTAGCTTGTACAGTCGCTCGGTCTTCCTTGTTTGAGCATATCAGAGATCGGTAGTATGACGACCCTTATTTGTTGGTCCTTAGGGACATAGTGCGGCACGGTGGTACCAAGCAGGTTTCTGTTGGAGATGACGGAGTCTTGAGGATGCAGGGTCGTGTTTGTGTGCCTAATATAGATGGACTTCGTGAGTTGATTCTTGAGGAGGCCAACAGTTCCCAGTATTCTATTCATCTGGGTGCTATCAAGATGTATCAGGACTTATGGCAGCATTATTGGTGGAGAAGGATGAAGAAGGATATAGTTACTTATGTAGCTCGATGCCTGAATTGTTAGCAAGTGAAGTATAAGCATCAGAGACCCGGTGGTTTGCTTCAGAAGAGAGAGATTCCTTAGTGGAAATGGGAGCGTATCATTATGGATTTCGTTGTTGGACTCCCACGGACTCAGAGTAAGTTCGATGCCATTTGGGTCATTGTGAACAGGCTGACTAAGTCAGCACATTTCATTCATGTGGCAGTTACCTATTCTTCGGAGCGGTTGGCAGAGATTTACATCCGCGAGATCATCCGTCTTCACATTATGCCCGTGTCTATCATTTATGATCGAGGTACACAGTTCACCTCGCACTTATGGAGGGAAGTACAGCATGAGATGGACACGCGGGTTGAGTTGAGTATAGCGTTTTATCCTCAGACGGACGGACAGTCCAAGCACACTATTCAGATCTTGGAGGATATGCTCCGCGCATGTGTTATAGACATCAGAGGATCGTGGGATAAATTCTTTCCCCTTGCAGAGTCCGCCTACAACAACAACTACCACTCAAGCATTCAGATGGCTCCCTATGAGGCATTATACGGTAGGCGGTGTCGGTCGCCAGTTGGGTGGTTCGAGCCGGGGGAGGCTCAGTTGTTGGGTACAGATCTAGTGCATGATGCCTTGGATAAGGCCAAGATTATTCAGGATCGACTTTGCACGGCTCAGTCCAGGCAGAATAGTTATGCCAACCATAGAGTTCATGATGTTGCATTCTTGGTTGGGGAGAGAGTGTTGCTCCGGGTATCACCCGTGAAGGGTGTCATGAGGTTCGGAAAGAAGTTCAAGCTGAGCCCTAGGTACATCGGACCTTTTGAGATTCTCGAGAGAGTGGGGGAGGTGTCTTACAGGCTTGTGTTGCCACCAGGGTTATCAGCAGTTCATCCGGTGTTTCATGTGTCCATGCTCCGGAAGTATCACGGCGATCCGTCCCATGTGTTAGATTTCAGCTCTGTCCAGTTGGACAAGGATTTGACTTACGAGGAGGAGCCGGTGGCCATTCTAGCCCGGTAGGTTTGTCAGTTGAGGTCGAAGATATATCCTTCAGTCCGAGTGTAGTGGAGAGGTCAGCTCGTCGAGGCAGCTACTTGGGATTCCGAGTTGAATATGCGGAGTAGATATCCACACCTTTTCACCAGCCCAGGTACTTTTCTATGTCCATTCGAGGACGGACGGTTGTTTTAGAGATGGAGAATGAGATGACCCGATAGGTCATCTTATATTCTAAAACCTAATTTTATGTTCCAAAGCCTTAAATATCTCATTTTAGCCTTCCTCGACTTACGTGTGTGGTCCGGATGTTTTTTCGAAAGGCTTATATGTTAAAAACTGATTAAAGAAATAAGAATTTTTGCCTTAAATATTAATTTGAGTTGACTTCGGTCAACATTTTGAGTAAATGGACCCGGATCCATATTTTAACGGTCCCAGTAGGTCCGTATCGTAATTTGGGACCTGGGCGTATGCACGAAATCAAATTCCGAGGTCTTAGCTCGAGATATGGAATTTTGATGAAAAATTAAAAATTTGAAAGTTTAATGATTTTAAGAATTGACTGATGTTTGGTCTTGTTGATACCGGGTCCGTATTTTGGTTCCGGAGCCCGGTATAGGTCCATTATTATATTTATGACTTGTCTGTGAAATTTGGTGAGAAACGAAGTTAGTTTGACGTGATTCGGACGTCCAGTTGTGAAAATAGAAGTTTTAAAGCTTTCTTGAAAATTTCATTTGATTTGGCATTCAATTCGTAGTTATAGGTGTTATTTTGGCGATTTGATCGCGCGACCAAGTTCGTATGATGTTTGAGGACTTGTGTGCATGTTTGGTCTGGAGCCCCGAGGGCTCGGGTGAGTTTCGGATAGGCTACAGGATGATTTGAACTTAGAAAATCTGGTGTTTTGCTTCAGCTGGTGTCTGGTGTAGGCTTCTATGCGATCGCGTATGTCCAACTGTGATCGCGAAAGGGAAATTGGGACTTGGGGAAAAAATACCCTAAGCAAACGCGAGGTAAAGGACGCGAACGTGGAACAGTGGGGGGACTACCCTTCGTGAACGCATAGCAGAAGATAGGCTGGACTGGGGGAACTTGAGGTTACAATACGCGAACGCAGGTCTTGTCCCGCGAACGCTAAGGTCTGGGGGGCTAATCCTTCACGAACGCATATAGCCTATCATGATCGCATAAGTCATTAAGGCGCAGCTCTTTGCGAACGCGACAGTGTTCACGCGAACGCGATGAACACTGTCGCCCAGTTATTCAAAACAGAACCCAAAATGGGATTTTGCCATTCTTTCAAAATTTTTAAAACTAAAAGACCTAGAGGCGATTCTTCCATAATATTTTCTTCCCCAATTTGTTGGTAAGTGATTCTAACCTACTTTCTTTCAATTACCCATTACATTTCATAAGTTTTCAACCTAAAATCTAGGATTTTCATGGTGGAAAATTGGGGGTTTGGGTAGAATTAGGGATTTTTGCATAATTGGAATTTAGACCTCGAGTTGGGGTCGGATTCCAAAAAAGATTACGTAACCGGGCTCGGGGGTGAACGGGTAATCAGGTTTTGGTCCGAATTCCAGGTTTGGACCAAGTGGGCCCGGGAGTTGACTTTTTTCAATAATGACCTAAATTGAATCTTTTGCAATCATGGGTGATTCCTAAGGCTTGATTTGAATCATTTGGTTGCTAATTTGCTAGATATTGTTGGTTTGGAGGCTTGTTTGAAAGGCAAGGTTGTGGTTGAGCAATGAGTGATCTTTGGAGCGAGGTAAGTATTGTGTCTAACCTTGACTTGAGGGAATTAGGAACCCTCGGACTAATTGCTATGTGAATTTCATGTGAGCGGCGTATATGTGAGATGACGAGTACTTATGCGCCGCCAAGTTATCTGTTTTCCTTGTTTTTCCCGTTTTTCTCATATTGTCTCTTTCACTGTCTTAATTACTACATGCTCTAATTGTGTTCCCATGCCTAATTGCTACTTGTTAGACATTGTTTCCCCCTATTCATGACATTGTTCTTTCCATAGTTCTATTATCTCCTATTATTTGCTTAAGCTGGCTTATCGATAACTTTCTGCTATATATTCTGAATTGGTCTCACTGGGTAGTATTATTTATGTGAACTTTCATGGTGTACAAGTTTCCTATTTGTTTCGATTTGGAGTTTAAGTAATGTGAGGGATTTATGTGATTTAAATTGTGAAATTTTTGTACATACTGAGTAATTAATATTGATATGGTGGGATCGGGTTGCGCGCCGCAATAGGAGGAATAAGGCTGGTATATTGAGGTGGAATAAGGGTGAATTTATACTGTACGGAGGGAACGGGTTGCACGCCGCAACATGTGTAATAAGGGTGGATTGTTTGGTGGAATAAGGGTGAACTATGATTGTATTATTGTGATATGGTGGGATCGGGTTGCACGCCGCAACACTTTTATTTATATTCAATGTTGTTTATGCTATTATGAGGAAAAAGGGAGGAATATTAGATGTACGGTAGAATCGGGTTGCGCGCCGCAACAACCTATGTGTTTATGTTTCCTGAGTTGTGTTAGCTTTACGGTATCTTTATTGCACTTAAGGATTGGAAATTTCTTAACGCTGTTGACTTATTTACGAGAGTTGTAGTTATTTCTTGTAAATTACTTCTTTATCCTATTTTTGTCTTCCTTTTATGCTTTTATCATATATACTACGTACAGGTTGTAGTGTGAGTGACTCGTCGTAGCCTCGTCACTACTTCGTCGAGGTTAGGCTTGGCACTTACCAGTACATGGGGTCGGTTGTACTGATACTGCACTTTGTACTTCCTGTACAGATTCTGGTGCTGGACCGAGCTGATCGTGAGGTTAACTGTTGGATTCACTTGTCAAGAGACCCAAGGTAGATCTGCCGATTTTCACAGACCCAGGAGTCCCCTTCTAGACATTGCACTTTACTATTTCTTTCTTTTCAAAAACAGTTGTATTTCTTTCAGACATTTACTTGTAGTAAAATCTTAGAAGCTCGTAAATTGTGACTCCAGATCTGGGTAGTAGTATATTTACATATTGGGGTTGTTATATATAATTCCGCACTCATTTTAACTCGTTATAGCTTATTTGTTGTAAATCACCGAAATATAAAAGAATTGGCTAAATGATTCTCTAACGTTGGCTTGTCTAGCAAGTGAAATATTAGGTGTCATCACGGTCCCGACGGTGGAAATTTCGGGTCGTGATATATATATATATATATATATATATATATATATATATATATATATATATATAATAAATAAAAGTCTGTACATTTATTTAATTTTGATAATGATGATGATAATTAGTTGAGCTAAATGAAAAGAATAAGGCATGGGTGGCTCTAAAGTAAGGCAAGTAAAGCCATTGCCTTAAGCCCCAAATATTAAGAGCCCCAATAATAGGTACTGTATTAATTTATGATACATACAATTTGTGTAATTATTATTAATAAAAATTTTGAATTTTAGTATTTTTTATTTGGTTGAGGTTGTATGGTGAGTGAGCAAATAATGATAAATTATTTTCCTCATTAAATTAAATACTGCTAGTATATTTAGCTTCTCATCAATTCTAATTTTTCTTCCTTTATGTACACTTTACTTTTATATATTTCTAACGATTTTATTTTTTAACTTCAACTCAGTTTCTCTGAATTAGCTTTTTTGGTCATATTTAATTGATCCATATATCATGAAGCAAGTTATTTTGTCTCTTATGTTTTCAAATTGAGAAATCTTCGAGGGCAAGTGGCGCAAAGTTCGAAACTCGGTATATAGTGGACCTATTCCTTTATTCTTTTTCACTGAAATATCATGCTTTTATCTTTGAAAAAATTTAAAACTAGGACGAGCTCCTAACTCACATATGATGCATTGCGCTCTTACCACTAGACCAAAGTCATATGGATGTTTTGGTCTCACTAGTATATGTATTTTATGAAAGAAGTTTAAGGGCATTTTTATATTTTTGTGTGATGACCCAAAAGGTCATCTTTAAATTTAATAATTAATTATGTGTTCTAAGACCTCGAAAAATACTATTTATCGCTCCTTGACTTGCGTGCGTAATCCGTATAATTTTCCAAAAAGGTTTTATATGAAAAATTGATTAAAATGTGAAATAGAGCTTTAAAACTCAATTGGTTTGACTTTGGTCAACAGTTTTAGCAAACGAACCAGATCAGTATTTTGACAATTCTAGTAGGTCCGTATCGTGATTTGGGACTTGGGCGTATGCCCGGAATTTAATTTGGACATCCCTAACTCAAGTTATGGCTATTTGACGGAAACTAGAAATTTAAAGGCTAAAGATTTTTAAAGTTTGACCACGGATTTGATTTTTTGATACCGGGGTCGAAATCCAATTTTTGAAATTTGAATAGGTTCGTTATGTCATTTATGACTTGTGTGCCAAGTTTGAAGTCATTTCGCATTCATTTAACATGTTTCGGCACAAGTTTTGTAAATTGAAATGTTTGAAACTCAAAAGTTCGAATCGGGGTGTGAATTATACTTTCGATGTTGTTTTATGTGGCTTGAGACCCCGAGTAAGTTCGTATGATATTTTAGGATTTGTTGGTGTATTTGATTGAGGTGTCGGGGGCCTCGGGTAAGTTTCAGATGGTTAACGGACCAAATTTGGACTTGGAACAAAGCTGAGAATTTGCTATCTACTGATGCAACCGCACCTGCGGAAAATATCTCGCAGGTGCGAGCTCGCAGAAGCGAGTTTGGGCTCACAGAAACAAAGGGGGAAGGGGTTGGGCAGTGTGCGCAGGTGCGGAGCTTTTGCCGTATTTGTGAAGCCGTAGAAGCGGACTCCTGTTCGCAGAAGCGATCAATCCCACAGAAGCGGCCCCATTTCCGCAAAAGAGGAAATCGTAGATGCAGTCAAATGTCCGCAGATGCGAAAAGGTCTGGACAGAACCCATAAAATCGGAAGTTAACCATTTTTACTCATTTTTGAGTTTTGAGTCTCGGATTTAGGTAATTCCAAGGGAATTTTTCATGACTTTGAATTGGATAAGTGTTCTATAATCAAAAGTGATTATATTTCATAAATCCATGTCTATATTCATCATTTATTTCGGATTTAGATGGAAGAAATTGGAATTTTTGTAAAACATTCCAAAAAGGGAAATTTAGATTTGAAGGTCCATTTGACATCGGAATTTGATAATTTTTGTATGGTTGGACTCACCTCGGAATGAGTGTTCGAATTTCGTAAGTTTTTTTTTGAGATTCAAAATGTGGGCCCCACTGATAAATTTTTAGATGAATTTCGAATTTTAATCCGAAAAATTAGTAAATTCATATGGAATTAATTCCTATGATTTGTATTGTGTATATTGAATTGGTTATGACTAGATTTGAGGATTTGGGAAACGAATTCGTGAGGAAAAGGTTTATTGAATTCTTGAATTTGGTTGCAAAGCGAGGTAAGTGTCGTGTTTAACCTTGACTTGAGGGACTAGAACCCTTGAATTATTTGTTATGTGAAATTCATGTGAACGACGTATAGGCGAGATGACGAGTGTCTATACGTCGTAAAATTAATCATTTTCATAATTATTTAAACATCATAAATTATTTTAAGACACGAAATAATTGTTATAATAATTATTTCTCTTATATTCCTTATCAAATATTAATTTTGGAATTAGTACAATAATTGTTACATGCTTATTTGATTTATGTGTCTTAATTGCTACTTGGCATTTAGCATATTAAATATGAAAAATGCCTAATTCATCCTTAATTTCAACAATTAATTGCTACTTGTCATTACTTATTTTCTAAATAAATTATAATAATTGTATGCCTTGTTGCCTAATAATTTCTTATTAAATGTGGTATTTATTGGAGTAGATTTACATTTAAGAGCTTTTTAGTTATATTGTTGGAGCTGGTTGTACGCCGCAATGGATTTATTTTTAAGTTTGTATTATTGGAGCGGGTTGCACGCCGCAATGGATATTTATTGAATAATTATATTGTGAGAACGGGTTGCACGCCACAATGGAAATTAATTGAAATAATAATTGATTATGACTGCCGAGTTGGTTTCAAATGTTGAAATGAGATAATTGTTATATTTCTATTATTTTTGTTATTACTATGATTATGTACGGGTTAATGTAAGCGACCTGCCTTAGCCTCTTCACTACTTCATCGAGGTTAGGCTCGACACTTACCAGTACATGGGGTCGGTTGTACTGATACTACACTCTGCACTTCTTGTGCAGATTTTGGAGTTGGTCACCTTATTTCAAACTTTATTTCTGCATTTGTTTCTTTGTTATTAATTAATTTTAAAATTTTGTTAAAATGGCTAATTATATTTTAACGTTGGCTTGCCTAGCAAGTGAAATGTTAGGCGCCATCACGGTCCCAAAGGTAGGAATTTCGGGTCGTGACAAGTTGGTATCATAGCACTAGGTTACTTAGGTCTCACGAGTCACGAGCAAGCTTAGTAGAGTCGGAAGGATCGGTACGGAGACATCTATACTTATCTTTCAGATGCTATGAAGTTTAGGAACAATATCACTTCTTTCTTACTTTGTCGTGCGAATTTATTCTATCATTGATGATTGAAAAATTACATTCTTATCCTCTGGAAGATGGTGAGGACACGTAATACATCTACTGACGGACAGGGACCAGAGCCCCCGGTGGCAACTATGACCAGGGGTAAAGGTCGAGGATGAGGCAGAGGCAGAGGTAGAGCTCAGTTTAGAGCTCGAGCAGCAGCACCTGTTGTAGAACCTCAGATGGACCTTTAGGGGGAGGTTCCAATTCAGACTGTACCTGTTGGAACTGTTCAGGTTTCGGAAGGATTCAAAGCTACTCCAGTGCTTCAGGATACTCTAGTCCATTTGGTGAGTCTTATGGAGGGCGTGGCACAGAATGGTACATTTCCAGTGGCACCAGTCATCTCACATGCTGGGGAAGGAGCACAAACTCCCACTACTCCCGCTCCGGAGCAGATGGCTCCCCAGAATTAGGCTCCAGCAGTCCCGTCAATTGGGGTAGTTCAGCCAGTTATTGCGGTACAGGCCGGTGATTGGCCCGCCATGTCTTCTAAGGCCTTATTGATACTAGATAAGTATACTAAGCTCTTTCCAGTTCACTTCAGTGGTACACCTTCTGAGGACCCACATGATTATCTTGACCGTTGTCATGAGGTGTTGCGGAACATGGGTATAGTTGAGACCAATGGGGTAGATTTTGATGTATTTCAGATGACAGGTTCCGCCAAGAGATGGTGGATAGATTATATATTGACCAGACCAGTTGGGTCGCCAACATTGACTTGGGAACAATTCTCACAGCTATTTTTAGAGAAGTTCCTTCCTATCACATTGAGAGAGGATTACCGCAGGCAATTTGAGCGCCTACAGCAGAGCAGTATGACTGTTACTCAGTACAAGAACCATTTTTTGGATCAAGCCCGTCATGCTCTCGTTTTACTACCTACTGAGGTAAAGAGAGTGAGGAGGTTTATTGAGGGTCTCACTCACCCTATCAGGCTTCGGATGGCCAAGGAGACCGGAAGTGAGATTTCCTTTCGGGCGACTGCTAATGTTGCGAGGAGGATCGAGATGGTTCTTACACAGGAGGGAGGGCAGGGGTCTGATAAGAGGCCTCGTCAGTTCGGTGGGTTTAGTGGTGCCTCGTCTTGAGGTAGGGGTAATTTTGGTAGGGGTCATCCTCCCAGACCGTTTCACTCGGCACTTCAGGCATCTCACGGTGCTTCAGGGAGTCACAGTCCTATTATGCCTTACTCTGGGCAGCCAGCATTTAGTGCATATTCAGCTCTTATCAGTGCACCAGCACTCCAGAGTCATTACAGTAGTTATTCAGCCCGTTCAGGTCAGCTTCAGCTTCAGCAGCCACGTCAAGAAGATAGGTGTTATGAATATGGGAACATTGGTTACATCAGGAGGTATTTCCCTAGGCTGTCGAGCAATAGATCTCGGCAGGATTATCGTGCTATCATACCGGCACAGGTTGCTTCATCGCCTGCTCATCCAGCTAGAGGTAGGGGTTAGGCAGCAAGAGGTAGAGGTTAGGCCGTTAGAGGTGGAGGCCAGCCAGTTAAAGGTCGTCCCAGGGATGCGGTTCAGAGTGGTGGGGCCCAGCCCCGATTTTATGTTTTTCCTGCTAGGCCTGAGGCCGAGTCATCCGATGTAGTGATCACAGTTATTGTTCCAGTTTGCCATAGAGATGCCTCAGTTCTATTTGATCTAGGACCTACTTATTCTTATGTGTCCTCCTATTTTGCTTCATATCTGGTTATGCCTCGTGATTCTCTGAGTGCTTCTGTATGTGTGTCCACACCGGTAGGAGATTTGGTTGTCGTAGATCATGTCTATCATTCATGTGTGGTTACTATTGGGAGTCTTGAGACTAGCGTGGATCTTCTATTTCTCATATGTAGATTTTGATGTCATCTTGGTTATGGATTGGTTGTCACCTTATCATGCTATATTGGAGTGTCACGCCAAAACGGTGACCTTAGCCATGTCGGGGTTGCCTCACTAAGAGTGGAAAGGGACTCCTGGCCATTCTACCACTAGGGTTACCTCTTATATGAAAGCTCTGTGTATGGTCGAGAAGGGGTGTCTAGCTTATTTGGCTTATATTCGCGATCCCAGCACGGAAGTTCCTTCTATGGATTCAGTTCCAGTTGTCCGTGAATTTTCAGATGTATTTCCTGCAGATCTACCAGGAATGCCACCCGACGGAGATATTGACGTCTGTAATGATTTAGCTTCGGGCACTCAACCCATTTCTATTCCACCATACTGTATGGCCCTGCCGTAGTTGAAAGAATTGAAGGAGTAGTTACAAGACTTGCTGGATCAGGGATTCATTAGACCCAGTGTCTCGCCCTGGGGTGCACCGGTATTGTTTCTAAAGAAGAAAGATGGCTCTATGCGGGTGTGTATAGATTATCGGCAGTTGAACTAGGCCACTATCAAAAACAAATATCCGTTGCCAAGAATTAATGACTTATTTGATTAGCTTTAGGGTGCCAAGTTATTTTCGAAGATCGATTTGAGGTCTGGTTATCATCAGTTAAAAATTGGGGCATCTGATGTCCCTAAGATAGCTTTTCGGACTCGATATGGGCATTACGAATTCCTAGTGATGTCATTCGGGCTGACAAATGCCCCAGCAACATTTATGGATCTGATGAATCGGGTATTCAAACCTTACTTGGATTCTTTTGTGGTTGTATTCATTGATGATATTTTGAATTACTCCAGCAATCGAGAGGAGTATGATCAGCATCTTCGGATTGTGCTTCAAACTTTGAAAAATAATCAATTATATGCAAAATTTTCAAAATGTAAATTTTGGTTAGACTCAGTTGCCTTTTTAGGGCATGTTGTATCAGCAGAAAATATAAAAGTGGATCCTAAGAAGATTGAGGCTGTTTAGAATTGGCCTAGACCTACTTCACCGACAGAGATCCGGAGTTTTCTGGGTTTGGCAGGTTATTATCACCGTTTTGTGGAGGGGTTTTCATCTATAGCATCTCCATTAACCAAATTGACCCAGAAGGGTGCCCCATTCATATGGTCAGACGAATGTGAGTTGAGCTTTCAGAAGCTCAAAACCGCTTTGACTACGACGTCAGTGTTGATATTACCCATAGGTTCTGGATCCTATATGGTGCATTGTGATGCATCTCGCATTGGGTTTGCTGTAGCATTGATGCAAGATGGCAGGGTGATTGCATATGCATCGCGGCAGTTAAAAGTTCACGAGAAGAATTATCATGTTCATGACTTAGAATTTGCAGCCATCGTTCATGCGCTGAAGATTTGGAGGCATTACCTTTAAGGTGTCTCGTGTGAGATATTTATTGATCATCGTAGCTTACAATATCTATTCAAACAAAAGGATCTCAATTTGAGGCAGAGAAGATGGTTGGAGCTGTTGAAGGACTATGATATCACTATTTTGTATCACCCCGGAAAGGCCAATGTGGTGGCCGACGCTTTGAGTAGAAAGGCTGTGAGTATGGGTAGTCTTGCATATATTCCGGTTAGTGAGAGGTCGTTAGCTGCAAATGTTCAGACTTTGGCTAACCAGTTCGTGAGGCTAATCAGTCGGGTTCTAGCTTGCAAAGTCGCTCGGTCTTCTTTATATGAGCGCATCAGAGAGCGGCAGTATGATGATCCTCATTTACTTGTCCTTAAGGACACGGTGCGGCACGATGATACCAAACAGGTTGTTGTGGGGAAAGATGGAGTTCTGCGAATGTAGGGTCGTATTTGTGTGCCTAATGTGGATGGGCTTCATGAATTAATTCTTGAAGAGGCACACAGTTCTAGGTATTCTATTCATCCAGGTGCCGCCAAATGTATCAAGATTTACGGCAACATTATTGGTGGAGGGGAATGAAGAAGGATATAGTTGCATATGTAGCTCAGTGTCTAAATTGTCAACAAGTCAAGTACGAGCATCAGAGACCAGGTGGTTTGCTTCAGAAGTTAGAGATTCCTGAGTGGAAGTGGGAGCATATCACTATGGATTTTGTTGTTAGGCTCCCACGGACTCAGAGAAAATTCGACGCAGTTTGGGTCATTGTGGATAGGTTGACTAAGTCAGCACATTTCATTCCAGTGGCAGTTACCTATTCTTCAGAGCGGTTAGCTGAAATTTACATTCGTGAGATTGTTCGCCTTCACGGTGTGCCCGTGTATATTATTTCAGATCGAGGTAGTAGTTTACCTCACACTTCTGGAGGGCTGTACATCGTGAGTTAGGCACGCGGATTGAGTTGAGTATAGCATTTCATCCATAGACAGATGGACAATCAGAGCGCACGATTCAGATATTGGAAATTATGCTTCGTGCTTGTGTTATATTCTTTGGAGTTTCTTGGGATCAGTTCTTGCCACTTGCGGAGTTTGCCTATAATAATAGCTACCGTTCGAGCATTCAGATGGCTCCATATGAAGCATTATATGGGAGGCGGTGTCATTCGCCAGTTGGATAGTTTGAACTGAGAGAGGCTCGGTTGTTGGGTATCGATTTGTTACAGGATGCCTTAGATAAGGTCAAAGTTATTCAGGATCGACTTCGCCTACAGGCTTGCATTACCACCACCTAGCTTATCAGCAGTTCATCCGGTGTTCCATGTGTCTATGCTCCGAAAATATCATGGTGATCCGTCCCATGTTTTAGATTTCAGCTCAGCCCAATTGGATAAGGATTTGACTTACGAGGAGGAGCTGGTGGCTATTCTAGTCCGACAGTTGAGGTCTAAGAGTTATCCTTCAGTTCAGGTGCAATGGAGAGGTCAATCAATTGAGACAACTACCTGGAGTCCAAGTCGGACATGCGGAGTAAATATCCTGTCACTGCCCTAAATTCTCTCCGTAGGATGTCGTGATGACACCTAGTCTCTAAAACTAGGTAAGCCTATCAATGCAGAATAAAAATAGAAATCGAAAATAAATAACTCTGAAACTTTACATAATTACAACTCCCAAAACCTGTGAGAAATAAGTCAAAAGCTTCTAAGAATTTTATCCTCAATGCCTCTATATATCAAGGTCTAAAGAAAAATAAGGAAGCAACATAATAATGATAGAAGGGGACTCCGAAATCTGCGGACGCTGGCAGATATACCTCGAAGTCTTCATGCACAGGTAACTCACTGAAGTCGGGGCTGGTAAAGAGTACCTGGATCTGCACAAAAAGATGTGCAGATGCGTAGTATGAGTACACCACAGAGGTACCCAGTAAGTGCCAAGCCTAACCTCGGTAGAGTAGTGACGAGGTCAGGTCAGACCCTACTGGAAAATAAATAATGGCATGGTAAAATATTTAACAATATAATAGATAAAATGACAATGAAAATGAATCAAGTAGTATGTCACCATTTAATTACACCAAATAGTGGCAATTAATACCTCGCGGAAAACAAAACAGAATTCTTTTCAACTTTAAAAAAATCACAACAATAATCAACGGCAACTGCGGCCATAAATCAATATCAACAAGGGCACTCCCGAGGTACCGCCTCCTAGTCCCAAATCATAAATAAATTCACAATATCTTATTTTCTTATCTTACCGCGGGAGCCTTCACAATTTATTTTAAAGAAAATATTTTTTCCGAAATAACATCTCGCGTTTTTGCCATCCTTATCACACCGCATGACTTCTAGTAGTTCCCTCTACTAGCCACGCGTATCAAGCTACCCTTATCTCACCACATGAGTTTCAATACCCAGACCTTATACCACCGCATACGTATCAATATCACAATATATCACAATTTGCATGCTCAAATAATTTAACTTGCCAAAATAATTCAACAACAACATTTTTTCACAATAAAGAGCTCACGGCTCATGCCAAAATAAATCATCAATAATATTTTTCCACAATAAAGAGCTCACGGCTCCATCACAATGAGTACGAAAATCTTACAAAAATATTCAGGAATAAATAATTCAGGAAAATAATATTTCAAAATCTTTAATACGTTGCTTCAATATCAAATTTAAGAATATCAAATACTTCATATTAATAATATTTAATTTAAAGAAAATCAACCTTCAAATAATATACAGAATAAAAAAACCAAGTTTCAACTAAACAAGTAAAACAATAAGTAGGAAAAGGTCAAAAGAATTTAAAGTATATATCTCAGATCAATGATGAAGAATATAACAAGATAAAATAATTTAATAAATGCGCAACAGTGATCTACACAATTAAAAAATATAATCTTTCACATTTAGCCCGTGTACACACTCGTCACCTCGTGTACACGACTATCAACACATTTTAATAATCACATCAATACCAATCCTAGGAAAAATTTCTCCCACACAAGGTAAGACAAGTCACTTGCCTCGACTTGCTCCAATTTAACCAAGTATTATGCTCTTTTCTCGATTTTCCGACTCCGATCGACTCGAATCTAGTCATAATTAATTCGATACAGTCAACAAAAATTATAGGAATCAATTGCATATGAAAATACTATATTTTTCAATAAAATCTGAAATTAGCTCAAAATTCGCATGTGGGGCCCACGTCCCGGAATCCGGCGAAACTCACAAAATCCGATAACCCATTCAATTACGAGTCTAACCATACCAGTTTCACTCAAATCCGACACCGAATCGACATCGAAATTTCAAAAATTCATTTCTAAAAGTTTCTCAAAATTGCAATCTCAAGACACTAATTAAATGGTGAAAATAATGATATATTCGTGTATATTGACCAAATCCGAGTTAGAATCACTTACTCCAATATTTTTTCTTGAAAATATATCAAAATCGCCTCTCCTCATGCTCCAATTCGTTAAAATGGCAAATGGGACGAAGTCCCCTATTTTTATAACTTACAGATCTGTCCAGGCTGCCTTCGATCATAGACCTCGATCATGGACCTTAATTTTGTACCTCGGTCATGGAGCCCGATTTTGATAGATCAACCAAAAACCAGCAAACTCACTTCAATAGTCTCCCAGCTTCAATTCTTGATCTGTTAACCATCTGAAACTCACCCGAGGCCCTCGGGACCTCAACCAAATATACCAACAAGTCCTAAAACATCATACAAACTTATTAGAAACCTCAAATCACATCAAACAATACTAAAATCATAAATCACACCCCAATTCAAGCTTAATGAAACTTAAGAATTTCCAACTTCTACATTCGATGTCGAAAACTATCAAATCAAGTTCGATTGACCTCAAATTTTGCACACAAAGTCATAAATGATATAACAGGGATGTGAAAATTTTCAGAATTAGATTCCGGCCCCGATATCAAAAAGTCAACTCCCCGGTCAAACTTCCAAACTTAAATTCCTATTTTAGCCATTTCAAGCCTAATTTCACTACGGACTTCCAAATAAAATTCTGATCACGCTCCTAAGTCCAAAATCACCATACGGAGCTGTTGGAATCATCAAAATTCTATTCCGGGGTCGTTTGCATATAATTCGACATCTGGTCACTATTTGAACTTAAACTTTTAATTTTTCATCAAAATTTCATATCTCAGGCTAGGGGCCTTGAAATTTGATTCCGGGCATACGCTCAAGTCCCAAATCATGATACAGACCTACCAGAACTATCAAAACACTGATCCGAGTATGTTTTCTCAAAATGTTGACTAAAGTCAACTCAGATGAGGTTTAAAGCTCTAAATCATATTTTAATC
The DNA here is from genome assembly GCF_000390325.3 of Nicotiana tomentosiformis. NCBI lineage: Eukaryota > Viridiplantae > Streptophyta > Magnoliopsida > Solanales > Solanaceae > Nicotiana > Nicotiana tomentosiformis. The sequence continues at coordinate 99,901,763 of NC_090820.1, forward strand.
CATTTTTCACCTAAAAACTTTCCAGAAAATTTTACGGACTGCGCATTCAAGTCGAGAAATGATAAATAGTACTTTTCGAGGTCTTAGAATATAGAATTAATTATTAAATTTAAAGATGACATTTTGGATCATCACATATCCATACCTTTTTACCAGCTCAGGTACTTTTCTAATTCCGTTCGAGGATGAACGTTTGTTTTAGAATTGGAGAATGTGATAACCCAAAAGGTCATATTTAAATTTAATAATTAATTCTATATTCTAAGACCTCGAAAACCACTATTTATCGCTTCTTGACTTGCGTGCGCAGTCTGTATAATTTTTTGCAAAGTTTTTATATGAAAAATTGATTAAAATATGAAATAGAGCTTTAAAACTCAATTGATTTGACTTTAGTCAACATTTTTAGCAAACAGACCTGGATTAGTATTTTGACAGTTCATGTAGGTTCGTATCGTGATTAGGGACTTGGGTGTATGCCCGAAATTTAATTTAGAGATCCCTAGCTCAAGTTATGGCTATTTGACGGAAACTAAAAATTTAAAGGCTAAAGATTTTCAAAGTTTGACCACGGATTTGAATATTTGATACCGGGGTCGGAATCCAATTCTGAGAATTTGAATAGGTTCGTTATGTCATTTATGACTTGTGTGCCAAATTTGAAGTCATTCCGGATTCATTTAACATGTTTCGGCACAAGTTTTGTAAATTGAAAAGTTTGAAACTCAAAAGTTTAAATCGGGGCGTGAATTGTAATTTCGATGTTGTTTTATGTGATTTGAGACCCCAAGTAAGTTCATATGATGTTTTAGGACTTGTTGGTGTATTTGGTGAGGTCCCGGGGGCCTCGGGTAAGTTCGGATGGTTAACGATTCAAATTTGGACTTGGAACAAAGCTGGGAATTTGCTGCCTACTGATGCAACCACACCTGCAGAAATTATCTCGCAGGTGCGAGCTCGCAGAAGCGAGTTTGGGCTCGCAGAAGCGAAGGGGGAAGGGGTTGGGTAGTGTGCGCAGGTGCGGAGCTTTTGCCGCATCTGCGAAGCCGCAGAAGCGGACTCTTGTCCGCAGAAGCGCTCAATCCCGCAGAAGCGACCCCATTTCCGCAAAAGTGGAAACCGCAGATGCGATCAAATGTCTGCAGATGCGAAAAGGCCTGGACAAAACCCATAAAATCGGAAGTTAGCCATTTTTACTCATTTTTGAGTTTTGAGTCACGGATTTAGGCGATTCCAAGGGGATTTTTCACGACTTTGAATTGGGTAAGTGTTCTATAACCAAAAGTGATTATATTCATCATTTTTTCGGTTTAGATGGAAGAAATTGGAATTTTTGTAAAACTTTCCAAAAATAAAAAATTTAGATTTAAAGGTCCATTTGACATCGAAATTTGATAATTTTTGTATGATTGGACTCGTATCGGAATGGGTGTTCGGATTTCGTAAGTTTTTCCGAGATTCAAAATGTGGTCCCCACTGATGAATTTTGAGATGAATTTCGGATTTTAATCCGAAAAATTAGTAAATTCATATGGAATTAATTCCTACGATTTGTATTGAGTATATTGAATTGTTTATGACTAGATTTGAGGATTTCGGACACGAATTCGCGAGGCAAAGGTTTATTGAATTCTTGAATTTGGTTGCAAAGCGAGGTAAGTATCGTGGTTAAACTTGACTTGAGGGAATAGAACCCTTGAATTATTTGTTATGTAAAATTCATGTGAACGACATATAGGCGAGGTGACGAGTGTCTATACGTCGTCAAATTAATCGTTTGCATAATTATTTAAACATCATAAATTATTTTAAGACACAAATTAATTGTTATAATAATTGTTTCTCTCATATTCCCTGTCAAATATTAATTCTTGAATTCATGCAATAATTGTTACATGCTTATTTGATTTATGCGTCTTAATTGCTACTTGACATTTAACATACTAAATATGAAAAATGCCTAATTCATCCTTAATTTCTATAATTAATTGCTACTTCTCATTACTGGTTTTCTAAATAAATTATAATAATTGTATGCTTTATTGTCTAATAATTTCTTATTAAATGTGATATTTATTGGAGTATTTTTATATTTAAGAGTTGTTTAATTATATTGTTGGAGCGGGTTCCACGCCGCAATAGATTTATTTTTAAGTTTATATCGTTGCAGCGGGTTGCACGCCGCAATGAAGATTTATTGAATAATTATATTGTTGGAACGGGTTTCACGCCGCAATAAAAATTAATTGAAATAATAATTGATTATGACTGCCGAGTTGGTTTCAAATGTTGAAATGAGATAATTATTTTATTTCTATTATTATTGTTATTACTATGATTGCGTACATGTTAATGTAAGCGACCTGCCTTAGCCTCGTCACTACTTCCTCGAGGTTAGGCTCGGCACTTACCAGTACATGGGGTCGGTTGTACTGATACTACCATATATTTTACAAAATGATATACTTCTTATCTTCAAAATCAGGGTATACCACATTATAATATAATAAATCTAGTTATGATAAACGTTTATAGTTTAACAATTATTAATCAAATATTTTGACACTTGTTGTTTCCAAAAGAATGTAGGAGTTCAAAATACGACCATCGAAACTTTTAATTATCTAACTCCACCTGAATATTGATTCCTGAATCTTTTTAAAATAAAATTATTTTATAATAAAATGAGATAAAAAATAATACACATCACAATTTTCTCATAATGTTTTCAAATAGGACTGAGGGAGTAAAGAAGTACTATCCGAGTATGAAATATGTTGGATGTGCAAATTACGTCTCACGTGCTAGTTCAAAAGACCATAAAGCTACATATAAAATATAAGAATCTCTTAATTGTGTAAGATTTTTTGAAAAAATCCGTGCAACTTAATTTATAATTTAAAACGCAATATCACACCATATTTGAAATATCTTCTAAGGAATTTCGCCCCAAAAATACAAAAAATTTTAGTTGTGCAAGCTAAGCGCAAATGATTTGTTGGAGAATCTTTTCACTTTGCCAAATCTATATCTATACTATATTAAAAGCACGAAGGCCCTTAACAAAATGTCGTTCGTCTTTTTTACATTTTAAAAATAGATTTTACATTGAATTAAATTGTCATTTTACACCAACTAAAATTCTATTTATTATATCTTTTCTTATTTAAACTCTAAAAAAACTAAATTTAAAAATCAATGAAGAGTTTACCTTACATAAATACTTCACTTTAATTATGATACAGCTATAACTATACTTTTTCAAATATTTAGGGGAAAAGGCCACAGAAGAGGCCGAAAATTACCGTAAATTAACGTTTTCAAGTATCTTTTCTATTAGAAGTACTTAATTTTATTTGGCTAAAATCACTCAACTTGAACTTTCCATGTTTCTATTATGTTTACAATTTGATTTTGTGAAAGTAAATCATAATAACATTGTATATAATCCACTACTAAGTTTTTGAGCGTCGAAGAGTTGTTCTTACCAATTAAAAATATTTGGTCGGCTTTATATTCATTAAATTGAATTTTACACTAGAAAAAATAGTTATATAATTATTTTTCTAACAAATAAGACTTTTTAATCTTATAAATTTTATTTACTAAATCTGTATTTATTAAAGTTGTGATGTTTTAAAAAGGACTTTAATATTAATTAAGATTTTACCTTATAAACTAATAGGAAAAATTAAATAGTAAGGGCTCTTAGAATTTTTTTAACATTATTCGTTCATTATCACAAATCTATTTATCTATTTCTATACTATATTAAAGGCATGATGACCATTAGTAAAATATTGTTCGTCTTTTTTTACCCTTTTAAGATAAAGTTCACGCTAGACAAAATAATCATTTGATTGTTCTATTAGCTAATATTTAGGAGTTTGAAATTAAATCTAATTTATGTAATGATCCGACCGGTCGTTTTGAGCTCTAGCGCATCGTTCGGCAGTTTGAGGCCATGAGTAGCTTCACTTCAGGTATTATGACTTGTACGTATTGTCGGAATTGAATTTTGGGAAGTTCGGAGTTGATTTGGAGAGAAAATTCTCATTTTCGGAAGCTTTAAGTTGGAAGAATTGACTAAGGTGTGATTTTTGAGTAAACGGCCTCGGAATCAGGACTTGAAGGTTCCAACATGTTCGTAAGATGATTTTGGACTTAGGTGTATGTCCGGATCGGATTTTGGATGACCCAGGAGCATTTCGGCACCTATTGTGAAAAGTTAATATTTTGGAAGAATTTCATAAATTTGGATTGAAGTGTATTTTAATGTTATCGATGTCCGTTTGGGATTCCGAGTCTAGGAATAGCTCCGTATGGTGATCCTGGTCTTAGGAGCGTGCCCGGATGTGGATTAGGAGGTCCGTAGGTCATTTTGGGGTCATTTGGCGAAAGTTGGAATTTGAACATTTTTGGAAAGTTTGACCGGGAGTGGACTTTTTGATATCGAGGACGGATTTTGATTCCGGAAGTTGAAGTAGGTCTAAAATATCAAATGCGACATGTGTGCAAAATTTGAGGTCAATCGGACATGATTTGATAGGTTTCGGCATCGAATGTAGAGATTTAAAATTCTATAGTTTATTAAACTTGAATTGGGATGTGATTCGTGATTTTGACGTTACTTGATGTGATTTGAGACATCGAGCAGGTCCGTGTTATATTTTAGAACTGGTTGGTATGATGGGACGGGGTCCCGGGGTCCTCGGATGTGTTTTGGGCCAAGTTTGATGATTTGCTATTGTTGGTTTGCTAGTGCTGGTGTTGTTCTTCGCGAACGCGAAGGGTCTCATACGTTCGCGAAGAAGGAAGTTGGACTGGGCCCTTTTTGTTCTATGCGTTCACGAGTGGGCAGACGCGTTCGCGAAGGGCTAGCTGGTAAAGCTTTGTGTTTGCGGGCCCTGTCTCGTGTTCGCATAGAGAAGCTGGGGGCTGAAGCAGATTGTGCTTTGCGAACGCGAGGGGCTTGCCGCGTTCGCGAAGGAGGATTCCTAGGCTGGGCTTGTAGAGCTTCACGAACGCGAGGGTCTTGCCGCGTTCGCGAAGAAGGGTTGCCTGGGCAAGTGTATAAGTTACAAGAAAACGGATTTTTACTCATTTTATCTAATTTCCTCCATGGGAGCCGACCTAGGAGTGATTTTGGAGCACCATTTTCATCGTCAATCATAAGGTAAGTGATTTCTACTAGTTGTGAGTTAAATACAAGGTTTATATATGGATTTAGACATGAAAATTTATAGAAATTTGGGATTTTGGTAGAAAACCTAAAAATTGATATTTTAGAATTTTGACCACGAATTTGGACATGGAATTGAGAATAAATTATATATTTGAGTCCGTGGAGGTATGGGTAATGTTTATCTTCAAAAAATTTGGAATCCGAGCACGTGGGCTTGAGGGTTGATTTTGTCGACTTTTCGAGAGGAGTTGTTAATTATTTAAATTGATTAATTATGGGTACACGTTTTGATTGGTTTGCACATTGGTTGCGTATTTTTGGACCGTCAAGTTTCAATTTGAGGTGTTAGAGTGGCGTCGAAGCCGGTCATGTAACTTCGGAGAGAGGTAAGTCTCTTTTCTAATCTTATAAGAGGAAATTAACCCCATAGGTGAATTGATTTAATATTGTCACACCTCCTTTTTTCCGAGAGGATAAGGAGTTTTTTCAATTAAAGTGACATTGATTGAAATGGGATTATTTATTTAGTCAGAATCGCCACTTGGGATAATTATTATGGTGTCCCAAGCCACCGGTTTATTTTAAATTCCAAATCGAGGAAATTTAACTCTATGTAAAGTCTGCGAAACTAGAAGACCGGGTAAGGAATTCTGTTAACTCAGGAGAAGGTGTTAAGTATTTTCGGATTCCGTGGTTTTAGCACGGTCGCTTTACAATCATATACCTGGCTTAATTAACAGATTATTACGCATTTTAGAACCAGTGTACATTTTACCTTTTACTATTTTTTAATTGCTTGATTATTCGTGATTATGGAATTATCTTGAAACGAGTCACGCGTACGTGTACTCGTTTTGTTTGGTATGTCAAAGTCATGTCACGCGTACGTGTACAAAACTAATAACATTTTATTATTGTTAAGATGGTTTCATCCAAAGTCACGCTAACGCATACCTTTATTTTAATTTTGGAAATCATAATTATGTCACGCAAACATATACATAATCACGATAATAGATTAAAAGCGCATCTAAAGCAAACTACGATGCAATTAGTTACTAAACGATATTTGGGAAATAATTATTCTTTTAACTTTGTGATTATTGAAAATTTCACGAATTTATGGATAAGTAAAGTATTTTGGAAAAGCTCGATTTGACGTCAAAATAGCACGGGCTAGCCAATTTTCAGACTGGTCATTCAAAAATAGCCAGCGTTTGCCAAGTCATTGAAAAATACTCCAGTATATTATACTGAAGTATTTTTCCGAATTTTGAACAGTGTTTTCATTCAGATTTATCTTTACATGAAAAATGGCTAAATTTCGATGACTTTTGAAACTGTGGTTATTTTTGAATGACCACTCGTAAATCTAGCTATTTTTTAATTTCTCTCCGATTTGACTCATGGTTTATGAAAGTAGGCTTAACTATTGAACTCTTCACTGGTAAGTTAGTATAGCAATTAAGTAAAAAGGGCTAGCAAGGTTCAATTTGTTTGAGCCCAAAATGGTTGTTGTATCCAAAAGAAATCTCTTGGTAGCCCACTCATATTCCAAACCAACCAGTCCACTCTATGTTAGATGGTCCATTATGTAATGGAATTTTTATATTCCTATACACTATTTGAAATTTTATTACCCTTCCTACTCAAGTTTCAATTTAATTACATCCTATATACAAATTTACCAATTATATATACTTTAGGAATTAAATGAGTATCCCTTTATATTAGGAATCAATTATTTCTCATCCTTATTCTCTCTCCCTCTTGCTCCCTCTCTCTCTCTCCGTCTCTCTTTCTCCTACGCTCTCTCTCTCTCTCTCTCTCCTGCGCTCTATCTCTCTATGTCTCTCTCTATCTCTAAATCCCCAATTTCAGTAATGTAGAACAAAGAAAAAGAGAGCAACAATTCCACCATTGACAGCCATTAAAAAGCTTTGAATTTGAATTTGGGTTTTCAAAAACCATTATTTGTTTGGATTGGGTGTTATTGCAAATAATTGGAAATAATATTTGGAGTTTTTATCTCAATTTTGAGGGTGTTTTGGTGAAGATTAGATTTGATTTTGGCTGATTTTCATACTGAAACTCGAAGAAGAAGAAAAAGACATGACATACATTATACTTACGAAATTGTAGAAAAATTATATTTTGTTGTTTATATATATTTTTTAATTTAAATATTGTATGAAAATTGAATAATATTGTATAAAAATTGTATTTAAGTTGTATGATATTGTAGTTGTATATAACTGGGTAGAAATAATGTATGAAAGTTGTAGATAAGTTGTAAATAAGGCTTTATATCTCCAACTGCACGTCGCATAATCGTGTCTGCTCCAACAGCTAAAGAGTTGATCAAAGAACTTGAGGTATATGTGTATATATATATATATATATATATATATATATATATATATATATATATATGTATACGGTCGAAACAGATTTCGGCCTCCGTACATTTGATCGAGTTCGAATGGTAAGCGATCGAAGTGAGAGCTCGAGACGAGTTCCGAGAATAGTACAAACAAGCCTCGAGCTCCAAGATCGATCGAGGAATCGGCTCGGTATCATTATCAAGCCCATGACCAAATCGAACTGCAAGGCATATAGAAGGTTGTCGGAGATGCACAGACCGATTGACACTCACCCCGAATGTCGAACTCAAACTCAAGGCCAAGGGCTCGACCCAATACCGAGTTCGAGCCAGTAACGAGCTCGCAGACATGAGCCGTTGCAAACGCACTAGGGGAGAAAATCTTGGCAGGAATCGAAGAAGAGACAATTCATCATGGGTTCTCCACTATATATTTTTTTATTATAAATAAAGTAGGATCCCTCTACTATAAAGGGGAGAATCCTTGTAAGCACAAGCAGGTTCACACATTGAAAGAAAAGACTACTTCTATTTATTGAAAAATAAAGCTCTTAAGCCTATTTTATTCAGCATACTCACTTTTCTAGTTCAATAATTTATATCCCATTTCTATAGCCAAGAATCAAAATATTTCCACTTCTACGTACGATTTATGTCAAGCTATATCACGCATCCTTAGAACTACTTATAAATTCAACTATATCCGATTTTTCAGGTAAACAGTTTGGCGCCCACCGTGGGGCTAAGGATAACAGCGGTTGTTTGATACAAATCTGCAATACGCACCAGTTTACAACTCCGGATCAGCAATGGCAAACCCTCTATTCATGGCTTTACCTATCGACCACGAAGCCGGCCTTCAGGATGAAACCAACAACTTGATACCCAGGGCCGGAAGGCCACTTAACGATGTCATTGAAGCTCGAATCGAAGTACCTGAAATCTGAGTCGAAGTACTACTAGATGTCAATTCACAAGTGGCTCTGGAGGCGAACTAACGTTCCGACCGAAAAAAAGCATTCAGGGCGGTACTCGATCCATGGCTCGAGATGCCCATAACGTGGAGGAGATCGGAATCATCTTACGGATGATCTTCGAGATGTTAAAAGCCCAACAAATAGTGATAGCTCAGTTGCAGAGCCAAACTAGGGTACAAAGGAGGCCGGAGCCCGATCCGCTTCGGAAAATCACCCACAGAACGGAGCCAGCCATAGTGAAGTCAAACGAGCAAGAATCGGGAACTACTCCCGAAATTACTAAATTGCTCGAGGAACTCACAAAATGAGTTGAAGCCAACGATAAAAAAGTAGAAACATATAATTCCAGGGTCGATCAGATCCCGGGAGCTCTACCAATTATAAAAGGGCTGTATTCGAAGAAATTCATCCAAAATCATTTTCCCTCGAGTGCAGCCCCAAAACCAATCCCCAAAAATTTTCGTATGCCCGAAATTCCCAAATATAACAGTACAACCAATCCCAACGAACACGTCACCTCTTACACGTGTGCTATCAAAAGTAACGATTTGGAAGACGAAGTGATCGAATCCGTGTTATTGAAAAAATTCGGAGAGACCCTCTCGAAGGGAGCGATGATTTGGTATCATAATTTGCCCCCAAATTCCATCGATTCTTTTGCCATGTTAGCGAATTCGTTTGTAAAGGCACATGCTGGTGCCATAAAGGTTGCAACAAGAAAATCAGACCTCTTCAAAGTAAAGCAAAGCGGTAATGAAATGATGAGGGAGTTCGTGTCCCGATTTCAAATAGAATGCATGGAATTGCCACCGGTCACAGACAACTGGGCCGTCCAAGCTTTCACCCAAGGGTTGAATGAGCAAAGTTCAATAGCATCACGTCAGCTGAAGCAAAATTTGATCGAGTATCCGGCAATAACTTGGGCGGATTTACACAACTGATATCAGACAAAAATTAGGGTCGAAGACGACCAGTTGGGAGCTCCTTCTGGATCCATGCACCAGAACAGGGCAGCTATTAAAAACTAGAGGGATATCGACAGAGAACGAAGGTCGGACAGAGACCGATATCAACCATACGTCACAGATCAAATGAAAAACGGCTCAACGCGCAATTTCGCTCGGAACAATCGAAGGAGTGATCGAGGACAAAATTCTCAGGGACTTATGACCAAGAGTGGCTTCGATAAATATGGAGATCCTATAGAGGCACCTCGGCTATCGGAGTACAATTTCAGCGTCGACGCATCGGGCATTGTATCGGCAATCGGAAGAATCAAAGATACTAGGTGGCCCAGACCCATGCAAACTGACAATTCCCAAAGAAACCCGAATTCGATGTGCAAGTATCATGGCACGCATAGCCACAGGATCGAGGATTGCAGACAATTAAGAGAAGAGGTAGCCCGCCTATTCGATGAGGGCTACCTTCGAGAGTTCCTCAGTGACCGAGCCAAGAATCACTTCAGAGAAAGGGATGCCGGCAAAAAGGATAAACAAGACGAACCTCTGTATATCATTCATATGTCATCGGTAGGGTCGATACTCCACAGGGACTCGTGCTCAAGTACGGCTAGATACCGGCCACAGGGGAAAAATGAACTCGAGGTTATGTACCCGAGGGCACTTTATCATTCGGAGTTGAAGAAGCCGAGGGCATCTCTCAACCTCACAATGACGCTCTGGTAATTTCTATCATATTAAATAAAGCTCAAGTTAAGCATGTTTTAGTAGATCCAGGTAGCTCTGCGAATATCATCCGATCTTGGGTAGTAGAGCAGCTCAATTTGCAGAATCAAGTCGTGCCCGCAGCTCGGGTCTTGAACGGTTTCAATATGGCCAGTGAAATGACTAAAGGGGAGATCATTCTACCAGTGAATGTAGTTGGAACCATCCAATATACCAAATTCCACGTAATCGAAGGGGATATGAGGTACAATGCCCTACTCGGAAGGCCTTGGATCCACAATATGAAGGCAGTGCCTTCGACCCTCCACCAAGTAATGAAATTTCCTACGTCGGACGGCATAAAAACAGTATACGGGGAGCAACATGCTGCGAAGGAAATGTTTGCGGTCGATGAGGTAACACCGATACCAGCGCTATCGGTCTCGGAAAGATCGAGCACTAAAGATAGATGAGAAACCAAATAGCAATCACAGCCACCAGTCTCGACCGAACCGGTGGAACAGGAAATAGAGGACGACGAGGAAGAGTTTCTGACACCTCGAGCTTTCATCATCCCCAACGACTCCGACGCCACCAAATCTACGATCGAAGAACTGGAGCAGGTTATAATAATCGAATATCTGCTCGATAGAATGGTATACCTGGGAACGGGATTGACCCCCGAACTCAGGGAAAAACTCATTCAATTTCTTATCGATAACATAGACTGTTTTGCTTGGTCCCATTTAGACATGGTAGGGATCTCACCGTCGATAACAACGCACCAGCTGATCTTGGATCCTAGGTTCAAACTGGTGAAGCAAAAAAGAAGACCTCAGTCCGAGGTAAAACACGCATTTGTAAAGAATGAGGTAACTAAACTTCTTAAAATAGGGTCAATTCGGGAAGTAAAATATCCCAAGTGGTTAGCCAACGTAGTTGTAGTCCCTAAAAAGGGGAACAAACTTAGAATGTGCGTAGATTATAAAGATCTAAACAAAGCATGCCCCAAAGATTCTTTTCCACTGCCTAGCATCAATCACATGATCGATGCCACAGCTGGCCACGAGATCCTTACTTTTCTCGATGCCTAATTCGAGAAGAGCAAGGTACACAGTTTTCGGTTTATTATATAAGTCAGACCTTAGGGGAAGCAGAGGCTAGATACCCTTACCTAGAGAAATTAGCACTTGCACTAATAAGCACCTCTAGAAAGTTAAGACCATACTTTCAATGTCACCCCATATGCGTTTTGACCACTTACCCACTTCGCAATATTTTGCACAAGCCCGAACTATCGGGTTGATTGGCCAAATGGGCCGTCGAACTTAGTGGGTACGATATCGAATATCAACCCCGTACGACCATCAAGTCCCAAATTTTAGCGGATTTCGTGGCCGATTACACGCCAAACCTCGTACCCGAAGTTGAAAAGGAACTCTTGTTAAAATCGGGTACATCGTCGGGGGTTTGGACCCTCTACACAGATGGTGCTTCAAATGTGAAGGGGTCCGGGCTTGGCATCGTACTGAAACCTCCCACAGGTGGCATTATTATACAATCCATCAAAACCACCAGATTAACTAACAATGAGGCCGAGTACGAGGCCATGATTGTAGGTCTCGAGATAGCTAAAAGCCTAGGAGCAGAAGTCATTGAAGCCAAATGTGACTCTTTACTAGCGGTGAACCAAGTAAACAAAACTTTCGAGTTTTGAGAAGATAGGATGCAAAGATATTTGGACAAATTACAGGTAACTCTACACCGTTTCAAAGAATAGACTCTACAACATGTGCCTCGAGAACAAAACTATGAGGCCGACACACTCGCAAATTTGGGGTCGTCAGTCGAGGAGGATAAGATCAACTCGGGGACTATCGTTTAACTCTCGAGATCTGTAATCAAGGATGGACATGCCGAAATAAATTCCACGAGCTTAACCTGGGATTGGAGGAATAAGTATATTGAATATTTAAAGAACGAAAAACTCCCATCGAAGCCTAAAGAATCGAGGGTTCTACGAACCAAGGCTGCTCGATTCACGCTGGTTGAAAATGGAACATTATACAGAAGGACGTTCGATGGACCACTGGCGGTATGTTTGGGACCAGGAGATACCAATTATGTTTTACGAGAGGTCCATGAAGGCACTTGTGGAAACCACTCCGGTGCCGAACCATTAATTCGCAAAATCATCAGAGCAGGGTACTACTGGGATAGCATGGAGAAGGACACTAAGGAGTTCGTTCGAAAATGTGATAAATGCCAAAGGTTTGCACCGATGATCCATCAACCCGAAGAGCAGCTTCATTCTGTCATTTCTCCTTGGCCATTCATGAAATGGGGAATGGATATCGTCGGCCCTTTACCATTGGCCCCAGGTAAAGCTAAACTCATTTTGTTTATGACTGACTATTTCTCTAAATGGGTTGAAGCATAGGCATTCGAAAAAGTGAGAGAAAAAGAGGTTATAGATTTCATCTGGGACCACATCGTGTGTCGATTTGGGATACCAGCAAAAATAACATGTGACAATGATAGACAGTTTATCGGCGGTAAAGTGACGAAATTCCTCGAAGACCATAAAATAAAAAGAATACTGTCTACACTATATCATCCTAGCGGGAACGAACAGGCCGAATCAACGAACAAGGTTATCATCCAAAACATAAAGAAAAGATTGAACGAAGCTAAAGGAAAGTTGAGATAAATTTTGCCCGAAGTCCTTTGGGCATATCGGACAACATCTAAATCCAGTACAGGAGCAACCCCATTTTCCCTTGTGTATGGATCTGAAGCTCTAATTCCGGTCAAAGTCGGGGAACCAAGTGCAAGGTTCCGACATACATCGGAAGAATCGAACTATGAGGCAATGAATACTAGCCTCGAATTATTAGATGAAAAATGAGAGGCGGCACTGGTTCGAATGGCTGCACAAAAATAATGAATCAAAAGGTACTACAACAGAAAAACCAACCTCCGCCATTTCAAGGCCAGGGACTTGGTCCTATGGACGGTCACTGTCAATACTCGAGATCCTAATGAAGGAAAGCTCGGCCCAAATTGGGAAGGACCCTATCAGGTCCTCGATATAGTCGGGAAATGGTCTTATAAACTTGGAGCAATTGATGGAAAACCATTACCAAACAATTGGAACATATCGCTTCTCAAACGATATTACTGTTAAGGTATGATTTTCTCCTCTATCGTCTATATACGTATATTCGACACTAACTCATTGCAGGAATTCGACGAAAAACATCAAGACCTCTAGTTTCAAAGCACTTTTGTACTCTTTTTCCCTTAAGTTCGGCTTTTATCCCAAATGGGTTTTTTCGGTAAGGTTTTTAACGAGACAACAACTATGTGCTACCCGGGGACAAATCAATAGTATCTGAGGCTCCTTCATAATCAACCTCGAATACTGGGGGGCTACCAAGCGAATAAATCAAGTTCGACACAAGAAAGTCTCTCCGTATCAAATTCATGACAAACAGGGTCTCGATAGAAAAAAGTGTAAGTGCCAAATGGTCAAAACGAACCATGCCCACGTAGTTTTGCTGGAACTCTGGCACAAGATACAAACACATGTGTAATGACTTATAAAGGAGAACTTCTTTTTCATATATCTCACACTTTGAAAATATTTTCCTGGTTCATGATTCAAACAGGCTTAAAGGCCAACCACCATCAAAGGGATTTTTGATACAAGTGGTCATAAAAAGCCTACGGGCTAAGATATCCTGAGTTCGAGTTCGAAACAATCACTCACTCAATTATTAAAGCCTAAGGGCTATATTACTTCGAGTTCGAGCAATCACTCACTCGGTCATAAAAAGCCTACGGGCTAATATACTTTGAGTTCGAGTTCAAAACAATCACTCACTCAATTATTAAACTCTAAGGGCAATCTTATTTCGAGTTCGAGCAATTACTCACCCGGTTTTAAAAAGCCTACGGGCTAATATACTTTGAGTTCGAGTTCGAAACAATCACTCACTCAATTATTAAAGCATAAGGGCTATCTTACTTCGAGTTCGAGCAATCTCTCACTCGGTCATAAAAAGCCTACGGGCTAAGATACTTTGAGTTCGAGTTCGAAACAATCACTCACTCAATTATCAAAACTTAAGGGCTATCTTACTTAGAGTTTGAACGTTCACTTGACTACTAAGCCTGTGGGCTACTTTTATTTTGAGCTCGAGCAAACACTCACTCGGCCGTAAAGGCTTCGAAGGCTGAATTCGATAAAATTACCTAAATCCTCATGAAAAACATCCGCAAGGCATGAATGTAATCTTCACGAAGCAAGTCAGTAAAAGAAAAAGATATTTGTATAAGATATACAAAGATGGATTACATAAATAAATGCAACATAGAAGAAGCTAAGGGCTAAACTTCTGGGTTATCATCGAGAGCGGTCCCTTCTCCACCGGGCTCCCCCCATCTTCGACCTTCGGACCCACTCTTGCTACCATTATCATCATCATCATCCCTATCAGAAGCCAAGGTCTCAGCTTCAGCTTCGAGTTCTTTAGCCCTTTTTATCTCTTCAGCAAGGTCGAAACCTCGAGCATGTATCTCCTCAAGGGTATCCCTCCAAGACCGACACTTAGCAAGTTCGGCAACCCAATGTGCTCGAGTGTCGGCAGTATCCTCTGCCTCTCTTGCCTCCATTTGAGCAGCCTCGGCATCGGCCCGATACACGGTAATGGACTTGTCCACCATGACTTTCGACGACTCAACCTCTGCCTTGGCCTCAGCAAGTTGTGTTTCGAGATCCACGATCCTCTTAGCCTGAGCCGAACACTTTTGCTTGGTGCTTCGAAGCTGAACATCGGCCGATAATAATTTGGCCAAGATGGTTTCTTTTTCTGCAGCTAGGCGGTCAATAGTCTCCTTCCACCGGTCACATTCGGCCTTGATTTGATCGACTTCTTCCCGAAGCAACCTGATCTTTTCAACCTTTTGCTGCAGTTGAGATGACGAAGGGTTAGCTTCCACAGTTGGGTCAAACCCATACTCTAACAGAACGAGTCTCACCTGCTTATCTAGTTCGGCCGCTTCTTCATGAGCCTTAGCCAAATCTGTTTGGAGGTCCTTTATAGTCTCGTCCTTTTGGCTGCAAAGAAGCTGCAAAGCATCTCTCTCCCCCGAGACCCTCCAAAGCTCGACCTCACACTGGCTGAGGTCAACTCGAAACCTGCTAAAGGCCTGCACAGTAGGGAAAAAACACAAGTCAAGTCTAGAAAAGAATGAAGAAACCAAGCGCAGTAAAATCATTACCCGAGAAATGAAACGTTAGGCCTCTTCTAGGAGAAGAGAAGCGTCACTAATGTAGGAGGCATCATCAACTCCAGTAAAGCAATCCTGAAAAGGGTCCCCTACGCTAGAGCTTCCGCCCATATCGGGGGTCTTCAATTCTCGAGCTTCCTTTAACGTCTCCTCAGAAAAGGTCGGAAGATAAGGCAAATGACTCACTATCATAGTCCCAAGCGAATCGCTCGGGACGCTCTGATCGAGACTTGGGGTATCGGAATCGACCCCGACCGGTATAGTCATTATCGGCTCAGAAGGTCTGGCGACCTCGACAGCTTTCGCAGATTGGATCACCAAAGCCGAGACATCATCTTCTTCTTCTTCTCTCAGTCGTTGGACCGAGTCCGTCGAAAGAGTGATCGCCTTCCTCCTCACCCTTCGAGTTTTGGGCTTGGAGTCCTCTGACCGAGAGTCAGCTTTTCGCTTCTTATCTTTCCCCAGTTCCGGGACCAAGGACTTGGTTCCTTCCTCACCACTCGAAGGCCTCAAAACGGCATCCTTGGTTACACCTGCATGAAAGGAAGTCGGTAATGAATGAAGCGTAAAAATATTTCGAAGAACACGAGAAGTGACCCTTACCGTGATTCTTGGCCTCCCATCTATCTTTTGCCAAATCACGCCAAGCACGCTCGGCATAAGAGGAAGTCGAGGCTAACTTCAAAATCCAATCCTCAAGGTCGGGTACCGCTTGTGGCATCCAAGGGGCAGCTGTATATCGGAGAAAGATATCAGATAGAATCAAAGAAAGATACAAAAAAGCAACGCCTTATGAAAACCACTTACAATCAAAATTTCATTCCTCGGGGAACGACATCTTCTCTTTCAGAATGAGGTCACGGGTCCTCACCCGAATATAACGGCCCATCCAACCCTGATCCTTGTCTTCGTCGATGCTCGACATTAAAGCTTTCGATGCCCGACGATGAAGCCTGATTAGTCCTCGAAAGATTTGAGTCTGATACAATCGTATGAGGTAATTTAGGGTGAAATCCAGCCCCCCGGCCTTATTGGAGAAGAAGCGAAGTAAGGTCACTATGTGCCATAGAGAAGGATAAATTTGACCGAGAGTGACATGATATCTTTTGCAAAAATCAATGATCACTGGGTCGACGGGACCCAACGTGAAAGGGTAAGTATATACACTTAAAATTTCCTCCGCATGAGTGATGACGCTCTCTTCGGGAGAGGAAATTTGCAACACAACCTCGGGACCCCAGTTGCAGTCTTTCCTCACAACCTCGAGATGGCCCTCTGTTATCGAGCACATGTACATCGACACATGCTCACATCGACTCGGAACCGACGAAGGATTTTCAACATTAAAATCGATCTTCAGAGTACACGGGCCAGAAACATACTCATGGGGAGGCGGCTCCACCGGCGCTTTGTCATCGGACGGCCATGAAGAGGAAACTTTCTCCTTCTGAGGTACGGTTTTTGAAGTTTTTGCCATTGATGTAAGAGAAAAGAAGAGCAAAGGAAGATGAAAGGTTGATGAAGGTGGCTCTACAAGCGGCGAAATAGAGGCAGAAAGAGTAAGAAAATTTGGGAGGTTGGAGATATAAAAGTGGTAAATGATAAATGGAAGGGCTATTTATAGGTTTATACCGTGGCGGTTCAATATCAGCGGTGGCCGATCACCGTTTGACGTGCATTAAATACCTTGAAAGACTAAATCGACGGGACAGCTATGACATACGTCAAGATCGAGCCCAGTGAAAATGCTAGCTTACAATCCGATCGGGTCGTCAAAAATCAAATCGCTTCTCACCACATTCTTCCTGAGAAACGAGGGGACTATCTATATACGGTCGAAATAAATTTCGGTCTCCGTATATTTGATCGAGCTCGAATGGTAAGCGATCGAAGTGAGAGCTCGAGACGAATTTCGAGGATAGTACAAACAAGCTTCAAGCTCCCAGACCGATCGAGGAATCGGCTCGGTATCATTATCAAGCCCATGACCAAATCGAATCGCAAGGCAAATAGAAGGTTGTCGGAGATGCACAGACCGATTGACACTCACCCTGAATGTCGAACTCAAACTCAAGGCCGAGGGCTCGATCCAATACCGAGCTCGAGCCAGTAACGAGCTTGCAGACAGGAGCCGTTGCAACCGCACTAGGGGAGAGTATCTTGGCAGGAATCGAGGAAGAGACAATTCTTCATGGGTTTTTCACTATATATTTTTTATTATAAATAAAGTAGGATCTCTCTACTATAAAGGGAGAATCCTTGTAAGCACAAGCAGGTTCACACATTGTAAGAAAATACTACTTCTATTTATTGAAGAATAAAGTTCTTAAACCTGTTTTACTCAGCATACTCTCTCTTCTAGTTCAACAATTTATATCCCATTTCTATAGTCAAGAATCAAAATATTTTCACTTCTACGTACGATTTATGTCAAGCTATATCACGAATCCTTAGAACTACTTATAAATTCAACTATATTCGATTTTTCGGGTAAACAATATATATATATATATATATATATATATATATATATATATATATATATATATATATATATTTGCTGTAAAATAAACGTTAATTCTTTGTCAAGTTCAAATATAAAACTCGTTTAGGTTCTTTGTACACACTCCAACTTGAAAAGGCTCAGCACTAAGTTGCTATTTTAATGGTAAAATGGCATGTCCCACTTGAGGCGTTTCAGACTGTTAGAAACTTCTCTTAATATTTACTATAACATATATTTTAATCAGACTCGACTTGAATAATGCTAATTCTTTTGTTTATATTTTAAGCCATCATTCTTTTCCTTGTTTTCTTCCTTCAAAAAGGAAAATATGTTCTGTATCGTTTTTGTCTTCTTTTTTATTTTATTTTTCTTCCTCCTGCTACAGGATATTTTGCCATGAAGTAGTAGAAGATGAGATATGGAAAGAAAGAGAGGGTGACGGTACTCCAGATATGAGAGATTAGATTCTCTAAATCCTTAAATATAAGTTCAATCCGAAGATGAGAGGAGAGAAAAAAGGAAAATAGTGTAACTATATCCCTTGATTGAAGGCACGAATAATGAATTTGGAGCCTTTTAAGGTGGATTGTATATATTTTGCAACTGTTTAGATCAGATAAATACCAAAACATGAACATTTTTTTATAATAAGATTTCAAATTAATGGATCAATTTAACCAACTCCCACGAATTTCCTTGAAACGGACTTCACGGCCCACTACGCATATTAACGTAACAACCCACTTATAGGATTCAGTAGCACCCTTTAAGATTTAAACTACATCTAACTAAATTAAAGGCTAACTATGAAAACTAAAAATAAGGACAACAAAAGCAAAGAATAAACTAATTGGTTGCCATGTTTTCATCCACGTGAATCAGATATGGTAGCATGTTTTACAAAGAAAGAAAGAAAGAAAAAATGTAATAACAAACTGCTAAGCTATCATGCTCCCAAACAAAAAATGATACTAGAAATAAATTAACGTGACAAAGTGAAAAGGAAATGGATAATACAAAGTCATATGCAAAAATAAATATCTAAAACTTAAGAGTTTAAGAAATGAACCTTGGCTAAGCAGGAACAACTTCTAATTCTCGAACAGATGTCAAACAAAGACCTTGATCGGAAGACTCGACGACTTCGCTTCACTCAACTCTGGAGCTGCTCTCTTTGTGCGAAAAGGGGACTGTTTTAAGGTCATTTTCGCAGCTGCTTTTGCTGGGTTTGAGGGTTGTTTGGTTGCGATTTTTTAGGTATTTCGTGCCTGTTTTTGTGGCTGTTTTGTAGCTGCGTTTTGCTTGTTTCAGCTGGATTTCAGTGGTGTTGACTGCTGGATTTAATGGAGGGTTTTAAGGATCATCGAGGAAGAAGAAGATTGCTGCGCAGCTTTTTTCTTTAGGGCTCAAGGTAGGGGTGTCAATGGTTCGGTTCGGTTCGGCCGGTTATTTTATAAAATTGGTACCATACCTATTTTTCGGTTATTCTATTATGTATAACCAAAATTAGACTTTTCAAAACCGTCACAATCATGTCGGTTTCTCTTCGGTATCGGTACGATTCGGTTAATTTTCGGTATTTTTATAAATAGGTCATGTAAAATTCACCATCAGAAGTAAAATGTAATAACATACGTTCTTTTATAGGACTTAGCAAAACTCTCTAGATATTTTTACTGTTTAAAGGGTGATGAATTAAAAAAAATGAAAGATGACTAGAGTATAGATCCATCAACTATTCTACGACAACGTAAAAAAAACCAAGCAAAGGCAAAGAAAATATAAATCACACGAGTGGAAAGATATTAACCAAGATGGGACTCAAGAATAAATTCTATAGATGATTAAATATTTAAAAAGATAAATCTAAATAATATGAAAGGAAACATATTCAATACATTGTAGTTTGCTACTTATTATCGCTAGAATACTTAGTGTGTTGCTAATAAAGATACTTGAAATAACTTAGTTTAAGTAGATGTAGCATAATAGGTTTTAGGAATTAGTATTTTGAGTTTAATTACTTGTTGGCTTGTAATAGTTTGCATAATTCCAAGGCCCAAAGAAAAATTTAATGCATTATTATTTTTAAACTTACTAGATAAATATATTTTTCACATGTAAAATTTATTCGGTACGGTTCAGTATTTTTTCAGCTTATTTTTATAAAATAAAAAACTATCCTAATTATCGGTGCGGTTATAGATTTATATAAAAACCTACGATTTCTTAAAAAGAAACCTAAAAATCGGTTCGGTACGGTATGGTACGGTACGGTTCGATCGGTTTTCGAATATCCATTGACACCCCTAGCTCTAGGGTTCTTGCTCTCTGTTGTGTACGTCTTTGTTAAATAGAACTCCCATCAGATTAATGGGCTTGGAGAACAAGAAAACAAATATTAAAAATGTGTGGTCCCCTAAAATAAAAAGGAATTTTTATATACTTAAACTTTATTACCCTCCCAACTCAAGTTTTTAATTTAATTATATCTTATATATAAATTTACCAATTATATACACTTTAGTAATTAAATGAGTATCCATTTATATTAGGAATCAATTATTTCGCATCCTTATTCTCTCTCCCTCCTGCGCTCTCTCTCTTTCTCCGTCTCTCTCTCTCATGCGCTCTCTCACTCTCTACGTCTTTCTCTTCTCTCATGCGCTCTCTCACTCTCTACGTCTTTCTCTATCTCTCAATCCCTAATTCCAGTAATGTAGAGCAAAGGAAAAGAGAGCAGCAATTCCATGATTGACAGCCATTAAAAAGCTTTGAAGCTTTGAATTCGAATTTGGGTTTTCAAAAACTATTATTTGTTTAGATTGAGTGTTGTTGTAAACAATTGAAAATAATGTTTGGAGTTTATATCTCAATTTTGAGGGTGTTTTGGTGAAGATTAGACTTGATTTTGGCTGAATTTCAGATTGAAACTCGAAGAAGAAGAAGAAGAAGAAGAAGAAGAAGAAGAAGAAGAAGAAGAAGAAGAAGAAGAAGAAGAAGACGTGACATACATTATACTTACAAAATTGTATTATGTTGTTTATATATATTTTTTATTTAAATATTGTATGAAAGTTGAACAATATTTGTATAAAAATTATATTTAAATGGTATGATATTGTAGTTGTATATAACTGGGTAGAAATAATATATGAAAGTTGTAGATAAGTTGTATAATATATAATTAGTTGTATAAAATTTGTTTTTTACTATGTATAAATCAGATACAAAATATACAAAAGACATATTGTATAAAATTATATTTAAGTGGTATGATATTGTAGTTGTATATAACTGGGTAGAAATAATGTATGAAAATTATAGATAAGTTGTATAATATATAATTAATTGTATAAAATTTATTTTTACTATGTATAAATCATATACAAAATATACAAAAGACATTATATAAAATTTGTATTAAAATTATATCTAAGTTGTATAATATTGTAGTTGTATATAACTTGGTAGAAATTGAGTCATTTACAATTAACTGTTCAGGAACTCTAGGGCGAATTCATAGTGGAAGTTGCAGATTAGGCACAATTGAATTCGAATTTTCAACTCAAGCTATATACATCAATTGAGATTTGAGGAATTAGACTCGCTAAATCCCTAAATATGAGTTCAATCTGGAGATAAGATTTAACAAGAAAATCAGAAAATACCTAGCAAGAGACGATGCACACGATGGAAAGGGACGATGAGTTTTTGTTTTAAGATGCAGTGATGTGTGAGAGTGGAGGTATACTCCACCAAAAAACGAAGGTTTTTGTCTTGATATGTGAAAATTGGTTTATTTTCATTTTTTCCTCCTTGTTTACGGCTGGTAGTTTAACTAACTAAGGAATTTTGAACAAGGAAATCAGAAAATGGGAGAGATGAGGGGAGAGATGAGAGAAAAAGGGATAATGGTGTAACTAAATCCCTTGATTGAAGGCACAAATAATGGATTGAAAGCTTTTTAAAGTGAATATATATTTTATAACTAAAATATGTTTAGGTCAGATAAATATTTAAACATGAATATTTTTCTTAATAAAAATTTAAATAATGTATAAGAATGAAAACAAAATGCCAAAATTAACTAAATGATCAAAAGGAATCAAATTCTGTTATGGATGGAAGGTGGGCACGTGATTTTGAGAGAGGATATGAAAGGAAAATCAATTTAGGAGGTGGGACCCACTAAAAAAATAAGAGAATTAAGGAAGGACAAAATATGGGGGGTGGGGTGGGGGGTGGGGTGCATAAAGGGATCTAATTCTCTTTCCACGTTCTTTTCTTTCTTCTTTGATTTTTTCCTTTTGCTTTTTTCACGTTTTTTGCTTTCTGTTTTCTTCTTTTCTCTTTTTATTTTGTTTGTTTGTTTTCAATTCTATTCTTTTGAAGATGAAACAAAATTGTTAATTTATCTAAACTAATGGGATATTAAAAGAAATAAATAAAATAACTTTATTTAAAAAATCTAACTACTACTCAATATTTTATTAGAGGCCTACAACTTTTAAACTAAACTAAGTAAATATAGATATTTTTTTGTTTTGAAATTTCTTCTTATCTTTGTTTTTGGAAAATAAAATGTCAAGGCTATTTTTGTATTTTTTCCAAGAGTAAAACTAATTAGACAAAATATCAACTAGCTAAAATAAAGGAAAATATTTTTTAGTTTTTAATTTTTAAGATTAAATAAAGCAAAAAAAAGTTTGAAATAGTCAAAATAACGATATTAAGCCTAAAACCAACATCTAAGCACTAAAAGATATAAAATTTTGAGGAGGGTCAAAAAATACATGTCTACAAATATGTGCTTCTATTTGTGGGGACTACATACGCACGAGGTGACGAGAGTCCGTGCGTAGCTACTATTATGCTTATGTCCGGGTAGTCTAGGACCCAAATCATATTATACTTGCGATGTTTGCACCCTACTTGTTAATTCAATTGCTTAAATCATATTGAAACTTGATAAAGAAATTATAAAAGGTTAAACTTCATTTTCTTGACCGTTAGTGAGAATTGATATTTCCTTGAATAATTGCCCCTTAATAAATCTTGAATTGGTTATTTTAAATGTATTTTCTCTTTTGTGGAGCGGGACGAACTACTCGGTAGAAGATAGATGCATCTATGGTTCGTGTCGTTCGACCTTCGGCAGTGCACAATTTAAATATTTATGTTAGATTGGGCCGTACGACCTCGGCATGATTTGCGCATGATAAATCTTTGGAATTAATAATAATTGATATTGCTTCATTGGCTTGAGATACAAATGTTAAATGACGAAAATAAATTTGGATATTTCCTTTTAACAAAAGAATTGTTTACTTACTTCATGTTATTGAGTTTACAGTCGTTCTATACAATCCATGCTTAATTATAATATCGGTTTTTATTGTTAGCCCATAGTAAGTGTCGGAGTCGACCCCTCGTCACTACTTCTTCGAGGTTAGACTGGATACTTACTAGGTACGCGTTGATTTACGTACTCATACTACACTTGCTGCATATTTTTTTGTACATGTGGCATATATGTCTAGTGGCCTCGTGGGCGTAGAGGCGCGGTTATTGCGGGGATCTAGGTGACCTGTATTCCACGTCACAAGTCCGCAGTACACACAGAGTCTCCATCCGAGTTATTTACACACTCCTATCTAATTGTATCCCAGACAAATGTAGTATTTTACTGTATTTCCTAGTTGATACTCATACACTCGTGATATCGAGTCTTGGGGATGCTTTTGGGTTGTTCAGTATTAAAGTTGTAAAAATATTACCATTTACTCTGTAAATTTTATCTCTTACTATTTAATTGAAGGAAATTATTATTTCAAAAATACTAAAATGAGTAATGAGGTTAATTATTTAATTGTTGGCTTGCCTAATAGCAGTGTTAGGCGCCATCGCGACCTTTAAAGATTTTGGGTTGTGACAACATGATATCAGAGTACTAGGTTCACTTAGGTCTTACGAGTCATGAGCAAGTCTAGTAGAGTCCTGCGGATTGGTACGGAGACGTTTGTACTTATCTTCGAGAGGCTACAGGGCTGTTAGGAGCACTTCCCTTCTCGATTCCTCATCGTGCGATTTGATTCCTTTGAGGCTTATGCCTTGATTTCCTTCCTACTCAATCTTATGCAACGCGAAGTGTTTGTCATCAATTGGAATGCATTCGATCGAGTTATTATCATCTTCTTCCGGAAGGATGTTCTGTCATTTCAGCTCAGTAACTGTATTTCTGATGGTTTTGAGGCTATGCACAGGTTTCCATGATGTTCGTAAGTTGTTATCGCGCAATAATGATGTAATGATAGGATGCTTGCCTATGTATCGGGGTATTGAATGACCTGAGAGGAGGTTCTTCTTAGTGCGTAATTTAGAGGTTCATCGTTTTATTTCCAGTGGAGGAAAGGCAATCAGACTATGAATGTTTAGGTTGGGTTGATGGAGTAACGAGACTTGGTATTTTTGAGCATGGTGGAATTTTCATCAATAATGTGGCGTCGTTGTCCTTGTTGAAGGTGTTAAGTTCGCCGGTGTTATGGTCTTCTTCAATTCGCCTTCGAGGTAGGGTATTGTGACATGGTGTTGGGGAAGTGGTTGTCGGAGATCGCGGTGTGCCGTGGTTCAGAATCAAACCGGTGGTCCTAATATTGACGGCTCGAGGAAGATGATCTTCGAAGAGGTTTAGAGTTGGTGGAGATCTATTGGTTTAAGTGCTACAAGAGATGGATTTTTGTTAGGCAACAATTGGGCATTGATGAGGAAGGGCATGCGGGAGGTTCCTTGCAGTGGTTACATTTCTAGAAGGATATTGTGAGAAGCAGAAGTCGAGTAGTTGCTTAAAATAAAGGGTTTGACCAAAGTGGGAGAGTGACATAGTATCATATGGGTTCTATGGCAGGATAGCTACACGCCTTGAGGAAAGTTTAGAGTGATTTGAGATTCATGGTGGACAGTGACTAGGTCTACGGACTAATTTAGAATATTAGCTACTATACTGAGGAAGATTGGATACGACAAGAGGGAGTTGCTTAATATAAAGAGGGAGGCAACATGACTTTGGATTGGAATGCAGCATCGCACCTTTAGTCGATGTCAATGGGGAGTGAACGAACTTGTATAACTGGTGAATGAGCAAGGGCTCAAGATGGTTTATCGATTTCGTAGTAATTGTACTCGGTGCAGCGTCGTTGGAAGGTATCGGCATGGAATTTCCACAGGAGAGTTATCTTCAGTGAGCAGGTTAGCGGTTGCGTGGAGTTGGCGAAGCTTCTACGAAGAATTATACTGGCTATCCGGTAAGAGGTCGAATATGTAAATGTGGCTAGTGAATCAGAGTGTTCATGAAATGTTTAATAGGAAAATCTCTAGAAAATTTAGCGGGTCGATTGTGCGAGAGCATGTCAATGAGGAAGAAGAAATCTTGGTGGGCTCTAGGGTTATGCAATTGTAGCTCCAAGCTAAGTGAGAAATCCCCACCGTCTACGATTGGATTGCATGGCTGTCTACTTGTGAGGTTTCCGGTTATCGGCATATTGGCGGGTTATTATGACTAAGGAAAGAAAACATCAGTGGTAATTTGAGCAAAGGATTTGGGGAAAGTGTGCTATATTTGGCCTTATCGATTCATGGTCAGGCTTTGGGAAGACTCGGAGTTTATGCTTCGTGTAGATGTGATGTACAAGGGAAGTGATTCAGCCGGGTGCTTCTTTGAGAGGGAGTTCATGTGCTAGTGGAGCCTTGGAGTTGATTATATTTAAGACCAAGTCGGAGTGGGTGACTCTCAACAACGGTATTAGTGGATTCAAAAAATTAAGTGTGGTGCCTAAGGATTTCTAGTCCGTAGTATGGTTAATTATCGAGCTTTTGCAGCAGATTATGAAAGGGGCTTGGAGTGTTCTATGTTATCTTCGGTCTGCGGTGTAGCATTGGAGGAATGAAAGAAAATAACTTCGGATTCATAGAGGAATTATCAGAATGGGTATGCCAGTTGAAGATGTAAATGTGTGTAAAATGAGGGTACGAGATGGTTCGTGGGTTTTGAGACAATGTGAGCTCGTGAAATAGGGTCACTCAGGACGAGTGCAGATTAAATTCAATGTAATTTGAATGGGGCTATTATTATTTCTAAGGAAAGTCTAGAGTAAATTAGAAGCAGTCAGATCGGTTATCAATGGTTGAATTGGCATGATAGTGGCAATGATCAATTCCTTCAGCGTGGAAGTTGTATGTGTGATTGTGACGGTACGTGCGAGGGTTGACGGCTACCGTAATTTGATTTATTGGGAAGTATTCGATTATTATGGCATATTATGTGTAGATGGATCCCAGAAGAGTTTGTGATGGTTTAGACCACTACTTGGGGTTGTTTTTTTACAGTTATAAGAATTCAGTCGTATGTTGCAATGGTTCTCCTAAAATGATTTAAATGAAAGGTTGCTATATGATGGAGTGTTTATTCTATTAGTGGATCAGAGGTTATTATGGAATTCTTGTACTCTCATGTATTGGAATGTTAGGTGCAGTGAGCGGCATGGGAAATTGGAAGCTGAGGATCAAGGTTGTGGTCGGTGTTGACAAGAATGTCACAAGCTCGAATGAGAAGGAAAGAATGCAGATGTTTAGAGTAAGCTGGTATTGTCTTCAGCGTCACCTGAGATTGGTGTCATGTGTAAGAGGCTTCGTGTACTGATTTACAGACTTTCGATTCACTATACAGCATTGTGTGGCTGGTTGTATGGATGTGCAGGCTTTGTTACCTGGTGCGGAAGGTCGTGAGAGCGTATCCCACTTGAAGATTATATAAGTGTGACGTGTAGTCACTTGATTGATTAAAGATTGAAACCAAGTATGGAGATTATGGTATTATCGCTAATATGAGAGTTTAGGCCTAGAAAGTGTCCTATTCATTTGGTTGTGGAGCGTGGAAGTTTGTTCCAGATTTGATGACTATTCTTGTGTGTCATGGGAAAAGGGTTATTGTGGATCCTTGAAAGGTTATTAGCTCAGTACGGAATGATCAGAATTGGCTTGAGGTCCGTGGATGGATCTAAATGTGAATGTGTGATCTATGTCAGGCCGGATATGTTCATTTCAGCATAGCGTTGCTTACGGGGGAGTCTCCGGGCCTTGGATGTTATTTCTGTCGTCAGCTATTCCGTGTAATCTATATTATACCATGTGGGTTATGGTGTTATATGAGCAAGATGGCTCTCGAGATGCAGGTAATTTATTGCACCTTAGTTGTGCTTGGATTTTGTAGCATATGGCGCTATCCGTCTCCCTAGGATTTACATTATGCACTTCGCGTGCTTGTGGTTGATATTCGGGTATTTCGTAGGTATAAGCATTTTGGCTTGATGGGTACATCCCTATTTATCGTCATGTATGGATAGGGTGGCACGCCGCCACAGGTATGTTGTTTGGATCGGGTTGCACGCCGTAACGGTATCTTATGTGGATCGGGTTGCACGCCGCAGCAGTGAAATGTTGAGCACGGTCTCTTATATTTGTTTTGTATTTCCTGTTTCTTGCCTCTGAGAAAGGCTCATAGTATTTGATGGACGTTTTAGTCGTTACGCGGACTGGATAGTTCTTTTCCAGAGCTCGTACTTCCTTATGCGTTATATTCAAGTTGTGGCTTATTGGCACATTGATAGCGTCATATGAGATCTTAGATAGTGTTTGTGGTGGCTTATTGCCGGAACGACTTGTACTGGGTGAGACGAGATTATTGGACCTGGGATCAATGCGATCGGATTTATATGAAACATATTAAAGAGCAAATATTGTTATTTGGTTCATAATGAGGTAATTGTTCTTGTCAGGAGGAGAGACTCAGTGATTTGTTGACTCGATAGTTGGTTATGAATTTCTACACATCTTTTTCGTCGTGGCAGCATTGCAAGAGTTGGAACATGACTTATATGCATCATAAGGTGTGTTGTGGGCATCGAATTGGTGGGATTTCGGCTATTGTTGTAAGAGGATGTTATTGTAATCATGTGAATTATGCGGTGCATGGTGTGAATTCAGTAAGGCTATAAAATCATGTTTTGGTACAGGGAATAGTGACTGATACGGTGTTCGTATGCCGAAAACAGGCATGATAGAGGATTTCGGATGTTGGAATTTGGCCCTAAGGCTTTTTGGCTATATAAAAGGGAGAATCTTCAGACTGGCTCAAGCTAATGTGCTCGACTGGGTTGTGGTAGCATGGGTAGGTGCTCAAGGGGTTAAATAGGAATTTCGGACAACTCCAGAGCAATTCTTAGCACGTTCGAGGACGAACGTATGTTTAAGTGAGAGATAATGTAATGACCTGACCGGTCGTTTTGAGCTCTAGGCCACGAGTAGCTTCACTTCAGCTATTATGACTTGTACGCGTAGTCGGAACTGAATTTGGGGAAGTTCAAAGTTAATTTGGAGAGAAGATTCTCATTTCCAGAAGCTTTAATTTGGATGAATTGACTAAGGTGTGATTTTTGAGTAAACGACCTCAGAATCCAGACTTGAAGGTTCCAATAGATTCGTATGATAATTTTGGACTTAGGTGTATGTCCAGATCGGGCTGTGGATGAATCGGGAGCGTTTCGACACCTATTTAGGAAAGTTGATATTTTGGAAGGATTTTATAAATTTGGGTTGAAGTGTATTTTAATGTTATCAATGTCCGTTTCGGATTTTGAGTCTGGGAATAGCTATGTATGGTGATTCTGGTCTTAGGAGCATGCCCGGATGTGGATTTGGAGGTCCGCAAATCATTTTAGGGTCATTTGACGAAAGTTGGATTTTAAAGGTTTTTGGGAAGTTTGATCGGGAGTGGACTTTTGGATATCAGGGTCGGATTCCGATTCTGGAAGTTGGAGTAGGTCCGAAACGTCAAATGCAACTTGTGTGCAAACTTTGAGGTCAATCAGACGTGATTTGATAGGTTTCGGCATCGAATATACAAGTTTGAAGTTCTATAGTTCATTAAGCTTGAATTGGGGTATGATTCATGATTTTGACGTTGTTTGATGTGATTTGAGGGCTCGAGAAGGTCCGTGTTATATTTTGGAACTATTTGGTATGAAGGGACAGGGTCCCGGGGGCCTCGGGATGGTTTCAGGCCAAGTTTGGATGATTTGTTGTTGCTGGTTTGCTGCTGCTGATGTTGTTCTTCGCGAATGCGAAGGGTCTCATGCGTTCGCGAAGAAAGAAGTTGGACTGGGCCCTTTTTTTTCTATGCTTCGCGAGTGGGCAGACACATTCGCAAAGTGCTAGCTAGTAAAGTTTCACATTCGCGGGCCCTGTCTCGCGTTCGAGTAGAGGAGTTGAGGGCTGAGGCAGATTGTGCTTCGCGGACGTGAGGGGCTCGCCGCGTTCGCGAAGGAGGATTCCTGGGCTGGGCTTGCAGAGCTTCGCGAACGCGAGGGTCTTGACGCGTTCGTGAAGAAGGGTCGCCTGGGCAGTGTATAAGTTGCAAGAAAATGGGTTTTGGCTCATTTTATCTCATTTCCTCCATGGGAGCTGACCTATGAGCGATTTTGGACCACCATTTTGATCGTCAATCATGAGGTAAGTGATTTTTACTAGTTGTGAGTTAAATACAAGGTTTATATATGGATTTAGACATGAAAATTTGTAAAAATTTGGGGTTTTGGTAGAAAGCCTAGAAATCGATATTTTTGAATTTTGACCACGAATTTGGACATCGAATTGAGAATAAATTATATATTTGAATCCGTGGGGTACGGGTAATGTTTACCTTCAAACATTTTCGGAATCCAGGCACTTGGGCCCCAGGGTTAATTTTGTCGACTTTTCGAGCGGAGTTGAAAATTATTTAAATTGATTAATTATGGGTAGTAGAACACGTTTTGATTGGTTTGCACATTGGTTGCGTAGTTTTGAACCATCAAATTTCGATTTGAGGTGTTAGAGTGGCATCGAAGCCGGTCATGGAATGTTGAAGCGAGATAAGTCTATTTTCTAACCTTGTAAGAGGGAATTAACCCCATAGGTAAATTTATTTAAAATGTGCTTCTATTTGTGGGGGCTACGTATGCACGAGGTGAGGAGAGTCTGTGCGTAGCTACTATTATGCTTATGTATGGGTAGTCTAGGACCTAAATTATGTTATACTTGCGATGTTTGCACCCTGCTTGTTAATTTAATTGCTTAAATCATATTGAAACTTGATAAAGGAATTGTAAAAGGTTAAACTTTATTTTCTTGACCGTTAATGAGAATTGGTATTTCCTTGAATAATTTTCCCTTAATAAATCTTGAATTAGTTGTTTTAAATGTATTTTCTCTTTTGTGGAGCGGGCCGAACGCCTCGGTAGCAGATAGATGCATCTATGGTTCGTATCGTTCGACCCTCGACAGTACACAATTTAAATATTTATGTTGGATCGGGCCGTACAACCTCAACATGATTTGCGCCTGAGATACAAATGTTAAATGACGAAAATAAATTTAAAAACTTTCTATTAACAAAAGAATTGTTTACTTACTTCATGTTATTGAGTTTATAGCCGTTCTATACAATCCATGATTAATTATAATATTGGTATTTTATTGTTAGCCCATAGTAAGTGTCGGAGTCAACCCCTCGTCACTACTTCTTCGAGGTTAGACTGGATACTCACTGGGTACGCGTTGATTTACGTACTCATACTACACTTGCTGCATATATTTTTTGTGCAGGTACATATATGTCTAGTGGCCTCGTAGGCGTAGAGGCGCGGTTATTGCAAGGACTTAGGTGAGCTGCATTCCACGTCACGAGTCCGCAGCACGCACAGAGTCTCCATCCGAGTTATTTACACACTCCTGTCTAATTGTATCCAAGAAAAATATAGTATTTTACTGTATTTCCTAGTTTATACTCATACACTAGTGACACCGAATCTTGAGGATGCTTTTGGGTTGTTCAGTATTAAAGTTGTAAAAATATTATCATTTACTTTATAAATTTTATCTCTTACTATTTAATTGAAGAGAATTATACTTTCAAAAATACTAAAATGAGTAATGAGGTTAATCATTTAATTGTTGGCTTACGCAATGTTAAGCGCCCTCACGACCTTTAATGGATTTTGGGTCGTGACAATTTAATACTCATTAAATCTTTTCTTATTTGAATTAAGTAAGAATTCCTTATATTTAAGACTTTAAAATTATTAAATTTTACCTTATATAAATTTTATAATTAAAGTATGATTAAATAATACCAAATCTTTATGCGTATGAATTTTCTACAATTGAAAGTTTTTTAGCTCAAAAAAGATTGTATAATTGTGCTAAATTTTAGGTGAACAACTATGATGTAAACAAAATAAAATAAGAAAAGATTGAAGAAAGAGAAAGTATTTTGCTTTGTTCTTTATCCCAAAGCATTAATTAACCTATAAATGGTGTGAGTAGTCTGTGAGATTGGTCCACTGACTATTAATTTTATTCTTCGATCAATAATTATTTTAGATATAAATATTAATATATAATTACGAAAATATTTAATAATAGCAAGAGAAAGAGAGAAAGAATGTAATTAACAAAAGTTATTTACTAACACTACGACAAACATAAAGTACAAAAGTTCGATTTTATTATTTGATAAAAGAGCTTTTGTGGATAAAAGTATTGTTATAATTAAATATTTAATATATGGCATGAGCTAATATTAATAATTTGAATCCTTAAAAAATAGATTTTTTAGTGATTAAAAAGATAATTAAATATTTGAATTAACTTTTTTTTTCCCGAATTTGAATTAACTAACTAGCAAAATAATCTAATTTTATTGATTTTCAAATTCATAAAATATGTAAAATTATTTTTCAATGTTACGCAAATATTAGAACACATAAATTATTTTTCATAAAAAGACCATCATAAGAATATAAAACAAAATTAATTATAGTATTAAGAATTAAATTGGTTAAAATGCAAACTTTAAGAAATAAGAATAAAATAGTAGAAGACAAAATGTATTCATAAAGAGATATCAGGTGAGACACAATTTAATATATTTGTATATCATTTTATAAGAGTGTATAACTACAAAATAATATACAACTAATTTAACTAAATTGTGACAAGGTGGGTTGCTCTGATGATAAGCGTCCTCTACTTCCAACCAAGAGGTTGTGAGTTCGAGTCACCCCAAGAGCAAGGTGGGAGTTCTTGGAGGGAAGGATGCCGATGGTCTATTGGAAACAGCCTCTCTACCCTAGGGTAGGGGTAAGGTCTGCGTACACACTACCCTCCTCAGACCCCACTAGTGGGATTATACTGGGTTGTTGTTGTTGTAATTTAACTAAATTCATCATCTATACATATTCAGAAGATATCGAATACAATTACTATGTTAGTGTGAGAAAAATTATTTTTAATATTTAAATAAATATTATTTTTTTTAACGTCAATATATATATTTTTAATTGATAGACACTATACACACATATCCCAAAACTAGTTTACTAAAATGTGTAAAGATAACAAAAAGTAGTATAAAGAGCTAAATAAGGGGCAAAATAATCTCACATGAGTTGACATCTCAAAAGGTGCCGTATATGTCTCGAGAGATTAGTGGTGGTGTTTTGAAGATCTCTGCAAATTGAGCGCGTGGAAGAAAATTTCCGGTGGGTCCTACTTTTCCTGCACATAGATATGTTTGGAATGATATAATTACCATCTGACGGAGAGTAACCTAATTATTCGTGACTAGGTGTTTTGGTCAATTCACATTGAACGGAAGTTCCTCAACATTGTCGCTTATTAATAGTAGTAAATAAAAGTAAAAAGTAGGCATATTCCACTAAGAAGCTAATATAAAAGTTGTTAAACTAAATGTGAAATTACAAACCAAAATATGCAAGCTCATTATTTATTTAAATAATGTTAATCTTTTAAATGATGCTTATGTCACGATTCGAAATTCCCACCTTCGGGACTGTGATGACGTCTAACATTTCATTTGCTAGGCAAACCAACGTTAGAATAAAATTTACCATTTTAACACAATTTTAAATTAATTAATAACAAAGAAACAAATGCAGAAACAAAGTCTGAAATAAAGTGAATAATTCATAATAATCGCAATTTCTAAATACCATCCCAGAACTGGAGTCACAAGTGCACGAGCTTCTAGAATAATACAAATAAGGGTCTAAATAAAATAAAGTTGTCTGAAAGAAAACACACAGCTAAAATAAAGTAGACAGAGACTTCATAACTGCGGACGCTGTGCAGTTATACCTCAAGTCTCCTTTGGGTAGCTGATATCCGAGCAAGTCTATGGTACGCCGCTGGGACCAACTCCAAAATCTGCACAAGAAGTGCAGAGTGTAGTATCAGTATAACCGACCCCATGTACTGGTAAGTGCCGTGCCTAACCTCGACGAAATAGTGACAGGGCTAAGGCAGGTCACTTACATTAACTTGTACGCAATCATAGTAATAACGACAATAATAGAAATAAAACAATTATCTCATTTCAACATTTGAAACAAATTCGACAGTCATAATCATATAAATTATTATTCAATTAGTTTTCATTGCGGTGTGCAATCCGTTCCAACCATATAATTATTCAATAAATTTCCATTGTGTCGTGCAACCCGTTCCTATAATATAAGTATTCAATAAATTTCCATTGCGGCGTGCAACCCGTTCCAACAATATAATTATTCAATAAATTTTCATTGCGGCGTGCAACCCATTCTAATAATATAATTAAATAACTCTTAAATGTAAAACAAAAATACTCCAATAAATATCACATTTAATATGAAATTATTAGGCAACAAAGCATACATTTATTAGGATTTATTTAGAAAACAAGTAATGACAAGTAGCAATTAATTGTGAAAATTAAGGATGAATTAGGCATTCTTAATATTTAATATGCTAAATGTCAAGTAGCAATTAAGACACATAAATCAAATAAGCATGTAATAATTATTGCATGAATTCAAGAATTTATATTTGACAAGGAATATGAGAGAAATAATTATTATAATAATTAATTAGTATCTTAAAATAATTTATGATGTTTAAATAATTATGCAAACGATTAATTTGACGACGTATAGACACTCGTCACCTCGCCTATACGTCGTTCACATGAATTTCACATAACAAATAATTCAAGGGTCCTATTCCCTCAAGTCAAGGTTAACTACAATACTTACCTCGCTTTGCAACCCAATTCAAGAATCCAATAAACCTTTGCCTCGCGATTTCATGTCTGAAATCCTCAAATCTAGTCATAAACAATTTAATATATTCAATATAAATTGTAGGAATTAATTTCATATGAATTTACTAATTTTTCAGATTAAAATCCGAAAATCATCTAAAACATATTAGTGGGATCCACATCTCGAATCTCGAAAAAACTCACGAAAACCAAACATCCGTTCCGATAAGAGTTCATCCATATAAAAATTATTGAATTCTAACATCGCATTGGTTTTCAAATCTTCATTTTACATTTTTGGAAGATTTTTATAAAAATTCCAATTTTTTCCATCTAAATCCGAAATAAATGATGAATATAGACATGGATTTATTAAATATAATCACTATATAATAAAGAACACTTACCCAGTTCGAAATCGTGTAAATCTCCTTTGAAATTGCCCCTAAATCGAGTTCTAATGGAGGGTTTGTGAAAATGGGAAAATTCCCGTTTTTGGTCTGTTTTATTCACTGGGCGTCGGGTCTTCTTCGCGTTCGCGAAGAGCCTGTCACGTTCGCAAAGCAGCGACTCCATTAGCCTACGCATTCGCGAAATACCCTTCGCGTTAACGAAGGCTTACACCCATCAGCCTACGCGTTCGCGAGCCTTGTGCCGCGTTCGCGAAGAGTATAGGCCAGTTCCCCTCCCGAGGTCCACAAAGCCACGCGTTCGCGAAGGGCTACCCCCCTCCACTTCGCGTAGGGTAAAATCCCACCCAGTACATTCACTCTTTGCGTTCACGAGAGTATCTTCGCGAACACGAAGAAGGAAACACCAGAAACCAGCTGAAGCACAAAAAACCATATTTTCTAAGCTTGAAAACATCCGTAGCCTATCCGAAATTCACCCGAGCCCTCGGGGCTCTAAACTATTTATGCACACAAGTCCAAAAACTTCATATGAACTCGCTTGTGCGATCAAAATGCCAAAACAACACCTAGACCTACGAATCACACTACAAATCAAATGAAAATTTTCAATAAAACTTTAGAACTTCTATTTTAACAGCAGGACGTCCGAATCATGTCAAACCAACTCTGTTTCTCACCAAATTTGGCAGACAAGTCATAAATATAGTAATGGAGCTATACCGGATTCCAGAATAAAAATACGGACCCGGTATCAACAAAGTCAAACATTAGTCAAATCTCTTAAGTCATTAAACCTTTAAACTTCAAACTTTTGACAACATGCGATAACTCAAGCCAGGGACCTCCGAAATCGATTTCAGGTATATGCACAAGTTCCAAATCACAATACGGGCCTACCGAAACTGTCAAAACACTGATCCTGATCCTTTTGGTAAAAACGTTGACCAAAGTCAACCCAATTGAGTTTTCAAAGCTCTATTTCACATTTTAATCAATTTTTCACATAAAAACTTTCCGAAAAATTATACGGACTGTGCACGCAAGTCAAGGAAATGAATGGTGCTTTACGAAGTCTTAGAACACAAAATTAATTATTAAATTTAAAGATGACCTTTTGGGTCATCATATTCTCCACTTCTAAAACAAATGTTCGTCCTCGAACAGAATTAAAAAAGTACGTGAGCTGGTGAAAAGGTGTGAATATTTACTCCGCATGTCCGAATCAGACTCCCAGGTAGTTGTCTCAATTGATTGACCTCTCCATTGCACCCGAAATGAAGGATAACTCTTAGACCTCAACTGTTGGATCTGCCAGGCTAGAATAGCCATTGGCTCCTCCTCGTAAGCCAAATCCTTGTCCAATTGGACTGAGCTGAAATCTAAAACATAGGACAGATCACCATGATATTTTCGGAGCATAGACACATGGAATGCCGGATGAACTGCTGATAAACTATGTGGTAGTGCAAGCTTGTAGGCTACTTCCCCCACCATTTCAAGAATTTCAAAGGGTCCAATATACCTAGGGCTCAACTTGCCCCTCTTTTCGAATCTCATTACACCCTTCATAGGTGAAACCTAGAGCAATACTCTCTCTCCCGCCATGAATGCAATGTCACAAACTTTATGGTCGGCATAACTCTTTTGTCTAGACTAAGCTGTGCGAAGTCGATCCTGAATAATTTTGATTTTGTCCAAGGCATCCTGTACCAAATCGGTACCTAACTGGTGAACGACATCGCCTTCCTTATAATGCCTCATATGGAGCCATCTGAATACTCAACTGGTAGCTATTATTATAAGCAAACTCTGCAAGTGGAAAGAATTGATCCAAAGAACCTCCAAAGTCTTTGACACAAGCGAACGACATATCTTCCAATATCTGAATAGTACGCTCTAACTGTCCGTCTATTTGTGGATGAAATGATGTACTTAACTCAACCCGCATGCCTAACTCACGCTATACAGCCCTCCAGAAGTGTGAGGTAAACTGCGTACCTTGATCTGAAATAATAGACACGGGCACACCGTGAAGGCGGACAGTCTCGCGAATGTAAATTTCAGCTAACTGCCTTGAAGAATAGGTAACTTCAACTAGAATGAAATGTGCTGACTTGGTCAACCTGTCCACAATGACCCAAACTGCGTCAAATTTTCTCTGAGTCCGTGGGAGTCCAACAACAAAGTCCATAGTGATACGCTTCCACTTCCACTCAGGAATTTCTAACTTCTAAAGTAAACCACCAGGTCTCTGATGCTCGTACTTGACTTGCTCACAATTCAGACACCGAGCTACATATGCAACTATATCCTTCTTCATTCTCCTCCACCAATAATATTGCCGCAAATCTTGATACATTTTAGCAGCATCTGGATGAATAGAATACCTGGAACTGTGTGCCTCTTCAAGAATTAATTCACGAAGTCCATCAATATTTGGCACAAAAATATGACCCTGCATCTGTAGAACTCCATCTTCCCCCACAACCACCTATTTGGAATCACCGTGCCACACTGTGTCCTTAAGGACAAGTAAGTGAGGATCATCATACTGTCGCTCTCTGATGTGCTCATATAAAGAAAACCGAGCAACTGTGCAAGCTAGAATCCGACTGGGATCAGAAACATCTAACCTCACGAACTGATTAGCCAAAGTCTGTACATCTGCAGCTAAGGACCTCTCACCAACTGGAATATACGCAAGACTGCCCATACTCATAGCCTTCCTACTCAAAGCATCAGCCACCACATTGGCCTTTCCGGGGTGATACAAAATAGTGATATCATAGTCCTTCAACAACTCCCGTCACACCCTTTTTTACACCCCCTCCCCAAAGAATATATGTATTATTATTGTGGGTTAAAGAGTTTTTCCAATTAAAGTGACAAATTTGAGTAGGGATTATTTTACTACAGAGCCGCCACTTGGAATTGATTTTTTGGGTGTTCCAAGTCACCTTTTATTTGAATCCCTAGTCAAAAGAAGATTTGACTCTTTTATTATTGGTATGTGAAAACAAAGTCCAGGTAAGGAATTCTGTTGATCGAGGAGAAGGTGTAAGGCATTCCTCGGGTCCCGTGGTTCTAGCACGGTCTCTTTATTGACTATAACTTAGCTTTAATTAATTTTGGATAAATTGTGATTTATTGGTTTTCATGTTTTATCTATCCACTTTTAATTATTAAAATATGGAATTATCTTTGAAACGAATCACGGGTGTGAATCCATTTTTATTGTGCCAAAATCATGTCACGCGTACGTGTACACAATTAATAGCATTTTATTACATTAAGATTATTTTGGCCAATGTTGCGCGAACACGTACTTCGGTTTTAATTATGGAAATCGTAATTATGTCACGATAACGTATACATAACTACAATGATGATTAATTTAGGGCGCGCTTAAAGCATTCTAACGTACTCAAAAATTGTATTCCTAAGTTTGGGATTATTGTGATGCTTAAGAGTTATACATTCTTCTGACTTAACACCATTCATGTCCTATTCTTATTTCTTGCCAAGAAAGAAAGAACTTTAATTTTCCATCTATCCAATTTAACAACTCACTTAAATCAACACTTCAACATGATAAAACAAAAGAAATGTAACATTACCATATAAGTAAGAAAACTAAATCAAAGTCCATAGCATATTTAACAGAAATTGTCCAAAACAAACTTACATGTACTCAAATGAATTAATCTTTAAAACCAATATATAACACAAATAATATGCAATCAGTACACAATCAATACGAAAGAGATCAAGTATTTTTCATAGAGCAAATGAACTTCATCACGAGCAGATAGAAATACTAATATATCAAAGCAAGTGTATACTAAAAATGTAAACAAATACTGAGAAAAATGGATTCGAATGGACCTTTATATTGATGAATAAAACTGAAAATTTACAACTCAATCGAAATAACAAATATATCGTCGGACTGAAATGCCGAAATTGCGAACTGGAACTTCCACATAAAGGCCTTTCCTGACCGATGAAGACAGGAACAATTTTATGTGGTTTAAAGTTGTTTTTGGAGCTGATTAGTGGCTGAAGTTTTGATGGTTTCACGGCTGGTTTCAGGTGTAGGTTCTAGTGAAGTTTCAGTTGGTTTTCATGGCTGTTTCAAGGTTGTTTTTGGGTGGGTTTGGTGGTGGATTTCCAACTCGATTTTGGGGGTGTTTAAGTGGGGAAAATGGTCTGTTTTGGGGGGTTATCGGCAGCTGTGGGTGGACTGGTTTCAGCTCGTTGCTTGGGGGTGTTTTCAGCCTGTTTTTGAGCTATTTTGAGGGAGTTTTGGGGCTGGATTTGCAACTCGTTTTTTGCTGTTTTCTTTTCTTCTTCGCTCTTTTTGTTTTGGGTGATTTTTGCTGCAATTATATAGAGGGTTTTGTTGGTCTTTGGGGTGGAGATGAAGCTCCTTTTTTGTGAGTGTCCATGTGTGTTTGTTGAGGGATCATGTGAGGAAAGTGCATGTATGAGTTGTTAAAGAGGAAGAGTAGAGTGTGAGTTATTAAAGAGGAAGAGTGGGAGTATGAGTTGTGAGGGAATAATTGTGTTGGTGGTAAGGTGTGTGTTAAGTGATGTGAGGGAGTTGGAAAAAATTCAAACATGGTCAAAAATTAGGTGCTCATAGCTCCAACCATCTTCTATGCCTCAAATTGAGATCTTTTTGTTTGAACATATATTGTAAGCTATGATGATCAGTAAATACCTCACACGAGACACCGAAAAGGTAATGCCTCCAAATCTTCAGCGCATGAACAATGGCTGCCAATTCTAAGTCATGAACATGATAATTCTTCTCATGAACTTTCAACTGCCACGACGTATATGCAATCACCCTTCCATATTGCATCAATACTGCACCAAGCCCAACGTTAGATGCATCACAATACACTGTATAGGATCCTGAACCTGTGGGTAATACCAATACTGGTGCCGTAGTCAAAGCGGTCTTGAGCTTCTGAAAGATCAGCTCACACTCGTCTGACCATCTGAATGGGGCACCCTTCTGGGTCATTTTAGTCAA
This sequence comes from Nicotiana tomentosiformis, assembly GCF_000390325.3. Classification (NCBI taxonomy): domain Eukaryota; kingdom Viridiplantae; phylum Streptophyta; class Magnoliopsida; order Solanales; family Solanaceae; genus Nicotiana; species Nicotiana tomentosiformis. Next base: position 99,941,425 of record NC_090820.1, read on the forward strand.
TGGAGATGCTATAGATGAAAACCCCTCCACAAACCGGCAATAACAACCTGCCAAACCCAAGAAACTCTGGATCTTTGTCGCTGAAGTAGGTCTAGGCCAATTCTGAATAACCTCAATCTTCTTAGGATCCACCTTTATACCTTCTGCCGATACAACATGCCCCAAGAAGGCAACTGAGTCTAACCAAAATTCACATTTTGAAAATTTTGCATATAATTGATTATTTTTCAAAGTCTAAAGCACAATTTGAAGATGCTACTTATGCTCCTCTCGATTGCTGGAGTAAATCAAGATATCATCAATGAATACAACCACAAAAGAATCCAAGTAAGGTTTGAATACCCGATTCATCAAATCCATAAATGTTGCTGGGGCATTTATTAGCCCGAATGACATCACTAGGAATTCGTAATGCCCATATCGAGTCCAAAAAGGTGTCTTAGGAACATCAGATGCCCTAATCCTCAACTGATAGTAGCCAGATCTTAAATCAATATTGGAAAACACCTTGGCACCTTAAAGCTGATCAAATAAGTCATCAATCCTCAGCAATGGATACTTGTTCTTGATGGTGACTTTGTTCAACTACCAATAATCTATGCACATCCTCATCTATCCATCCTTCTTCTTTACGAACAAAACAGGTGCACCCCATGGCGAGAAACTAGGTCTAATGAAGTCCTTATCAAGCAAATCTTGTAACTAGTCCTTCAATTCCTTTAACTCTAGCGGGGACATATGGTATGCCAGAATGGAAATGGGCTAAGTGCCCGAAGCCAAATCAATACAGAAATCAATATCCCTGTCGGGTGGAATCCCTGACAGGTCTGCAGGAAACACCTCTGGAAACTCACGAACAACTAGTATGGAATCCATGGAAAGAACCCCTGCGCTAGAATCATAAACATAAGCCAAATAAGCTATACACCCCTTCTCAACCATATGCCGAGCCTTCATATAAGAGATAACCTTGCTGGTAGAGTGACCAGAAGTCCCTTTCCACTCTAAGTGAGGCAACCCCGGCATGGCTAAGGTCACTGTTTTGGCGTGACAATCCAATATGGCATGATAAGGTGACAGCCAATCCATACCCAAGATGACATCAAAATCTACCATATCAAGAAGTAGAAGATCCACGCTAGTCTCAAGACTCCCAATAGTAACCACACATGAACGATAGACATGATCTACCACAATTAAATCTCCTACCGGTGTGGACACACATACAGAAGCACTCAGAGAATCACGAGGCATAACCAGATATGAAGCAAAATATGAGGATACATAGGAATAAGTAGATCCTGTATCAAATAGAACTGAGGCATCTCTATGGCAAACTGGAACAATACATGTGATCATTTCATCAGAAGACTCGGCCTCAGGCCTAGATGGAAAAGCATAAAATCGGGGCTAGGCCCCACCACTCTGAACTGTGTCCCTGGGATGACCTCTAACTGGCTGGCCTTTACCTCTAACGGCCTGACCTTCATCTCTAGCTGCCTGACCCCTACCTCTAGCTGGTTGAGCAAGAAGTGAAGCAACTGGTGCTGGTATGGTGGCACGAGAATCCTGTCGAGATCTGTCGCTCGACAACCTAGGGAAATACCTCCTGATGTGACCAATGTTCCCATACTCATAACACATATCTTGCTATCATGGCTGCTGAAGCTGAAGCTGACCCGAACGGGCTAGACAACCGCTATAGTGACTCTAGAGTGGTGGTGCACTAAATGCTGGTTGCCCAGAGTAAGGCATGATAGTACCGTGACTCCATGAAGTACCGGGAGATGCCTGAAGTGCTGAATGAAATGGTCTGGGAGGATGACCCCTACTAAAATTACCCCTGCCTCTAAACGAGGCACTACTGAAACCACTGAACTGACGAGACCTCTTATCAGACCTCTGCTCTCTCTCCTGTGCAAGAACCATCTCGGTCATCCTCGCGACATTAGCAGCTGCCTGAAAGGAAATCTCACTTACGGTCTCCTTGGCCATCTGAAGCCTGATAGGGTGAGTGAGTCCCTCAATAAACCTCTTCACTCTCTCTACCTCTGTAGGTAGTAGAAGGAGAGCATAACGGGTGAAATCCACAAAACGGGACTCATATTGAGTAACAGCCATACTGCCCTACGGTAGATGCTCAAATTGCCTGCGGTAATCCCCTCTCAATGTGATAGGAAGGAACTTCTCTAGAAATTGCCGTGAGAACTGCTCCCAAGTCAATGCTGGCGACCCAACTGGTCTGGTCAACATATAATCTCTCCACCATCTCTTGGCTGAACCTGTAATCTAAAATACAACAAAATCCACCCCATTGGTCTCAACTATACCCATGTTCCGCAACACCTCGTGGCAACGGTCAAGATAATCCTGTGGGTCCAAAGAACGTGTACCACTGAAGTGAACTGGAAAGAGTTTAGTAAACTTATCTAGTCTCAATAAGGCCTCAGAAGACATGGCGGGCCTATCATCATCCTGTGCCGCAACAACTGGATGAATTATCCTAACTGGCGGGACTGTTGGAGCCTTATTCTGGGAGCCATCTTCTCCGGAGCGTGAGTAGTGGGAGTTTGTGCTCCTCTATTCTGGAAATGTACCATTCTGGGCCACGCCCTCTATAAGACTCACCAAATGGACTAGAGCATCCTGAAGCACTGGAGTAGCTATGAATCCTTCCGGGACCTGAACCGGTCCAACTGGTAAAGTCTGAACTGGAACTTCCTCCTGAAGATCCACCCGAGGTTCTATAATAGGTGCAGCTGCTCGAGCTCTAGACTGAGCTCTACCTCTGCCTCGGCCTCTAGCACGACCTCGACCTCTACCCCTGGTCATAGTTGCCACCGGGGGCTCTGATCCCTGTCCATCAGTAGATGTATTATGCGTTCTCACCATCTACGAGAGAATAAGAATAGAATGGTTCAATTGATATAATAAAATCGCACGACAGAGTAAGAAAGAAGTGATATTATTCCTAAACTTCATAGCCTCTGAAAGATAAGTACAGACGTCTCCGTACCAATCCTTCAGACTCTACTAAGCTTGCTCGTGACTCGTGAGGCCTAAGTAACCTAGTACTCTGATACCAACTTGCCGCGACCCAAAATTTTCACCTTCGGGATCGTGATGGCACCTAACATTTCACTTGCTAGGCAAGCCAATGTTAGAATAAAATTTTCCATTTTAACACAATTTTAAATTAATTAATAACAAATAAAAAAATGCGTAAACAAAGTCTGAAATAAAGTGAATAATCCATAATAATTGCAAAGTCCAAATACCATCCTAGAACTGGAGTCACAAGTGCACGAGCTTTTAGAATAATACAAATAAGGGTCAGAATAAAATAAAGATGTCTAAAGGAAACACACAGCTAAAATAAAGTAGATGGGGACTTCAGAACTGCGGACGCTTAGCAGTTATACCTCAAGTCTCCTTTGGGTAGCGGATATCCGAGCAAGTCTATGGTACGCCGCTGGGACTAACTACGAAATCTACACAAGAAGTGCAGAGTGTAGTATTAGTACAACCGACCCCATGTACCGGTAAGTGTCGTACCTATCCTTGATGAAGTAGTGAGGAGGCTAAGGCAGGTCGCTTACATTAACCTATACACAATCATAGTAATAACCACAATAATAGAAATAAAACAATTATCTCATCTCAACATTTGAAACCAACTCGGCAGTAATAATCAATTATTATTCAATTAGTTTCTATTGCGGCGTGCAACCCATTCCAACCATATAATTATTCAATAAAATTTCATTGCGGTGAGCAACTCGTTCCTACAATATAAATATGTAATAAATTTTCATTGCGGCGTGCAACCCATCCCAATAATATAATTATTCAATAAATTTTCATTGCGGCGTGCAACCCGTTCCAACCATATAATTAAATAACTCTTAAATGTAAAAAAACCACTCCAATAAATACCACATTTAATAAGAAATTATTAGGCAACAAAGCATACAATTATTAGGATTTATTTAGGAAACAAGTAATGACAAGTAGAAATTAATTGTGGAAATTAAGGATGAATTAGGCATTCTTCATATTTAATATGCTAAATGTCAAGTAGCAATTAAGACATATAAATCAAATAAGCATGTAACAATTATTGCATGAATTCAAGAATTTATATTGACAAGGAGAGAAACAATTATTATAACAATTAATTTGTGTCTTAAAATAATTTATGATGTTTAAATAATTATGCAAACGATTAATTTGACGACGTATAGATACTCGTCACCTCGCCTATACGTCGTTCACATGAATTTCACATTAAAAATAATTCAAGGGTTCTATTCTGTCACAACCCAAAATCCTAGCATGTCGTGATGACGCCTATCTCAGTACTAGGCAAGCCGACAACATCAATAATCCACGATTTCCTTTAAGTTTGAAAACATAATGTTTAATACAATACCAAAAGTCTAGCAAATTCCGATACAACACTCCCAAAACCTGGTGTCACTGAGTACATGAGTATCTAATATGATTACAAGTCTGGAAAATACGGTCTATGATAGTCTAAGACCAAATACAGTAAACAAGGATATAGGGAAGGAGAGACAAGGTCTGCAAAACACGACAACTACCTCAAAATCTCCGAAAAATCAGCTGTGCGGAAGAATCAACACCCGATATATCCAGGAACACCTGGGTCTGCACACGAAGTGAAGAGTGTAATATGAGTATAACCAACTCAGTAAATAACAATAATAAATAAGGAACCGAAGACAATGACGAGCTACACAGTTACAGTTCATTTCCAGTAATTCCAGCAAAGAATAGACATGCTTTCAAATTTGGCAGTTTAAGTCAAATCCATTTTTATACTGTTCAAGTTCATGTAATCCGGATATAAAAATCTTTCAGAGAATTTCACAACAATGATAGATAGCAACTAAGTGCAATAATAAATAAAAAGCAAGTACAGCCTCTCAGGCCAACAACCACTCCACTCGTCACAACAACTCATCCACTCGGCTCTCAGCCCTCAACACTCACATTCAATGGGTACCCACGCTCACTGGGGGGGAGGGTGTACAGACTCCGGAGGGACTCCTACAGCCCAATCGCTATAATATGCACGGTTAACTCACGTGTTGCACGGACAATTCACGTGCCATAATATAAATATCTGGATCCGCACGGCCAACTCACGTGCTGCACGGCCAACTCACGTGCTATAGTATAATCTAAGGATCCACACGGCCAACTCACGTGCTGCACGACCAACTCATGTGATATAGTATAATATAAAGATCCGCACGGCCAACTCACGTGTTGCACGGCCAACTCACGTGCTATAGTATAATATCTCACAATCAGGCCCTCGGTCTCACTCAGTCATAATCCAGTCTCCCGGGCTCTCCACAATCATAAAATCAGCCCAAACAATAATGATATGATACATCAATAATGAACAATAGAGACTGAGATAAAATAATAAAGTAGTTGTGACTGAATATAAAACAACAATTTAAGCAGATAATTCACATGTATACGACCTCTGTGGGTCCCAACAATACCAACATATAGCCTAAATATGATTTCTAGCATGACTTATAGTCAAGTTTCCACAACACATAGAGAGCACATAACTATCAACAAGTTATTCAGCTTTACAGTTTCCCCGGGATGGACCAAGTCACAATCCTCTCGGTGCACGCCCACACGTCTATCACCTAGCATGTGCGTCACCTCCAAAATAATCACATGACACAAAATTCCGGGGTTTTATACCCTCAGGACCAGATTTAAAACTGTTACTTACCTCAGAATGTGAAATTCTTTACTCTGCTATGCCTTTGTCTCGCAAATCGGCCTCCGAATGCCTCGAATCTAGTCACAAATAATTCATTTAAGTCAATAAAATTTATTGGAATTAATTTCATATGAAAAATATAATTTTCCATAAAAAACCGAATTGTAGCTCAAAAATCTCCTGTAGGGCCCATGTCTCGGAACCCGACAACTGTTGCAAAATCCGAAAGCCCATTCAACCACGAGTCTACCCATACAATTTTATCAAAATCCGACCTCAATTCGACCCTCAAATCTACAAATCTTATTTCTAAATTTCTAAGTTCAAATCTCTGATTTACACCTCAAAATCATCTAATCTTGTCGGAGTATTCGATGATAATTCAATATTATGGAGTAGAAATGATCACAAGAGACTTACCTCAAGTTTTTCTAGAAAATCTATCAAAAATCGTCTCTCCTCAAGCTCCAATTTGTCAAAAATGGCGAATGGGACGAAGTCCCTGCTTTATAATTCTGCCCAGACCGCCTCGGTCCTGCCTCGATCTTGGCCTTCGATCGTGGTCCTCGATCCTGGGTCTCGATCGTGGTCCTCGATCCTGGGCCTTGATTCTGACCCTCGATCCTGGCCTTCGATCCTGGGTCTCGATCTTGGGCCTCGATCTAGGGCCTCGATTCTAGTCCTCGGCCCTGCCTTCGATCGTGGCCCTCGACCCTGCCTTCTATCATGGCTTGACTCTGGGCTCGAGTTTTAGGCTCGATTCTGGGCTCGATTTCGGCAGAAGGGATTTCCAGCAGAAGGAAATTGCAGCAGTTGTTGTAGTTTAATTTTTGATCCGTTAGCCATCCAAAACTCACCGGAGGCCCTCGGGACCTCAACCAAATATACCAACAAGTCCTAAAACATCATACGAACTTAGTTGAACCCTCAAATCACCTCAAACAATGCTAAAATCATGAATTACACCCCAATTCAAGCCTAATAAACTTTGAAATTTCTAATTTCTACAAACGACTCCAGAATCTAACAAATCACGTCCGATTGACCTCAAATTTTGCACGCAAGTCATAAATGACACAACAGAGGTGTTCCAATTTTCAGAATCGGATTCTGACCCATATATCAAAAAGTCAACCCCGGTCAAACTTCCCAAAAATTCAACTTTCGGCATTTCATGCCAAATTTCACTACAGACCTCTAAAAAATTTTCCGGACACGCTCCTATGTCAAAAATCACCATACGGAGCTATTGAAATTATCAGAATTCAAATCCGAGGTCGTTTACACATAAGTCCACATCCGGTAAATTTTTCTAACTTAAATTTGTCAATTATGAGACTAAGTGTCATTTCACTCCGTATTCCTTTCGGACCCGAACCAACTACCCCGGCAAGTCATAAAACAACTGTAAAGCATAAATTGAGTAGTAAATGGGGGAACATGGTTATAATACTCAAAACAAAAAACATGTGCAGAAGAGTAGCATGAGTACACCACAATCGATACCCAGTAAGTGCCAAGCCTAACCTCGGTAGAGTAGTAACGAGGTCAGGTCCGGACCCTACTGGAATATGATAATAAAGCAAGGAAAGAATGAAATATCACAGTAAATAAAGACTGGAATTTAACAAGAAAGTATTCATAGAAGGTAACAGCTCAATACACAGAAATACAACAGGGGATCTCCCGAGATACCGTCTCGTAGTCCCAAACGTAAATGTGCAGAGGGATCTCCTGGAATACCGTTTCGTAGTCCCAAAGTAAATATGCAAGACAGGGGGATCTCCTGGAATACCGTTCCGTAGTCCCAAAGTAAATATGCAGTACAGGGGGGTTTTCCCGGAATACCGTTCCATAGTCCCAAAGTAAATATGCAGTACAAGGGGACCTCCTGGAATACCGTTTCGTAGTCCTAAATTAAATATGCAGTACAGGGTGATCTCCCGGAATACCGTTCCGTAGTCCCAAAGTAAATATGCAGTACAGGGGATCTCCCAGTATACCGTTCCGTAGTCCCAAAGTAAATATGCAGCGCAAACAATAGAAATACCACTATATCATGAAATCTTACGATTTAGACTAAGTACCAGTCAAGGAAGAGGCAGGAAATTCACTAAGCATGCTGCACAAAGTTCACATAAGCAGTTAAGACACGTAGACATGATGTATTAGACTAAACAATGTAGCTACACATATTGGAATAACTCAATTAAGAATGAAAATAGATTAATACTCATTAAAATGGTATAACTCAAAATAAAAGGAAAACAGGTTGTTTCTTAGTAATAAAATCAGATTTTTCCACAACTAGTCCGTGTACGTACTCGTCACCTCACGCACACGATACTCACATATCACTATAGTTCCAAATCTTAAGCTGATTTCCCCCGCACAAAGTTAGGCAAGCCACTTACCTCGAACCAAGCTTAATCAATCGGTCAAAATTCCTTTCCCATGAATATCCGGCTCCAAATGGCCCAAATCTAGCCAAAAATAATTACATATCATAAATACAACCATAATAGACTCATATATTTAATGAAATCAATACTTTAACAAAATTCCGAAATTTGTCCTAAAAAATTGACCTGGGCCCACATCTTAGAATCGGGTAAAAGTTACAAAATCCGAAAGTCCATTCACTCACGAGTCTAACCATTTCAAATTTACAAAAATCCGACACCAAATGATCCTTCAAATCCACAATCAAACTTTCCAAATCCCAAGCTTCCAACTCCCAATTTTCACCTTAAATACACACTAACTACGTGGGAAAATAAATGGGGAAGTAAGATTATTGATAAAAAATAAGCACAAGGGACTTAACTCAAGAACCCCCTCAAAAATGCCCTTAAGAAATCGCCAAACCCGAGCTCAAAATGTTGAAAATGAGCAAAAATTGCAAATGCTTGCATTTAAGTGTTCTGTCCAGACATCTCGCACCTGCGAACTCTCTGTCGCATTTGCGACTATCGCAGGTACGGGAATGCATCGCACCTGCGACTCCCCTTCTCACCTGCACCCAGCTGCCCGCATCGTCGACTCTCGCAGGTGCAGAAAAATCTTCGCACCTACGGTTCCTGCCCAACTCCTTCTTGGCCGCATCTGCGGCTCGTCCTTCACACTTGCGATCCCGCACCTGCAATATCCCCTCCGCATGTGCGAAAACACCAGAAACCAGAAAATCTTCAGCAACTACCTAAGTCCAAAATTTAATCCGTTAAACATCCGAAACACACCCGAGGCCCCCGGGACTTCAACCAAAAATACCAACAAGTCCTAAAATACCATACAAACTTATCCGAGCCCTCAAACTACATCAAACCACGCTAAAATCACAAATCACCCTCCGATTCAAACTTAATGAACTTGAAACTATAAACTTCTACAATCGAATACCGAAACCTATCAAATCACGTCCGATTGACCTCAAAATTTGCACACAAGTCATAATTAATATTACGGATCTACTTCAACTTCCAGAATCAGAATCCGATCCCGATATCAAAAATTCCACTACCGGTCAAAATCTTCAAAAATTCGACTTTCGCCATTTCACGCCTAAATAAGCTACGGACCTCCAAAACACAATCCGAACACCCCCCCTAAGTCCAAAATCACCTAACGAAGCTAACGGAACCGACGGAATTCCGTTCTGGAGTCGTCTTCACATACTTCCGATTATGGTCCAAATCCTAAGGGTTAAACCTCCATTTAGGGAGTAAGTGTCCCAAAACACTCCAAAAACCAAAATGAAATCTCTCGGCAAGTCACAATAGCAGAAATAAATATGGGAGAAGCAGTAAATAGGGGATCAGGTCTATTACTCTCAAAATGAACGGTCGGGTCGTTACATCCTCCCCCCTCTTAAAACAATCATTCGTCCTCGAAAGAGCATAGAGACATACCTGAAGTGGTGAAAAGATGAGGATAACAGCTGCACATATCCTGCTCGGTCTCCCAAGTCGCCTCATTGGCCGGCTGGCCCTACCACTGAACCTTTACTGCTGCAATAATTTTTGACCTCAGCTTCCGAACCTGCCTGTCCAAAATAGCCACTGGCTCCTCATCGTAGGATAGATCCTTGTCCAACTAGATTGAGCTGAAATCCAACACATGAGACAGATCGATGTGATACATCCGGAGCATCAAAACATGAAATACCGGATGAACTCCTGCTAGGCTGGGAGGTAAGGCAAGCTCATAAGCAACCTCCCCAACTCGCCGCAACACCTCAAATGGACCAATGAACCTTGGGCTCAGCTTGACCTTCTTTCCAAACCTCATACATCCCTTCATAGGTGAATCCCGGAGCAAGACTCGCTCTCTAACCATGAATGCTACATCGCGAACCTTCCGATCCACATAACTCTTCTGTCTGGACTGGGCTGTGCGAAGTCTATCCTGAATTACCTTAACCTTTTCCAAGGCATCCTGAACCAAGTCCGTACCCAATAATCTAGCCTCGCCGGGCTCGAACCAACCCACTAGGGACCGATACCTCCTACCATACATAGCCTCATACGGTGTCATCTGAATTATGGATTGATAACTGTTGTTGTAAGCAAACTTTGCAAGTGGAAAGAATTGGTCCCAAGCATCCCCAAAATCTATCACACACGCACAAAGCATATCCTCTAATATCTGAATAGTGCACTCAGACTGCCCGTCTATCTGAGGGTAAAATTCTATGCTCAACTCAACCCGAGTACCCAACTCATACTGTACAACTCTCCAGAACCGTGATGTAAACTGCGTACCCCGGTCAGAGGTAATAGCTACCGGTATCCCATGAAGCCTAACGATCTCACGGATGTAGATTCGAGCTAGCTGCTCGGAAGAATATCTAGTCAGCACAGGAATGAAATGGGAGTCCAACAACGAAATCCATAATGATCCGCTCCCATTTACATTCCGGAATCTCCAATTTCTGAAGCAACCCACCCAGTCGCTTATGCTCATACTTCACCTGCTGGCAATTTAGGCACCGAGCCACATACTTCACTATGTCCTTCTTCATTCTCCTCCACTTGTAATACTTCCTCAAGTCCTGATACATCTTTGCGGCATCCAAATTATCGCGCACTGTAAGCCTCCTGAAGAATCAACTCACGTAAACCATCTAGATTGGGCACACATAGCTTGCCCTGCATCCTTAATGCACCATCCTCACCAATAGTGACCTCTTTAGCATCACTGTGTTAGACCGTGTCCTTAAGGACATAAAGATGGGGGTCATCATACTGACGCTCCCTGATACGATCATAAAGTGAAGACCGAGAGACCACACAAGCCAATACTCGACTCGGCTCAGAGATATCTAATCTGACAAACTAGCTGGCTAAGGCCTGAACATCCAATGCCATGGGCCTCTCTGCTGCTGGTAGATATGCTAAGCTCCCCAAACTCTCTGCCCGACGACTCAAAGCATTGGCCACTATATTGGCCTTCCCAGGGTGGTATAAAATGGTGATATCATAATCCTTAAGCAGCTCCAACCACCTCCTCTGACGCAAATTAAGATCCTTCTGCTTGAACAGATGCTGCAAACTCTGGTGATCGGTGTAAATCTCACAAGGAACACCATAGAAATAATGCCACCAAATCTTCAAGGCATGAACAATAGCTGCTAACTCAAGGTCGTGGACATGATAGTTCTTTTCATGCACCTTCAGCTGTCTGGACGCGTAGGCAATCACCCTACCGTCCTACATCAACACCTCACCGAGACCAATCTGTGATGCATCACAATATACAATATAAGACCCCAAACCTGTAGGCAATACCAATACTGTGATCATAGTCAAAGCTGTCTTGAGCTGCTGAAAGCTCTCCTCACATTCCTTTGTCCACCTGAATGGAGCACCCTTCTGGGTCAAGCTCGTCATAGGTGCTACAATAGAAGAAAATCCCTCAACAAACCGATGGTAATACCCCACCAACCCAAGAAAAATCCGAATCTCTATAGCTGAGGATGGTCTGGTCCAACTCTGCACTGCTTCAATCTTCTTCGGATCCACCTGGATCCCCTCACTCGATACTATATGACCCAAGAATGTCACTTAGTCTAGCCAAAACTCACACTTTGAAAATTTTGCATATAACTTCTTTTCTCTTAAGGTCTGAAGCGCAATGCTCAGGTGCTGCTCATGCTCCTCCGACTCTGGGAGTATACCAGAATGTCGTCAATAAACACAATGACGAATGAGACAAGATAAGGCTGGAACATACTGTGCATCAAGTGCATAAAAGCTGCTGGGGCATTTGTCAGCCCAAAAGACATAACAAGAAACTCATAGTGACCATATTTGCTCCTGAAAGCAGTCTTCGGGATATCTGGTTCCCGAATCTTCAACTGATGATATCCTGAATGTAAGTCAATCTTGGAAAAAACTTTGGCACCCTGTAACTGATCAAATAAGTCATCAATACGAGGCAATAAATACCTGTTCTTCACTGTGACTTTGTTCAACTGGCGGTAATCAATACACATCCGCATAGAACCATCCTTCTTTTTCACAAATAAGACAGGAGCACCCTAAGGTGATACACTGGGTCGAATGAAGCCCTTATCAAGCAACTCCTATAACTGATCCTTCAACTCCTTCAACTCAGGAGGAGCCATACGATATGGAGGAATAGAAATGGGATGAGTGTCCGACAACAAATCAATGCCAAAATCAATATCTCTGCCGGGCGGCATGCCCGGAAGATCAGCTGGAAACACATCTGGAAAGTTCCTCACTACTGGAACGGACTCCACTGTAAGGGTATCAATACTGACATATCTCACATAAGCTAGATACGCATCACACCCCTTCTCAACCATTCGTTGAACTTTAAGAAATGAAATAACCCTGCTAGGAGTATACTCTAAGGTACCTCTCCACTCTAATCGTGAAAATCCTGGCATAGCCAGCATCACGGTCTTTGCGTGACAATCAAGAATAGCATAATGGGGTGAAAACTAGTCCATGCCCAAAATAATATCAAAGTCCACCATGCTGAGCAATAATAAATCGACTCTGGTCTCAAAACCACTAAGAGCAATCAAGCACGACCGATACACGCGGTCCACAATAAGAGAATCACCCACAGGAGTAGACACATAAATAAGAGAACTCAAAGAATCCTGAGATATGCCCAAATAAGGGGCAAAATAAGAGGACACATAAGAATATGTAGAGCTTGGGTCAAATATTACCGATGCATCTCTATGACAGACCGGAACAATACATGTAATGATAAAATCAGAAGTAACTGCCTCTGTACGAGCAGGAAGCGCATAATATCTAGCCTGACCTCCCCCTCTAGGGCGACCTCTACCTCCCCGACCTCCACCTCAAGCTGGTTGAGCAGGTGGGGTGGCAGTCGGTGCTGTAATCATAGCCTAAGGACTCGATGGTGCACGTTGTGGCTGAAAAGTCTATGGAGGTGCACCACTCCTAATCCTGGGGCAATCCCTTACCACAAGGCGAGTGTCGCCACACTCAAAACAAGCTCTAGGAGGACATGGTTGCTGTGGCTGGCTCTGGTCAGATCTGCTGGACTGGCCGCTAGGAACACCCCGTGCAGGAGGCACACTAGGTACTGGCGGTGCATAATAAGGCTCCTGGGGTCTAGAAGGAGCTGGAACACCGCTGGTGGCTGGAAGAGCTGAATGAATGGGGCGGCTCACATAACCCCTACCATGGCGAGCTGCTGGGGCACGAACACCAGAATAATAACCAGTCTCTCTAGACCTCTTGGCCTCCCTCTCCTATCTATCCCGGGCAAGCATGCCCTCCAATCTCCTGGCGATACTCATAACGTGCTGATAAGAAATATCCATCTCCAACTCCCTGGCCATACTAATCTAGATACTGGGGTGGAGTCCCTCAATAAACCGTCGAACCCTCTCTCGAACTGTGGCAACCAAGGCCGGTGCATGTCGGGCCAAATCACTAAAGCGAACTGCATACTCTAGCATAGTCATAGATCCCTGGCGTAGCTGCTCACACTCCGCGCGCCATGAGTCCCAGAGGCTCTGAGGGACGTACTCTCTCAAAAACATGTTTGAGAACTGAGTCCATGTAAGTGAAACTTCCTTATCCGGACTACTCAACGCATAAGCACGCCACCACTGATAGGCTGCTCCTCTAAGCTGGAATGTAGTAAAAGAAACCCTGCTCGTCTCCGCTACGCCCATAGTATGGAGAATACGATGACACTCCTCCAGAAAACCCTGAGCATCATCTGTAGCCAATCCGCTGAGAAATGTAGGTGGTACTTCTTGTACCTCTCAAGTCTGAGCTGCTCCACCTCAGAAGCCGATGCCCTAACCTCGGGCTGAGCTAGATCTACCGGCTGCATTGGTACAATCTCTGGAACCTGGTCTACCTGAACTCGCTGCTCTGGGGTACCGGCGACGGGAGTCTGTGCTCCTCCCCCGGCCTGAGATATGGCAGGAGCAAGTGGAATCAAACCAGCCTAAGCTAAGGAGCTGAACATGCTCAGAAATTGGGCTAGAGTCTCCTAGAGGGCTGGTGCACGAACAGGTGCCTCAGGTGTCTGCCCTCCAGCTGTAGCTATTGGGGGCTCCTCTGTAGCAGCTCGTGCAGGTGCTCTGGTTGTACCACGTGGACGTTCTCAGCCTCTACCCCGGCCTCTCATGGCTCTAGTAGGGGGCGCGAGTGCCTGGTCATCAGATCTTCTTCTATGTGTCCTCACTATCTGTGATAGAATAAATCGGCTTGTGACTCACGACACCTATGAACCTAGAGCTCTGATACCAACTTTTCATGACCCAATTTCCCCTCCGTGTGATGTCGTGACGGTACCTAGTCTCTAAAACTAGGTAAGCCTAACATTTTTGTGGAATAATAAAATAAAAATATAAATTTAACCAACTATTCAAAAATACAAAACAATCCCAAAACCCGAAACATCGTGAATCACAAACTACATGAGGAAAGATATAGTGTCTCTACACAGCAGAGTCTATCAAAAGAAAATACATAAGATAATGGACATGAGGAAGAGTAGAAAGGGGATTCCGAGGTCTGCGGACGCGGCAGATATACCTTGAAGTCTCCAAAGTTGTCTCGGCTCACTGATCATGCGACTGATAAGGAGTGCCTAGATCTGCACACGCAAAACATGTGCAGAAGAATAGCATGAGTACACCACAATCTTTACCCAGTAAGTGCCAAGCCTAACCTCGGTAGAGTAGTGATGAGGTCAGGTCTGGACCCTACTGGAATATGATAATAAAGCAAGGCAAGAATAAAATATCGCAGTAAAATAAAGACTGAAATTTAACAAGAAAGAATTCATAGAAGGTAACAGCTCAATACACAGAAATACAACAGGGGATCTCCCTAGATACCGTCTCGTAGTACCAAACATAAATGTGTAGAGGGATATCCCGGAATACCGTTCCGTAGTCCCAAAGTAAATATGCAAGACAGGGGGATCTCCTGGAATACCGTTCCGTAGTCCCAAAGTAAATAGAAAGTACAGGGGGATCTCCCGGAATACCGTTACGTAGTCCTAAAGTAAATATGTAGTACAGGGGGATCCCTCGGAATACCGTTCCGTAGTCCCAAAGTAAATATGCAGTACAGGGGGATCTCCCGGAATACCGTTCCGTAGTCTCAAAGTAAATATGCATTACAGGGGATCTCCCGGAATATCGTTTCATAGTCCCAAAGTAAATATGCAATGCAAACAATAGAAATACAACTACATAACGAAATCTTACAATTTACACTAAGTACCAGTCAAGGAAGAAGCAGAAAATTCACTAAGCATGCTGCATAGAGTTCATATAAGCAGTTAAGACACATAGACATATTGTATTAGACTAAACAGGGTAGCTACACATATTGGAATAACTCAATTAAGAATAAAAATAGATTAATACTCATTAAAATGGTATAACTCAAAATAAAAGGAAAACATGTTGCTGCTCAGTAATAAAATCGGGGTTTTCCACAACTAGCCCGTGTACATACTCGTCACCTCACGTACACGGCGCACACATATCACAATTGTCACGGCCCGAAATTTTTCACCGACGGGACCGTGATGGTGCCTAACATTTCACTTGCCAGGCAAGCCAACGCTAGAGAATCATTAAACCAATTCCTTATTTCCATTCAGTAAATAACAATAATTAGCTAAAATAAAATATAACAAGTGCGGAATATCATAAAACTGTGTTAATTAATACCACCCGGATATGGAGTCACAATTCACGAGCATTCTAGAATTTACTACAAGTAATAGTCTGAAATAAATACAACTGTCTGAATGAAAGAAACAGCAGGACATAAAATGATAGACAGGGACCAATCGCAAGTCTCGATCAACCTGAGCCAGTATCAAAATCTGCACAGAAAGTGCTGAGTGTAGCATCAGTACAACTGACCCCATACTGGTAAGTGTCGATCCTAACCTCGACGAAGTAGTGACGAGGCTAAGGCAAGGCACCTACAATCAACCTGTACAATTTAACAGTGTATACGCAAATAACAGGAATGAAGAACTAAACAGGAAATGTCGGGAGGGAGACATACTAAGGGGAATACAAGATGAAGAACTACAGCAGAATGATCACTGGAACAGTCAATATACCATGAATCACCAGGAATAGTGAATATAGTAAAGAAAAATACACGGAATCACCCTTCGTGCTTTTACTATCAATCTCACCATAAAATTAATAAAAACGACATGGCATCACCCTTCATGCTTTTACTCTCATATCATGGCACGGCATCACCCTTCGTGCATTAACACTCACAATATGGCATGACATCACCCTTCGTGCATTAACACTCACAATATGCACGACATCACCCTTCGTGCATTAACACTCACAATATGGCACGACATCACCCTTCGTGCATTAACACACACAATATGGCACGTCATCACCTTTCACGCATTAACACTCACAATATAGCACGGCATCACCCTTCATGCATTAACTCTCACAATATGGCACGGCATCACCCTTCGTGCATTAACACTCTCCCTTACCATAATGCAATGCATAAATAACAACAGGGAGATAGAATAACAAGTACAAACCTTACTTCAACATTTGGTTCCATATTTCAATCTCAACTTGAAATAAAAACTCAATTATCACCAAAAAATTCCGTAAACATGATAAGAACGATAATTTGAACAACACTAGTATAACACATAGCAATTTGGCATATGAATGAGACAATATCAGAAAATAGAGAAACATGGAAAAATAGGTAAATTGGCGGCGCATAGGTACTCGTCACCTCACATATACACCGCTCACATGAATTTCACTTAACAATTAATCTAAGGTTGCTAATTCCCTCAAGTCAGGGTTAGACACAACACTTACCTCGCTACGAAGGCCACTTAATTCTCAATCATAGCTTTTCCTTTGGAATTCACCTCCAAACCACTCGTATCTATTCAAAAATGACTCAATAATATCAAATATTGCTAAAGGAATCAATTATATTGCACAAATTAAATTTTTCAATTTTTCCTCCAAAAAGTCAAAAAATCGACCCCGAGCCCGCTTGGTCAAAACCCGAGGTTCGGACCAAACTCATTTTACCCATTCACCCCCGAGCCCGAATATGCAATTAGTTTTGGAATCCAACCTAAAATTGAGGTCTAAATCCCCAAATTCCTGAAATCCCTATTTTCTACCCTAACCCCTAATTCTACTATGAAAACTCTAGATTTTTGGTTGAAAATTCAAGAAATGTAATGGGTAATTAAAATAAAATGGTTTAGAATCACTTACCAATACTTTGGGGAAGAAGATGGCTTTTGAAAATCGCCTCTACCCGTTTGGTTCTTGAAAAATGTTGAAGAAATGACTTAAACCCGTGTTTGATTCTGTTTTATTCACTGGGCGACAGTGTGCATCGCGTTCGCGTTCGCGAGGCCACTTCGCATTCGCGAGACCCAGCTCACGTTCGTGATGTTTACGCCCCTCTGGCCTTCGCGTTCGCGAGACATGCCTCGCATTCGCGATGAAGGAATGACCAACCCTCCCCCAGGTCGCGAAGGGTAAATCCCCCATCACTTCGCATTCGCGAAGAAGAAGTTTCAGCCTCCTCAGATTACTCTTCGCGTTTGTGAGAGGACCTTCGCGAATGTGAAGAAGAATATGACAGGTACCAGAATCTACAGAAAAAACCACATTTCCAAAGTCTAAAACACCCTGTGGCCTATCCGAAACTCACCCGAGCCCTCAGGGCTCCAAATCAAACATGCACACAAGTCTAAAAACATCATACGAACTTGCTCGGGCGATGAAATCGCCGAAATATCACCTAGAACTCTAAATTTAACACCAATTCAATTGAAATTTTCAAGAACACTTTAAAATCCATAACTTCTCAACTGGACGTCCGAATCACGTCAAATCAACTCCGTTTCTCACCATATTTCACAGACAAGTCTTAAATATCATAATGAAACTGTACCGTGCTCCGGTACCAAAATACGGACCCGATACTAACAATGCGAAGTATCAATCAATTCTTAAAAATAAATAATTTCCAAACTTTTAATTTTTATCAAAAATTCATATCTCGAGCTAGGGACCTTCGAATTTGATTCCGGGCATACACCTAGGTCCCATAATTCGATACGGACCTACCGAGGCTGTCAAAGCACGGATCCGGGCCCGTTTACCAAATATATTGACCAAAGTCAACTAAAAATCAATTTTTAAGGCAAAATTCTTATTTTTATTGATTTTCAACATAAACGCTTTCCAGAAACATGCCCGAACTGCGCACGCAAATCGATGAAGGTAAAAATGTGATTTTTAAGGCTTAAGAGCGCAGATTCGAGTTCTAAAACATAAGATGACCTTTTGGGTCATCACATTCTCCACCTCTAAAATAACCGTTCATCCTCGAATGGACATAGAAAAATACCTGGGCTGGTGAAAAGGTGGGGATATCTACTCCATATATCGGACTCGGACTCCCAAGTAGCTACCTCAATAGGCTGACCTCTCCACTGCACTCGAACTGAAGGGTAACTCTTTGACCTCAACTGACGAACCTGCCAGTCTAGAATGGCCACCCGCTCCTCCTCATAAGTCAAATCCTTGTCCAACTGGACAGAGCTGAAATCTAACACGTGGGACGGGCCACTATGATATTTCCGGAGCATAGATACATGGAATACCGGATGAACAACTGCTAAACTGGGTGGCAATGCAAGCATGTAAGCCACCTCTCCCACTCTCTCTAGAATCTCAAAAGGTCCGATATACCTAAGGCTCAAATTACCCTTCTTTCCGAACCTCATTACACCCTTCATGGGTGATACCCGAAGTAACACTCTCTCTCCGACCATGAATACAACATCACGAACTCTACAGTCGGCATAACTCTTCTGCCTGGACTGAGCTGTGCGAAGTCGGTCCTGAATAATCTTGACCTTATCCAAGGCCTCCTGAACTAAATCTGTACCCAATAACCGAGCCTCCCCCAACTCGAACCACCCAACTGGCAACCTACACTGTCTACCAATAATGCCTCATAGGGAGCCATCTGAATCCTCGACTGGTAGTTGTTATTGTAGGCAAACTTCGCTAACGGCAAAAACTAATCCCAAGAACCTCCAAAGTCAATAACACAAATGCGGATCATATCCTCCAAGATTTGAATAGTATGCTCGGACTGCCCATCCGTCTAAGGATGAAATGTCATGCTCAACTCAACCCACATACCCAACTCACGTTGAACTGCCCTCCGAAAGTGCGAGGTAAACTGCGAACCTCGATCAGAAATGATATACATGGGTACACCGTAGAGACGGACGATCTCACGAATATAAATCTCTGCCAACCGCTCTGAGGAATAGGTAATTGCCACAGGAATGAAATGTGCTGACTTAGTCAGTCTGTCCACAATGACCCAAACTGCATCGAACTTCCTCTGAGTCCGTGGGAGTCTAACAACAAAGTCCATAGTGATACATTCCCCCTTCCACTCAGGAATATCTAACTTCTGAAGTAAACCACCAGGTCTCTGATGCTCACACTTTACCTACTGGCAATTTAGGCACCGAGTTACATAGGCAACTATGTCCTTCTTCATTCGCCTCCACCAATAATGCTGCCTCAAGTCCTGATACATCTTGGCGGTGCCCGGATGAATAGAATACCGGGAACTGTGGGACTCCTCAAGGATCAACTCACGAAGTCAATCCACATTAGGCACACAAATACGACCCTGCATCCTTAAAACTCTGTAATCTCCAACAGTAACCTGCTTGGCACCACCGTGCCGCACTGTGCCTCTAAGGACAAGTAAATGAAGATCGTCATCCTGCTGATCTTTGATGCGCTCAAATAAGGAAGACCGAGCAACTGTACAAGCTAGAATACGGCTGGGCTCAGAAACATCTAACCTCACGAACTGGTTGGCCAAGGCCTGAACATCCAGTGCAAGCGGCCTTTCACTAACAGGAATATATGCAAGGCTACCCATACTGACTGACTTTCTACTCAAAGCATCAGCCACAACATTGGCCTTCCCAGGATGATACAATATGGTGATATCATAGTCTTTTAATAGCTCCAGCCACCTCCTTTGCCTCAAATTGAGTTCCTTCTACTTGAACAAATATTGCAAGCTCCGATGATCAGTGAATACCTTACATGGCATGCCGTAAAAATAGTGCCTCCAAATCTTCAGCGTGTGAACAATGGTTGCCAGCTCCAGATCATGAACATGGTAATTTTTCTCGTGAACCTTCAGCTGCTGTGAAGCATATACAATAACCTTGCCACCCTGCATCAATACCGCACCCAGACCAATACGAGATGCGTCACAATATACTGTATAAGATCCTGAACCTGTGGGTAACACCAATACCGGTGCCGTAGTCAAAACTGTCTTGAGCTTCTGAAAGCTCGCTTCACACTCGTCTGACCACCTGAATGGGGCACCCTTCTGGGTCAATATGGTCAACGGGGATGCTATAGATGAAAACCCCTCCACAAATCAACGGTAATAGCCCGCCAAACCAAGGAAACTACGGATCTCTGTAGCTGATGTGGGTCTAGGCCAGTTCTGGACTGCCTCAATCTTCTTAGGATCTACCTGAATACCCTCTGCTGATACAACGTGACCCAAGAAAGAAATTGAACTCAACCAAAACTCGCATTTTGAGAACTTGGCATATAACTGGCTGTCTTTTAGAGTCTGAAGAACGATCCGAAGATGCTACTCATGCTCCTCTCGACTATGGGAATAGATCAAGATATCATCAATAAACACAAGCACAAAGGAGTCCAAGTAGGGTTTGAAAACCCGGTTCATCAAATCCATGAATGCTTCTGGGGCGTTTGTCAACCCAAATGACATCACTAGAAACTCATAGTGCCCATACCGAGTCCGAAAAGCTGTATTAGGAACATCAGATGCCCTAATCTTCAACTGATGGTAGCTAGATCTCAAATCAATCTTTGAAAACACCTTGGAACCCTGAAGCTGATCAAATAAATCATCAATCCTCGGCAATGGATATTTGTTCTTGATGGTGACTTTAATCTATACACATCCTCATCGATCCATCTTTCTTCTTCACAAACAACACTGGTGCACCCTAGGGTGAGACACTAGGTCTAATGAAGCCCTTATTAAGCAGATATTGCAACTGCTCCTTCAATTCTTTCAACTCTGGTGGGGCCATGCGATATGGAGGAATGGAAATAGGTTGAGTGCCCGGAGCCAAATCAATGCAGAAATCAATATCCCTGTCGGGTGGCATCCCCGGCAGGTCTGCAGGAAACACCTTTAGAAACGCACGAACAACCGGTACCGAATCTATGGAAGGAACCTCCGCACTAGAATCGCGGAGATAAGCCAAATAAGCTAGACACCCCTTCTCGACCATATGCCGAGCCTTCATATAAGAGATAACCCTACTGGCAGAATGGCCAAGATTCCATCTCCACTCTAATCGAGGCAACCCCTGCAAGGCTAAGGTCATCGTCTTGGCGTGACAATCTAATATAGCATGATAAGGTGACAGCCAATCCATACCCAGTATGACATCAAAATCAACCATGTCGAGAAGTAGAAGATCTACACGAGTCTTAAGACTCCCAATGGTAACCACAAACAAACGATAAACATGATATACAACAATAGTATCTCCCACTGGTGTGGACACATACACATGAGCACTCAAGGAACCACAGAGCACAACCAAATAGGAAGTAAAATAGGAAGATACATAGGAGTAAGTAGATCCCAGATCAAATAGAACTGAAGTATCTCTACTACAAACTGAAACAGTACCTGTGATAACAGCGTCAGATGACTTAGCCTCAGGCCTGGTTGGGAAAGCATAACATCGGGGCTGGGGCCTACCACCCTGGACTACGTCCTTGGGGCGGCCTCTAGCTAGCTGGTCTCCACCTCTAACGGCCTGACCTCTACCTCTAACTGTCTGGACCCTACCTTTGGCTGCCTGACCCCTGCCTCTAGCTGGCTGAGTAGGAGTTGCAGCAACTGGTGCCGGAACCATGGCACGAGAACTCTGATGATGTGAGCTGCCTGTTGCCCGAGGGCAAAATCTAGCAATGTGCCTCGGATCACCACAAGTATAACATAACCTTGGTTGCTGTGACTGCTGACCCTGAAACTGACCCTGTCAACCTGAATAACCACCCTGATAACTCTGGAGTGGAGGTGCACTAATAGGAGCTGGTGGTGTACTGTAGGCTAGCTGGTCGGAATAATGCATCTGAGGGCCACGACCACCTGAGGCACCGTGGGATGCCTGGAGCGCTGAATGAAACGGCCTGGGAGGATGGCCTCTACCAAAAGTACTCCTGCCTCTAGATGAGGCACCGCTGAACTCACCGGAATGACGAGGCCTCTTGTCAGACCCCTCATCTCCCTGAATAAGAACCATCTCGACTCGTCTGGCGACATTAGCAGCCTCCTGTAAAGAAATCTCACTCCTAGTCTTCTTAGCCATCTACAATCTGATAGGCTGAGCAAGTCCATCAATAAACCTCCTCACCCTCTCTCTCTCTCTCTCTCGGTGGGAAGCAGAAGAATGGCATGATGGGTTAAATCCACAAAACGGGTCTCATACTGAGTAACCATCATACCGCCCTGCTGGAGACGCTCAAACTGACGGCGACGCTCCTCTCTCAATGTGATAGGCAAAAACTTCTCTATGAAGAGCTGAGAGAACTGGTCCCAAGTAAGAGCAGGTGACCCAGCTGGTCTGGTCAACAAGTAATCTCTCCACCATTTCTTGGCGGAACCAGTCATCTGAAATGCAGCAAAATTGACCCCATTGGTCTCCACTATACCCATGTTCCGTAGAACCTCGTGACAACTGTCAAGATACTCCTGGGGGTCCTCTGAAGGAGCACCACTGAAGTGAACAGGAAAGAGCTTGGTAAACCTGTCCAATCTCCATAAAGCCTCAGAAGACATAGCTGGCCCATCTCCGACCTGTGCCGTAATAACCGGCTGAACTAATCCGATTGGCTAAGCTACTGGAGCCTGATACTGGGGAGCTATCTACTCTGGAGCGGGAGTGGTAGGAGTCTGGGCTCCTCCTCCAGCCTGAGAGACTGCTGGTGCCATGGGAAATGTGCCAGTCTGGGCCACACGCTCCATAAGGCCCACTAAACGGACCAAAGCCTTCTGAAGTACTAGGGTAGCAATGAACCCCTCCGGAACCTGAGCCGGTCCGACAGGAACAGTCTGGGCTGGAACCTCCTCGTCAATATCTATCTGAGGCTCCACTGCTTGGGCTACTGCTCGGGCTCTAGGCTGAGCCCTGCCCCTGCCTCGACCTTTGGCATGGCCTCGACCTCATCCTCGACCTCTGCCCCGCGTAGGAGCTATCACTGGAGGCTCTGGCTGCTGCTCAGTTGAAGAAGCGGTACGTGTTCTCGCCATCTGCGAGAGAATAAGAGTAGAAGAGTTAATCAGTATTGAGAAAGCAAAATCGCACGACAGAGAAGAATATAAGTGAAACTTGTTCCTAAACTTCATAGCCTCTGGAAGATAAGCACAGAATTCTCCGTATCGATCCTCCAGACTCTACTAAGCTTTCTCATGAATTGTGAGACCTAGGCAACCTAGTGCTCTGATACTAACTGTCACGACCTGAAATTTCCCACCGACGGGACCATGAAGGCGCCTAACATTTCACTTGCCAGGCAAGCCAACGTTAGAGAATCATTAAACCAATTCCTTATTTCTATTCAGTAAATAACAATAATTAGCTAAAATGAAATATAACAAGTGCGGAATATCATAAAACTGTGTTAATTACTACCACCCGGAGTCTGGAGTCACAATTCACGAGCATTCTAGAATTTACTACAAGTAATAGTATGAAAGAAATACAACTGTCTGAATGAAAGAAACAATAGGACATAAAAAGATAGATAGGGACTTCAAGGTCTGTGAACGCCGACAGATCTACCTTGAGTCTCCGGACAGCAGACAATCGCAAGTCTCGATCAACCTGAGTCGGTATCAAAATATGCACAAAAAGTGCAGAGTGCAGCATCAGTACAATCGACCCCATGTACTGGTAAGTGTCGAGTCTAACCTCGATGAAGTAGTGACGAGGCTAAGGCAAGGCACCTACAATCAACCTGTACAATTTAACAGTGTATACGCAAATAACAGGAATGAAGAACTAAACAGGAAATGTCGGGAGGGGAGACATAATGAGGGGAATACAAGATGAAGAACTACAACAGAATGATCACTGGAGTAGTCAATATACCATGAATCAACAGGAATAGTGAATACAGTAAAGAAAAATACACGGCATCACCCTTCGTGCTTTTACTCTCAATATCA
The DNA here is from genome assembly GCF_000390325.3 of Nicotiana tomentosiformis. Taxonomy (NCBI): domain Eukaryota; kingdom Viridiplantae; phylum Streptophyta; class Magnoliopsida; order Solanales; family Solanaceae; genus Nicotiana; species Nicotiana tomentosiformis. Next base: position 99,966,061 of record NC_090820.1, read on the forward strand.
CCATAAAATTAATAGAAACGACATAGCATCACCCTTCGTGCTTTTACTCTCACATCATGGCACGACATCACCATTCGTGCATTAACACTCACAATATGGCACGACATCACCCTTCGTGCATTAACACTCACAATATGGCACGACATCGCCCTTTGTGCATTAACACTCACAATATTACACGGCATCACCCTTCGTGCATTACTCTCACAATATGGCACGGCATCACCCTTCGTGCATTAACACTCTCCTTTACCATAATGCAATGCATAAATAACAATAGGGAGATAGAATAACAAGTACAAACCTTACTTTAACATTTGGTTCCATAATTTCAATCTCAACTTGAAATAAAAAGTCAATTATCACCTGAAAATTCAGTAAACATGATAAGAACGATATTTTGAACAACACTAGTATAACACGTAGCAATTTGGCATAGGAATGAGACAATATCAGAAAAACAGAGAAACATGGAAAAACAAGTAAATTGGCGGCGCATAGGTACTCGTCACCTCACATATATGCCGCTCACATGAATTTCACTTAGCAATTAATCTAAGGTTCCTAATTCCCTCAAGTCAGAGTTAGACACAACACTTACCTCGCTCCGAAGGCCACTTAATTCTCAATCACAGCTTTTCCTTTGGAATTCACCTCCAAACCACTTGTATCTATTCAAAAATGACTCAATAATATCAAATATTTCTAAAGGAATCAATTATATTGCATAAATTAAATTTTCCAATTTTTCCTCTAAAAAGTCGAAAATTCGACCCCGGGCCCACTTGGTCAAAATCCAAGGTTCGGACCAAAATATTTTTACCCATTCACCCCCGAGCCCGAATATATAATTAGTTTTTGAATCCGACCTCAAATTGAGGTCTAAATCCCCAAATTCCTGAAATCCCAATTTTCTACCCTAACCCCTAATTCTACCATGAAAACTCTAGATTTTTGGTTGACAATTCAAGAAATGTAATGGGTAATTGAAAGAAAATGATTTAGAATTACTTACCAATACTTTGGGGAAGAAAATGGCTCTTGAAAATCGCTTCTACCCATTTGGTTCTTGAAAAATGTTGAAGAAATGACTTAAACCCATGTTTGATTCTGTTTTATGCACTGGGCGACAGTGTGCATCGCGTTCGCGAGGCCACTGTCGCGTTCGCGAAGGGTACTGGCTGCCAAGCCTTCGCGTTCGCGAGACCCAGCTAGCGTTCGCGATGGTTACGCCCCTCTGGCCTTCGCGTTCGCGAGACATGCCTCGCGTTCGCGATGAAGGAACGACTAACCCTCCCCTAGGTCCCCAAGTGCTTCGTGTTCACGTTAAGCCAGTCGCGTTCGCGAAGGGTATATCCCCCATCACTTCTCTTTCACGACCAGGCCTTCGCGTTCGCGAAGAAGAAGTTTCAGCCTCCTCAGATTACTCTTCGCGTTCGCGAGAGGACCTTCGCGAACGCGAAGAAGGATATGACAGGTACCAGAATCTGCAGAAAAAAAACCAGATTTCCAAAGTTTAAATCACCCTGTGGCCTATCCGAAACTCACCAGAGCCCTCGGGGCTCCAAACCAAACATGCACACAAGTCTAAAAACATCATACGAACTTGCTCGCGCGATCAAGTCACCAAAATAACACCTAGAACTCTAAATTTAGCACCAATTCAAATGAAATTCTCAAGAACACTTTAAAATCCATAACTTCCCAACTGGACGTCCGAATCACGTTAAATCAACTCCGTTTCTCACCAAATTTCACACACAAGTCTTAAATATCATAATAAAACTGTATCGGGCTCCGAAACCAAAATACGGACCCGATACTAACAATGCCAAGTATCAATCAATTCTTAAAAACAAATAATTTCCAAACTTTTAACTTTCATCAAAAATTCATATCTCGAGTTAGGGACCTCCGAATTCGATTCCGGGCATACACCCAAGTCCCATAATTAGATACGGACCTACCGAGACCATCAAAGCACGAATCCAGGCCCGTTTACCAAAAATATTAACCGAAGTAAACTAAAAATTAATTTTTAAGGAAAAATTCTTATTTTTATTGATTTTTAACGTAAAAGCTTTCCAGAAACCTGTCCGGACTGTGCACGCAAATCGAGGAAGGGGAAAATGCGATTTTTAAGGCTGATTCGAGTTCTAAAACATAAGATGACCTTTTGGGTCATCATAACAATAGTTCCAAATCTTAAGGGGATTTCCCCCACATAAAGTTAGGCAAGCCACTTACCTCGAACCAAGCTCAATCAATCGGTCACAATGCCTTTCCCACGAATATCTGGCTTCAAATGACCCAAATCAAGCCAAAAACAATTACATATCATAAATGCAACCATAATAGACTCATCTAATTAATGAAATCAATACTTTAACAAAATTTCGAAATTCATCCTAAAAAGTCGACTCGAGCCCACATCTCAAAATCGGGTAAAAGTCACAAAATCCGAAAGTCCATTCACTCACGAGTCTAACCATATCAAATTCACAAAAATCCGACACCAAATGGTCCTTCAAATCCACAATCAAACTTTCCAAATCCCTAGCCTCCAACTCCCAATTTTCACCTTAAATGCACACTAACTACGTGGAAAAATAAATGGGGAAGCAAGATTATTGATCAAAAATAAGCACAAGGGACTTACCTTAAGAACCCCCTCAAAAATGCTCTCAAGAAATCGCCAAACCCGAGCTCAAAATGTTGAAAATGAGCAAAAATCGCAAACCTTTGCATTTAAGTGTTCTGTCCAGACATCTCGCACCTGCGAACTCTCTGTCGCATCTGTGACTATCGTAGGTGCGGAAATGCATCGCACCTGCGACTCCCCTTCGCATGTGCGCCCAAATGCCCACATCTGCGACTCTCGCAGGTGCGGGAAAATATTCGCACCTGCGGTTCCTACCCAACTCCTTTTTGGCCGCATCTGCGGTTCCTCCTTTGCACATGCGATTTCGCATTTGCGGTCTCCCCTCCGCAGGTGCGAAAACACCAGAAACCAAAAAATCTTCAGCAACTAGCCTAAGACCAAATTCAATCCGTTAAGTATCTGAAACACAATCGAGGCCCCTGGGACTTCAACCAAACATATCAAAAAGTCCTAAAACACCATACAAACTTAGTCGAGTCCTCAAACCACATCAAACAACACTAAAATCACAAATCACCCTTCGATTCAAATTTAATGAACTTGAAACTATAAACTTCTACAACTGATGCCGAAACCTATCAAATCACGTCCGATTGACCTAAAATTTTGTACACAAGTCATAATTAACATTATGGACCTATTCCAACTTCCGGAATTAGAATCCGACCCCGATATCAAAAATTCCACTACCGGTCAAAATCTCAAAATATTCGACTTTTGCCATTTCAAGCCTAAATAAGATACGGACCTCCAAAACACAATCCGGACACGCCCCTAAGTCCAAAATCACCTAACAAATCTAACAAAACTGACGGAATTCTGTTCCGGAGTCGTCTTCACACAGTTCTGATTACGGTCCAAATTCTAAGGCATAAACCTCCATTTAGGGACTAAGTGTCCCAAAACACTCCAAAAACCAAAACGAAACCTCCCGGTAAGTCACAATAGCAGAAATAGATATGGAAGAAGTAGTAAATAGGGGATCAAGGCTATTACTCTCAAACCGACCGGTCAGGTCGTTACACTGGGCCGTCAGGCGTTCTTCGCGTTTGCGAAGAGCCTGTCGCGTTCGCAAAGCAGCGACTCTAGTAGCCTATGCATTCGCGAAGGCTTACACCCATCAGCCTACAGGTTCGCGAGCCTTGTGCCGCATTCGCAAAGTGTATAGGTCATTTCCCCTCCCCAGGTCCACAAAGTCATGCGTTCGCGATACACTGTCCGCGTTTGTGAAGGGCAACCCCCCTCCACTTCGCGTTCGCGTACAGCTCTTCGCGTTTGCGTAGGGTAAAATCCCACCCAGTCCATTCACTCTTCGCGTTCGCGAGAGTACCTTCACGAACTCGAAGAAGGAAACATCAAAAACCAGCTGAAGCACAAAAAACCAGAGTTTCTAAGTTTCAAAATATCCGTAGCCTATCCGAAATTTACCCGAGCCCTCGGGGCTCCAAACCAATTATGAATACAAGTTCAAAAACCTCATACGAACTCGCTTGCACGATCAAAACACCAAAAAAATGCCTACAACTACGAATCTGGCTCCAAATCAAATAACATTTTTCAATAAAACTTTAGAACTTCTATTTTAACAACCGGACGTCCGAATCACGTCAAACCAGTTCCGTTTCTCACCAAATTTAGCAGACAAGTCATAATTATATTAATAGAGCTATACCGGGTTCCAGAACCAAAATACAGACCCAGTATCAACAAAGTCAAACATTAGTCAAATCTCTTAAGTTATTAAACCTTTAAACTTCGAAATTTCGACAACATGCGATAACTCGAGCTAGTGACCTCCGAATTTAATTCTGGATATAAGTACAAGTCCCAAATCACGATACGGACCTACCGAAACTGTCAAAATACTTATCCGGGTCCTTTTGCTAAAAACGTTGGCCAAAGTCAACCCAATTGAGTTTTTAAAGCTCGATTTCACATTTTAATCAATTTATCACATAAAAACTTTCCAAAAAATTATACAGACTGCGCACGCAATTGAAGGAACGATGAATAGTGCTTTTCGAGGTCTTAGAACATAAAATTAATTATTAAATTTAAAGATGATATTTTGGGTTATCACAACTTATATCTCATTACAATTTAACATTGATTTATTAACTGAAATATGTGTTTAACCAATTATTTGTGAGCAACCTTGCTAAATTATATTGATAAATAAATACTACTTATTACTATTTGATAACTTGTATGCACTTTTTTTTATTTTATTTTATAATTTAATACTTAGAAGTATTTTATCTAATCATTGTCTATACACAAATTACAAACAAACACACTTTTCAAATGATTTAGCTAACAAAAATTATCATTCTTGTAATTGTTGTTACATGTCGTTTTATAATGTATAGTATTGTATTGTATTAGATTGTATATTGAATTGTTTGATGAATATAACATTTGAATAGATTGTATTATTTGCCGTCGTTTCATGATATCATACACCAACAATATGAAGAATAAACTTGCAACATTACTAAGAAAAAATAAGATACAGAGTAGAATTATATATATATAAAAGTAAGGTAAAGAATAAATTATAATTATTTAATATTAAGCTAGCGTTTGGCCATAGATTCTCAAATTTGTTTTGAAAAATCTGATTTACGTGAAGTTTGGTTTGAAGATGAAAATGTATTTGGACATCAATTTTCAAAACATATTTCACTTTTTTTGGAAAAACATATGAAACATGACTTATACCACAAGTTCTAAAAACTATCACAAATACCCAACAGTACCTTCATCAATAACATTCATTATCATTATCACAAACCATAGTCCTGGACATAAATAAATTTGGTATAAAATTATTATTTTTATAATGAACTACATAATATACTATCAGATGACCGAAAAGATGAAGCAACATTATTACAAAATAATAAATGATGAGCTCTTTTATAAAATACAAAAGTTTGGGGCAATTTTTAAATTTTAAAAAAAATATAATAGTAATATTTTGGGTTTGGGTTTTGGGATTTGGGAATTTGCAAAAATATGGATAAAATTTATGAACAAAACATGTATTTGCCAAAAACAATTTGGAAAACAATTGACAAAATCTTTGGCCAAACGGATCCTAAGAAAGAGCAAGATGAGAGAACAAAACAAGGTAACGATACCACCACACCAAATCCGCCGTTCCATAAAGTGATACTTTTTGTCGTTACGTAATGATAAATTTAACGATACGATATAATAAACTTTAAGTAACAATTAAAACAAATATTATATTTAAAGTAACAATACAATTAATACAATACAATAGGTAACAACCATCCAAACAAGTTGTTAATGACACTATACATATCATATATAGTAAACATTATCTCCCTTTGAGTTTCGTGCCACTTCAATAGGGAAAATAGAGAAGATATAATTCATAATGAACTGCATATAAGAAACTTGGTTACATATTCATTTTCTTACACAAACTTGGACAAGTAGGAAACACAACATTATATTATTTAAAATGCTTGAATATAACACGAAGATCAAGCATTTATAAATAGTCCATATATTGCAGCAATATAATTTATATTTTGCTGTGCTTAGCGCGAAGTTTAGTTCCAAAATAACCTTCACCAGTAGCAGTAAGCTTGTCACATTGAGATCTCCATCCCTTAAATGCAGATGGAACACAATTGTAACAAACCCATCCATCACTGCAATCGCTTTCGACGTTGCAATATTTAAGGCAAGTTATTATATCACCTAATGGAAGTAATTTATTTTTCATCGATGCAACATCTTCGGGTAAGTCTCGTAAAGCCATCACTTGCATCTTAGGAGACCCAGAGAGATTAACTGCGCATTGAAAACATAACAAAGATTAAGAATAATAATGTGATCTTTACACTATAAAAACAAATTGGAATTAGCTACGAACTTCGGCGCTGATCTGTCGCTAAGTTGCTCATAGCTAAAAGCATTTCTATATAATCTGTCGCTTTTTATCCATTGCTAAATAGGATTACCGATGGATTTTTCTATTTAGCTACAGAATTTCTCCGTAAGCTAATTCCTATGTTTTTAGTAGTGTTACACATATAACCGGCCTGATTCACTATTTATTTTTCCTATTCGGTATATATATATATTTGTGTACCGGATATTTATATACATATTATACACGAATAATATATATATTATACATCAACCGACTATTTTGGTTTATGTGGTTGGATGAGCCGCTATTTAAGTTAATTCTTCAATAATATACCCAAAAACTTACACATGATTTTCATATATGTATAATTATTATAAAGGGAGAGAATAGTGGTAAAGTTTTGAACCTGTAATTGCAACAAAGAGAGCAATCAAGAGAAAAGCTTGCTTAAAGTATGCCATCTCAACGATACTTTGGCTAAAGATGTACGATAGAAGAGTGTGAATATTGATGCTTTTTTCCTTCAATGGGAAGATCGTATTTATAGACCTATACTAATAAGTTGATAGGACTTGTTAATAATTTGGTCAATTATTAGGCTTCCCCATTCTATTGAATGTTTTGCCGGACATAAGAAAATTAAACAAAGATAAGTATAATGCTAACCAAGATGACAGATATTGAAATTAAAAGATTGTCGGGCAATCTTTATTATTGATTTTACACATTACATGTATATAGGTTCCACCTTTTGTTACCGTTCCAAAGTTTCATTATACAACCGGACATCTTTATAACAACCTCGTTTGTTTCAGATAGTTTTAAATATTATAGTGAATTGATGTTATAGAGAAAAATATATTATAACAGAACATGAAATTTGGTTCTGGAAAAATTTAACTTTTATAGTAAAGTGTTGTTATATAAGGATGTTGTTATAAAGATGTCTCACGGTATATGTCATTGTCGTTGTCAAGAATACAACAAATATTATATTGATGTCACAACGAGCCTCATCAATATTAATTATGATATCGCATGTAGAATGTTGGGTTTAACCAGCCCAAAATACTATTGTATTAATATTGTGTGAAATTGTTCGTGTTGTGCCATTTTATATGGTATTCCTCAAAAGGCCTAAAACCATAAATGGTATTTCTACGCGTTATATGTACTTTATCGATCTTTCCACCTACCAATGTGGTAATTTATTGACACATATGTATCGGGTAAAATTGGTTTATAACAAATGGTCGAATGGTAGTATACACGCGGAACCGAAGGCAAGAAAAAGGCAAATCAGGCAACGACTAATACTGGACACAACAAATGTGATTGATGACGGGTAAATCCCGAAAGGAGCATATTTAACCAGAGGAGATCAAAGGTTTGCCATCGGATAATATTCGATAAGGGAATATTCTCTAACATTAAATGAGCGACCTTTGCAGAGAATATTTGCATCCATGGCGTGCCATTATATATTCATCTATGACTCTTTTATTATCATTTAAAAGGGGCTTGATCCTGGATCTTGTTTACCTAGATAAAACTATAAATATTAGGCTCAGTAACCATTGTAGGACATGGAATTCTTTGAAAACATATGTTGTGTTTTACTTTTGCTCTCAATTAAACACCTTTACTCATTTTTTATCATTGTTTTCCATTTTGTCCTCGAAAACATTGCTCTCGGAGCCGGATTTGTTATCTTCTTCAATTTCAATTGCTAAATTTCATTTTTTATCTTATCTTTTTATCATTTTTGGATCAAATCAGTTCGTGTGTCTATAAATCACATAACAAATTTAACTATACTGTTGTACGGATAAATAATACCTAACAGAAAAGAATGAAAATCTACAAAATTCCATTACCCTAATTAGTACAAGATAAAACGATGCTACGTACATAATTGTGATGGATATCACAATGAGTGATCAACTGAAAATGTTAGAAAACAAAAATAAACTATTATTATCTATTTTATTGTATCGTATTGTTACTTTAAATACAATGTTCGTTTTGATTATTACTTGACTTTTATTGTATCGTATTATTAAATAAATTATTACGTAATGTTGAAAAGTTCCACTTTATGAAACGCTTGATTTGGTGTGGTGGCGTCGCTATCTTACTTTATTTTTCTCATCTTGACTTTCCTTATTATTAAATAATTATATTTTATCCTTTATAATTTACCCTACTTTTTTATATAATAATTTTACTCTGTATTCTTTTTTTTAGTAATATTACAGTTTATTCTTCATATTATTGGTGCGTGCATAACATTATGAGACAACGACAAATGATATAATCTATTCAAATATTATATTTATTAAATAATATAATATAATATAATATAATACAATAAATTATGAAACCAAAACAATTCAAGTGGTAAGAACGACTTTTGGTTATCTTCGTGTAAGTTATTATTATTATATTAAGGTGGTCGTTGTGTGTCACTGTCTGGTGGATTGTCTTCTCACTAATATAAAAAGTACTCGGACCACGTGATTCATTATTTATATAATTATTGAAAATTTATCCATGTCTAGTTATTATAAAATTAAGACAGATACCAGAGAATAAATAACATAATGCAATAGCCATTGCAAAACACAACAAGGACCGACGTGTCAAGTTCTGATATAATGTAGTGAAAATATGGCTCTCACGACTAACTCAACTTAACAAGTTAGCTTGCGAGTAGAAGATTGTTCAAGATTATATTAGAAAATTATAACTCATTTTCTCGACCAATATGAAATTTGGCAGAAAGTAAAGATTGTCACATGTAGATGAAAGATGGGTTTTATAAATTAAAAAAAAATCATAAATAGCAATTAATACTCCCTCTGTTTCATATTAGATGAGATACTTTTTTTTAGTTCGTTCCAAAATAAATGATACATTTCTAAATTTGGTCATTTACTTTTGAGATACCAATATTACTCTTACCATCCTTCCTTCAAAAATCTGATACGGACCCACTGAATTTAAGAGTAAATAATTTGTGATATAACCTTATTAGGTTAGGTTTAAAAGTCAAATATTGAAAAAGTGAAACCATTAGTATCAGATCTTTTCCATGTTTGTTGGCACGTGGCTTCTTCCATTTTGGTTCTTTCATATTTTCTGCTGCAGTTACAATTATTTTCCTCGAAATTGGAATATTGCGAGCCATATGTAATTTACTTACGTGCTTCATTTTTTATCCCAAATTACCAATAAAGACACATTGATTGAAGTCATAAAGCGGCATTAACATTAAGGTGAGGTCTCACATCTGGACTGTTAAGAGGTTGAAAGCAAAGCCTAATATCAAATCCATCTTGTCGAGCATCTTCAGTAAATTGCAAGTCATTAACACTAAGGTGAGGTCTCGCATTATCTTGTTGGATAAAAATAGAAGTATCTGACTGCGAAAGTGGCCATTTTGATCGAATCGCTGAAAGAACTTATTCAATTAAACAAGTCCTAGTGACATCTTTAGTGACTAATAAAATAGGCTTTGTTTCTAAAGTTCTAGCTACTCTGTTTTTTCTATTCCTTTTGGCGGGTTCCTTGAACACAAAAGGAAATATTCTTATTTTTCCTGAAAATAACTCAGTTCCATCTTCAGCAAGCCTAGGGCGCGCAGCAACATCCATAAACATAACTTTTGTTATGAAATTTTTACTTTTACAAGATCTATATGGATTTGACTCTTCTTCTTCAGGGAGAAGATAGAATGTTTCAGATTTTTTCGACAAAAAAAACTATTTTTCATCTATATGAACATAATTAAATATGTTTGAAAATATAGGATTTGAATTTAGCGTACCAGACTCTATCATTGATAGACAAAATTGAAGTCCTGCCTTCTTATTTTTCTCTGTCAAATGAGGCTTTATGACATTTGTATGTTGCCCTATAACTCCTTCTTTGATGCGTCGAAAAATAGTTGACGTTGACATATCCATAGCACATTCCAAAGATCGAATATTTGTTCAGGAACAAAGAGGAATTTCTTTTACCTTATTAGTGTCGACATGAATTCGTTTTCTCCCAACCCTGCCTACAATATGCGGAGACACATTTAATGGAGTACCGTTAGCGACACTTAATTTTGTCTGTTGCCAAATATTTTCCATAGTACTCCTTGAAGTATTAAATAAAATCACAACTTACTTTAAAGACCCATGTTTAATAACTCCATTTTTGCTTTCCTTCAAAAGTCATTCGGCAATAGCATGACGCTCCTCAATTTTTAGTCGTCTTTTTCTAATAGTTGAGTCAAATTGAGAGTCACTCATCTGTGTATAATTAATCTCATATGCTAGATAAAATAGGATTAAAGGAAATAATCAAAATATAAGAGAAAATTAGAAACACCAGGAGAAAAACAGGATTACAAAGAGAAACACTGAAAGCATAGGTGAATAATCTCAAATATCTCTACATAAAAAGACAAACTTATCACCTAATTAAAAAAGAGAATTTTTGGCGCCGCAAGAATGAAAGACATCTTTTTGCCACCACAAGAATTGAAGAAATTTCTGAGAATAGCCAGTAGCCAGTAAACTAGATGTAACGATCCGGCCGGTCGTTTTGAGTATTATAACCCCGTTCTCACTATTTACTGCTCAATTTATACTTTACAGTTATTTTATGAATTACCGGGTTAGTTGATTCGGGTCCAGAAGGAATTTGAGTGAAACGAGACACTAAGTCTCAAAATTAAAAATTTAAGTTAGAAAAGTAGACCAGATGTGGACTTATGTGTAAACGACCTCATATTCGAATTCTGATAATTTCAATAGCTCCGTATGATAATTTTGGACTTAGGAGCATGCCCGAAAAATTATTTGGAGGTCGGTAGAGGAATTAGGTTTGGAATGGCGAAAGTCAAATTTTGAGAAGTTTGACTGGGGGTTGACTTTTTGATATCAGGGTCGAAATTTGATTCTAAAATTTTTAATAGGTCTGTTATATCATTTATGACTTGTGTGAAAATTTTGAGGGCAATCAGACGTGATTTGATAGGTTTCGGCACTGTTTGTATAAATAGAAAGTGTCAAAGTTTATTAGGCTTGAATCTATGCGTGATTCATGTTTTTAGTGTTATGGGATGTGGTTTGAGGACTCATCTAAGTTCGTATGATGTTTTACGACTTGTTGGTATATTTAGTTGAGGTCCCGAGGGCCTCAGGTGAGTTTCAGATGGTTAACGAATCAAAAGTTAGACTAGAATAGTTGCTGCAATTTCCTTCTACCAGAAATTCGGGGAGCCCAGAATCGAGCCCAAAATGGAGCCCAGAATCAAACCACAACCGAGCCCAGGGTCGAAGCCATGATCGAAGGCCATGGTTGAGGGCCATGATCGATGGTCAGGATCGAGGGTCAGAATCGAGGCCCAGGATTGAGGACCACGATCGAAGGCCAAGATCGAGGCAAGACCGAGGTTGTCTAGGCAGAATTATAAAGAAGAGGACTTCGTCCCATTCACCATTTTTGACGAATTGGAGCTTGAGGAGAGGCGATTTTTGATATATTTTCAAGGAAAACTTGAGGTAAGTCCCTTGTGATCATTTCTACTCCATAATATTGAATTATCATCATATAATCCGACTAGATTACATGTTTTTGAGGTGTAAATCGGAGATTTGAATTTAGAAATTTGGAAATAAGATTTGATGATTTGGAGGTCGAGTTGAGGTCGGATTTTGGTAAAATTAGTATGGGTAGACTCGTGGTGGAATGGGCTTTCGGATATTTAAACTATTGTCGGGTTTCGAGACGTGGGCCCCACATGCAATTTTTAGCTAAATTTCAGATTTTATGGAAAATTAGCATTTTCTTATGGAATTAATTCCAATAAATTTTATTGACTGAAATAAATTATATATGACTAGATTCGAGGCATTCAGAGTCCAATTTGCAAGGCAAAGGCATAGCAGAGTAAAGAATTTCACGTTTTGAGGTAAGTAACAATTATAAATCTGGTCCTGAGGGTATGAAACCCCGAAATTTGGTATCAAGTGATTACTTTAGAGGTGACACACATTCTAGGTGACGGGCGTGTAGGTGTGCACCGAGGGGATTGTGACTTCCCGTGGAAACTGTAAAGTTGAATAACTTGTTGTTAGCTATGTGCTCTCTAGGTGTTGTGAAAATTTGACTGTAAGTCATGTTAGAAGCCATGTTGAGGCTATATGTTGGTATTATTGGGACCCACTGAGGTCGTGTGCGTGTTGAACTATCTGCTTAATTGTTGTTTTGTACTTAGTCACAGTTTATTTGATTATTTTATCCCAGTCTCTATTGTTCATTAATTATGCATCATATCATTGTTGTTTGGGCTGATTTTATAATTATTGGGGGCCCGAGAGACTGGAGAGATTTATGATTGAGTGAGGCCAAGGGCCTTATTGTAATATATTGATACTATAGCATGTGAGTTGTCCGTGCAACACGTGATTTGTTTGTGCGGATCCAGATATTGATACTATAACACGTGAATTGTCTGTGCAACACGTGAGTTATCCGTGTGGATCCAGATATTATACTATGGCATGTGAGTTGTCCGTGCGGATTATAGCGCTTAGGCTGTAGGAGCCCCTCCGGAGTTTGTACACCCCCAGTGAGTGCGGGTACCCATTGAGTGTGAGTGTTGAGGGCTGAGAGCCGAGTGGTTGAGCTATTGTGACGAGCTGAGTGACTGTTGCCCTGAGAGGATGTACTTGCTTTTCATTCGTTGTTGCCTTCTGTCATTGTTGTGAAATACTATGAAAGATTTTATATCCGGATTACATGAACTTTAACTGTATAAAACTGATTTGACTTAAACTGTTGGATTTGAAAGCATGTCTATTCTTTGCTGGAATTATTGAAAGTGAACTATAATTGTATAGCTCGTCACTATATTCAGTTCCTTATTTATTATTGTTACTTGCTGAGTTGGTTGTACTCATACTACACCCTTCACTTCGTGTGCAGATCTAGGTGTTTCCGGACATAGCGGGTGTTGATTATTTCGTACGGTTGACGTTTCAGAGATTCAAAGGTAGTTGTCGTGTTTCGCAGACCTTGCCTCTCCTTCCCTATCTCTTTTTACTGTATTTGGCCTTAGACTATTATATACCGTATTTTTCAGACTTGTATTCATATTAGATGCTCATGTACTTAGCGACACCAGGTTTTGAGAATATATTTTACCTAGTATTTGTGGGATTTTCACTTAAGCTTGAATTATGATATTTTTCGTATTTAAAAGAAATTGTGGTTTATTAAGATTGTCGGCTTTCCTAGTATCGAGATAGGCGCCATCACAATAGGTTAGGGTTTTGGGTTGTGACAAGTTAGTATCAAAGCTTAGGTTACATAGGTCTCACGAGACATGAGTAGGTTTAGTAGAGTCTTGCGGATCGATATGGAGGCGTTTGTACTTATCTTCGAGAGGCTACAGAACCCTTAGAAAAACTTCACTTTCTTGTATTCTATCGTGCAAATTTGTTGATTCCGGAAACTAAATTTCTGTTATTCTATTCTCTCATAAATTGTGAGGACATGTTCTACTGGATCGGACGGCTCTGCCACTAGTGCCACTAGTTATGGCCGAAAGAGGCTGGGGCCGTGGTAGAGTCCGTGACCGAGGTATAGCTCGTGCAGTTGTTGGAGCAGTACCTATAGTACCACCAGTTGCTCCAGCTCAGGAGCAGATTCCGTATACAGTTGAGCCGGCGGGACCAGCTCAGGCACCAGTTGTGCCCATTGAGATTCCAGGCCTTCAAGAGACTTTGGCCCAGATATTGACAGTTTGCACTGGTCTTTCACAAGTTGTTTCGTCTCAGGCCACTTCTCAGGCCGGGGGAGGTACTCATACCCCTGTTGCCCGTACTCCAGACCAGGTACTACAAGGACTTCAGATACTTGGGGCACTACCAGACCAGCCGATTGCAGCTGCTAAGACCCCGATAGTTCCTGTAATGGCAGATGATGAGCAGAGGAGACTCGAGAGATTTGAGAGGCTTCGACCTCCACCATTTAGTGGTACAGTCAGAGGATGCTCAGGGTTTTCTGGATAAGTGTCAACGGATGCTTCAATCAATGGGTATTCTAGAGACCAATGGGGTCTCGTTCACTACTTTTTAGTTTTCTGGGGCAGCCTTCAGATAGTGGGAGGCTTATGAGAGGCGCATGCCAGTTGGTGTTGTACCACTTACATGGAAGGAATTCTCCATTCTATTTTTGGAGAAGTTTTTGTCGTAGTCTCGTAGAGAAGAGTTGCGTAGCCAGTTTGAGCAGTTACGTCAAGATGGCATGTCTGTGACGCAGTACGAGATGAGATTTTCTGAGTTGGCTCATTACGTAGTCTATTTGGTTCCCACTGATAGGGAGAGTATTATGAGGTTTATTGATGGCCTCACATATCATTTGCGGTTACTTATGACTAGGGAGAGGGTATATGGTGCTACTTTTGATGAGGTAGTTGACATTGCTCGACAGATAGAGATGGTTCGTAGCCAGGAACGTGGAGAGAGGGAGGCTAAGAGGCCTCGTGGTCCTGGTGATTTCAGTGGTGTTCCTTTAGGGGGTCAGGTTTACCGCGGTAGGGGTCGTTCTTACAGACACGCTCAGATGGGTCGTCCATCTCATCGTGGTTCATTAGCTAGCCACGGTTCTTACAATGCTCACTTAGGTTAGTTTTCATTCAGTGCACTACTAGCGCAGAGTTCTCATCATGCCTCGTCCGCTCAGGCTTCTATAGGTAATTCCTCGGGATATCAGGAGCAGAAGTTCCGTCAGAGTAGGGGTTGTTTCGAGTGCGAAGAATTTGGTCATTTCAAGAGAGAGAGTCCTAGGCTGTTGAGTGGGGCTCCACAGCAGAGTCCTCGACTGATGGTACCAGCACCAACAATTCCACCACCCGCCCAACCAGCTCTAGGTAGGGGTCAGGCAGCTAGGGGTCACCCAAGAGGGGGATACCTATCAAGTGGCGGTCAGGCTCGATTCTATGCTTTTCCTGCCATGCCAGATATTGTTGCCTTAGATGCAGTGTGATCACTGTGCCACAGGGAGGCTTCTATATTATTTGACCTTGGTTCCACTTATTCATATGTATCATCATATTTTTCTCATTATCTGGATATGAACTATGAGTCCTTAGTTTCACCTGTTTGTGTTTCTACACCAGTGGGCGATATTATTATTGTGGACTATGTGTATCGGTCGTGTGTGGTAACTATTGGGGAACTGGAGACTAGAGTTGATCTCTTATTACTCGGTATGGTTGATTTCGATATAATTCTGGGTATGGATTGGTTATCTCCATGTCATGCTAATATGGACTGTCACGTAAAAACTATGACGTTGACGATGCCGGGGTTGCCAAAGGTTGAATGGAGGGGTTCTCTAGAGTTTATTCCTAGCAGGGTAGTTTCTTATTTGAAGTCCCAACGTATGGTTGGAAAGGGATGTTTGTCATATTTGGCCTTTATGAGATATGTTAATGCAGATACTCCTATTATTGATTCAGTACTGGTCGTGCAAGACTTTCCATATGTATTTCCTGCAGACTTGCTGGGTATATCACCCGACATGGATATTGATTTTGGTATTGACTTGGTACAGGACATTCATCATATTTATATTCCTCTGTATCGTATGACACTAGCTGAGTTAAAAGAATTGAAAGAACAATTTCATGAACTCCTTGAAAAGGGGTTTATTTGGCCTGGTGTGTCACCTTGGGGTGCACCGGTTCTGTTCGTGAAAAAGAAAGATGGTATTATGCGGATGTGCATCGATTATAGGCAGTTGAACAAAGTTACAATCAAGAATAAATATACCTTGCCACATATTGATGACTTATTTGACCAGCTTCAGGGAACAAGGGTGTTCTCCAAAATTGATTTGAGATCCGGATATCACCAGTTGAAGTTTCAGGATTCAGATATTCTGAAGACGGCATTTAGAACGTGTTATGGCCACTATGAATTTCTTGTGATGTCCTTTGGGCTAACCAATGCCCCATCATCATCATTTATGCCTTTGATGAATAATGTATTCCATCCATATCTTGATTCATTTGTCGTAGTATTTACTGATGATATCCTGGTGTACTCACGTAGCCAGGAGGAGCATGCTCAACACTTGGGTATTGTATTACAAAGATTGAGAAATGAGAGACTTTGTGACAAATTCTCTAAGTGTGAGTTCTGGCTTAGTTCGGTGGCATTCTTGGGACATATAGTGTCCAGTGAAGAAATTAAGATGGATCCGAAGAAAATAGTGGCAGTTTAGAGTTGGCATGGGCCACCTTCAGTTACTGAGATTCGGCATTTTCTCGGGTTGGCCGGTTATTATCGTTGCTTCGTGGAGGGATTATCGTCTATTGCATCGCCTATGACTAAATTGACCCATAAAGGTGCTCCGTTCAAGTGGACGGATGAGTGTGAAGAGAGCTTTCAGAAGCTTAGAATAACTTTGACTACAACTCCAGTATTGGTGTTACCTACAGGTTCAGAGTCTTATATTGCGTATTGTGACGCGTCACGTATTGGTCTCGGTGCAGTGCTTATGCAAGCCAGTAGGATGATTGCCTATGCGTCCAGATAGTTAAAGGTACATGAGAAGAATTATCTAGTCCACGATCTTGAGTTAGCAGCTATTACTCACACCTTGAAAATTTGGCGGCATTTTTTGTACGGTGTCCAATGTGAGGTATATACTGATCATCGGAGTCTACAACATCTGTTTAAACAGAAGGATCTTAATTTTCGGCAGCGGAGGTGGTTAAAGTTGCTTAAGGATTATGATATCACAATTATCTATCATCCCGGAAAGGTCAATGTAGTGGCCGATGCCTTGAGTCATAAAGGTAAGAGTTTGGGCAGCTTAGCATACTTACCGGTAGGAGAGAGGCCTTTAGCCTTGGATGTACAGGCTTTGGCCAACCAGATTGCTAGATTAGAGGTTTTCGAGCCGAATCCAGTTTTGGCTTGTGTGGTTTCTCGGTCTTCTTTGCATGATCGCATAAGAGAGCGCCAGTATGATGACCCACATCTTCTTGTCCTTAAGGACATGTTTCAACACGATGATGCCAAGGAAGTCACTATTGGAGATGACACTGTATTACGAATGCAGGGCAGGCTTTGTCTACCTAATGTAGATGGTTTGCATGAGCTGATTCTCCAGGAAGCTCACAGTTCACGATACTCTATTCATCCAGGTACTGCGAAGATGTATCAGGATTTGAGGCAACATTATTGGTGGAGGCAAATGAAGAAAGATATAGTTGGATTTGTAGCTCGGTGTCTAAATTATCAACACGTAAAGTACGAGCATCAGAGACCGGACGGATTACTACAGAGACTTGAAATTACGAAGTGGATGTGGGAGCATATTATCATGGACTTCGTAGTTGGGCTTCCACGGACTCTGAGAAAGTTTGATGCAGTTTGGGTGATTGCAGATTAGTTGACTAAGTTCGCGCATTTTATTCTAGTTGGTACCAATTATTCTTCAGAGCGGTTGGCTGAGATTTATATCCGCGAGATTGTTCGCCTACACGGTGTGCCAGTGTCCATCATTTTAGATCGAGACACGCAGTTTACATTACAGTTTTGAAGAGCAGTGTAGCGAGAATGGGCACACAGGTGCAGTTGAGTACACCATTTCATCCTCATACGAACGGATAGTCCGAGAACACTAATCAGATATTAAAAGATATGCTACGCGTTTTTGTCATTGATTTTGGGGGTTCTTTGGATCAGTTTCTGCCACTCGCGGAGTTTGCTTACAATAATAGCTACTAGTCAAGCATTCTGATGGCTCTGTATGAGGATTTATATGGGAGACAGTGTCGGTCTCTGATGGTTTAGTTTGAGCCGGGTGAGGCTAGGATATTGGGTACTGACTTGGTATATGATACTTTAGAGAAGGTCAAAGTGATTCAGGAACGACTTCGCAAGGCACAATTTAGAAAGAAGAGTTAATTAATGATGTTGTTTATATGGTTGGGAAGAAGGTTCTGCTCAAGATTTCACCCATGAAGGGTGTGTTGAAGTTCGGGAAGAAGGGCACGTTGAGCACTTGATATATTAGGCCTTTTGAGATACTTAAGAAGATTGGAGTTGTGTCTTATGAACTTGATTTGCCACCTAATCTATCAGGTGTTCATCCAGTGTTCCACGTATCCATGCTTCGAAAGTATGTCGGGGATCCATCTCATGTTCTGGATTTCAGTACAGTACTGTTGGACAGTAATTTGACTTATGATGTGGAGCCGGTGGCTATTTTAGACCGGTAGGTTCGAAAGCTGAGGTCAAAGAACATAGCATAAGTGAACTTACAGTAGAGAGGCCAACCAGTCGGAGAAGCTACTTGGGAGATTGAGCAGGAGATGTGGTACAAATATCCATACCTATTTGAGACTTCGGGTATGATTCTAAACCCGTTCGAGGATGAACGTTTGTTTAAGAGGGGGAGAATGTAACGACCCGACGGTCGTTTTGAGTATTATAACCACGTTCCCCCCATTAACTGCTCAATTTATACTTTACAATTATTTTATGACTTACCGGGTTAGTTGGTTCGGGTCCGAAAGGAATTGGAGTGAAACAAGACACTTAGTCTCATAATTAAAAATTTAAGTTAGAAAAGTTGACCGGATGTGGACTTATGTGTAAACGATCTCAAATTCAAATTCTGATAATTCCAATAGTTCAGTATGGTGATTTTGGACTTAGTAGCGTGTACAAAAAATTATTTGGAGGTCGATAGAGGAATTAGGCTTGAAATGGCGAAAGTCGGAAGTTTGATTGGGGGTTGACTTTTTTATATCGGGGTCGAAATCCGATTCTAACAATTTTAATAGGTATGTTATGTCATTGTGTGCAAAATTTGAGAGCAATCGGACATGATTTGATAGGTTTCGACGTTGTTTGAAGAAATAGAAAGTTTCAAAGTTCATTAGGCTTGAATCTATGTGTGATTCATGTTTTTAGTATTGTGAGATGTGGTTTGAAGAGTCGACTAAGTTCGTATGATATTTTAGGACTTGTTGGTATATTTGGTTGAGGTCCCGAGGGCCTCGGGTGAGTTTGCATGGTTAATAGATCAAAAGTTAGACTAGAATAACTGCTGCAATTTCCTTATGCTGGGAATTTCTTTTGCTGGAAATTCGGGGAGCCCAGGCGAGCCCAAAGTCAAACCACGATCGACCCCAGGGTCGAAGCCATGATCGAAGGCCAGGTTCAAGGGCCATGATCGAGGGCCATGGTCAAGGGTAAGGATCAAGGCCCAGGATCGAGGACACCGATCGAATGCCAAGATCGAGGCAGGACCGAGGCTGTCTAGGCAGAATTATAAAGCACGGGACTTCGCCCCATTCACCATTTTGACGAATTGGAGCTTGAGGAGAGGCGATTGTTGATAGACTTTCAAGGAAAACTTGAGGTAAGCCCCTTATGATTATTTCTACTCCATAATATTAAATTATCATCGAATAATCCGACTAGATTATATGTTTTTGAGGTGTAAATCGGAGATTTGAATTTAGAAATTTGGAAATAAGATTTGATGATTTGGAGGTCGAGTTGAGATCGGATTTTGGTAAAATTAGTATTTGATAATTCCAATAAATTTTATTGACTGAAACAAATTATTTATGACTAGATTCGAGGCATTCAGAGGCCATTTTGTGAGGCAAACGTATAGCAGAGAAAAGAATTTTATGTTTTGAGGTAAGTAACTGTTATATATCTGGTCTTGAGGGTATGAAACCCCAGAATTTGGTATCATGTGATTACTTTGGAGGTGACGCACATGCTAGGTGACGGGCGTGTGGGCGTGTACTGAGGGCATTGTGACTTGGTCCGTCCCATGGAAACTATAAAGTTGAATAACTTGTTATCTTTGAGCTCTCTATGTGTTGTGGAAATTTGATTGTAAGTCATGTTAGAAACCGTGTTTAGGCTATATGTTGGTACTATTGGGACCCACCGAGGTCGTGTACTTGTTGACCTATCTGCTTAATTGTTGTTTTGTACTCAGTCATAATTTATTTGATTATTTTATCCCAGTCTCTATTGTTCATTATTGATGCATCATATCATTGTTGTTTGGGCTGATTTCATGATTATTGGGGCCCCGAGAGACTGGAGAGATTTATAATTGAGTGAGGCCGAGGTCCTGATTGTGAGATATTGATATTATAGCAATTGAGTGTCCGTGCATCATGTGAGTTGGCCGTGCAAATCCAGATATTGATACTATAGCACGCGAGTTATCTGTGCGGATCCAGATATTTATACTATGCACGTGAGTTGTCCATGTAGATTATAGTGATTGGGCTGTAGGAGTCCCTCCGGAGTCTGTACACCCCTAGTGAGCGCGGGTACCCATTGAGTGTGAGTGCTGAGGGCTGAGAGCCGAGTGGTTGAGCTGTTGTGGCGAGTTGAGTGACTGTTGCCCTGAGAGGCTGTACTTGTTTTTCATTTGTTGTGCCTATCTGCCATTGTTGTGAAATACTCTGAAAGATTTTATATCCAGATTAGATGAACTTGAATTGAATAAAACGGATTTGACTTAAACTGCTGGATTTGAAAACATGTCTATTCTTTAATGGAATTATTAAAAGTGAACTATAATTGTGTAGCTCGTCACTATCTTCAGTTCCTTATTTATTATTGTTACTTGATGAGTTGATTGTACTCATATTACACCTTGCACTTCGTGTGCAGATCCAGGTGTTCCCGGACATAACGGATGTTGATTCTTTCGTACGGTTGATATTTCGGAGATTTAGAGGTAGCTGTCATGTTTCACAGACCTTGCCTCTCCTTCCTTATCTCTTATTTACTATATTGGGGCTTAGACTATTATAAACCGTATGTTTCTGACTTGTATTCATATTAGATGCTCATGTACTCAGTGACACCAGTTTTTGGGAATATGTTTTACCTAGTATTTGTGGGATTTTCATTTAAGCTTGAATTATGATGTTTTTCGTATTTAAAAGAAATTGTGGTTTATTAAGATTGTCGTCTTGTCTAGTATCGAGATAGGTGCCATCACTACAGGTTAGGATTTTAAGTCGTGACACTAGAGTAGCCAGTAGACTATGAGAATTGAAGGAATTTTTTTTTGACTTAGTTAATGTAGCAGAGAAGATGGGACATGTGGGTCACATTTGATTTAGTATCTACTTTATCATGATTTTCATTAAAAGCTAGAATATGGGCCCTTAAGGGTAAAATTGGTACTTAGGTGATTTGGCAATAGTCTACTCTTGTTTATTAAACTTCGTACCCAGTCAAACTACCTCATTTAATATGAAACGGAGGGAGTATAAATTACAGATATTAACATCAAAGAAACCAGAGGGGAGATAAGTAGAGAAGTATAGATAGAGACAAATTAAATGACAAATTAAGGAAAAACACTTCTAACCATTTCAGTCTACTCTTCTATCCCTGTTAGTTTTTTATACCTCAAGAGAAAAATAAAATGACAAAGGAAAAACAATTCTAACCATTTCAGCCTACTATATTCTATATCTATCAGTATTTTAAAAGGGGCATGAGGCAATACGTTTTACTCAATATGGGGCAAAATGTAAGTCCAGAGACATGGGGAATAAGTTCCATAAATTCTTAAATTTTAATCCATAAATTAATAAAATAGTATAATAATACAAAAATATAGAATGCACATTAATGTTTTTTAAAATCAAAAGGAATTTGTTCACCCTCAAAATTGGATAAGAATTAAACTTGTAATGTGGATTTAAGAATACATGATTTCACTTAATACCAATTGATAAATATGAAGATTAATGATAGAATTGAACAATGAAGCAAATCAAACTAGTGTTTGAATAGAACTCAACCCTTGAGTTAGAGTATCCTCGAACTGGTTGATGCAAGGACAATAAAAATATAATAAGCCGAAGAACAAGAGCGTGAGCGAGAAAGAAAAATTATATTGCTTTTGTATCAGTTGTGTCCTTACAAATGGTTAGAACTCCCCTTTATATAGTAGATGGATTATATATATGGTAAAATCCTAATTACACAAGAAAATCCCATGATTAACTAAACAACCGTTCTTGATTCGATCCGTTCCGAAATTTCTGCCATGATCTTCGACCAGTCGCGGATATATCACTTTTATGTTATTACGCTATCTTCGGTATTGGTCGATGCCTGTCTTGTTTGTTCTCGATTGTTGTCGGTCTCGATCTTGGAAGGTGTCTCGAATCTCGAGCTCGGTATCTTGTCTTCGTGCCTTAACCCGATCCACTTTGGGGTTGACCTTCGATGCAACCTCTTGGTCTCGGTCAGCAAAGAAAAAAATTGGGTGGGCCCGATTTTAACCGTATAAAGATAGTCCCCTCGTTTTTTGGAGTATAACGACAAGGAATGAACTAAGTCTTCGATTCTCTATCTCGACCTATCATGACATCATCCATGTCATGATGTCATCCTTGTAAATGACCGAAAACGTCATGTCAGTACAGTTCCCCAAGTCATTAATGAGCGTCAGTTGGTGGTCGGCCACTAGTGCTTTTGAATCATCACTGTAAATCCCATAAATAGGCCCTCTCTTCATTGATTCAAATTTTACTTTCACTTTCTTCTCCAAAGCCTTTACCTCTTTCAAGTTTCTCCATTTTGCGAAATCTTCAGGTTTTGTTGTCAACCTTTTCTCAAAACACCAAGTCCTACTACTTTCTTCTTTCTTCAAACTCATATGAAAAATGGCAAAAATATCAAAAACGGTACCACAAAAAGAGGTTGCTTCATCTTCTCAACCGGCCGGCAGGAAAACGTCGGTGGAACCCCGTATTGATTAGTGTATTCCCCTCCGATTTCAAAACTGATAAGGCTTCATTGGTTCCAGGTCGATGTGAGCCTATGTCAAGATATTTATGCTCGATAACAGAGAAATATCTCGAGCAGGTAAAGAAAGACAGTAACTGGGGGGATAAAGAGGTGGTGATATCAACCGCCAAAGAGGACATAACTACCCATGTGGAAGGGTTTTTAAGTGTTTACACTTAACCTTTCACGTTGGGACCCATCGACCCCATCGTCGCTGATATTTGTCGTCAGTATCAAATAACCCTAGGCCAAATCCATCATTCTTTTTGGCGAATTTTTATTCTGCTCCGATTCTTCGTGAGCAAAGTCGAAGGGATGCCTTTCACCCTCGACCACCTCATCAGGTTATACAGCCCCCGCTTCTATCGAGGCGGGTTAATAAAACTCCAATGCTGGAACACCAAAGTGTTGTTCTCAAGCATAGATGAGGACAAGGACCAAGGCTGGAAGGGCCGGTTCGTTCGAGTGAGGATTTCTAACCTAATCTCGACTGAGAAAATGCCATTTCCTGAGAGATGGAATATGAAAAGTAAGTATAATCCTATTATTAGTTCTTATTTGATGTTTTTCCCTTTTAATTCTTCTTATCGATATCTCTTTCTGTGATATAGAAGTTGCTTTGATGCCTCTTGCAATTCCTAATCACGAAAGCTGGGTTCGAGACCTGGCCTCAACCTCTACGTACACCGAGCACTCATGGCACGGTTTATCGAAGGGTCGATGGGAGGCCAAAAATCATGGTAAGTCTCTTTTACATATATCTGATGATTTGATCAAAATGTCTTTCTTATACTTAACCAATTTTCTTGTGTGTAGGCCTGGAAAAAAATGCGGTCATGAGGCCCCCGTATGGAGAGGAAGAGACTTCGGACCTGGTTCCTAAACCGGCGAAGGACAACAATAGAAAAAGGGCCTCGGCTTTCGAGGATCCAGAACTTAAGAAAAGGACGGCTCGAAAGCCGAGGAAGAACAACATCCCTCTGACCGAATAATCTGTTCGGTGTCTAAGATATGACGACGACGAAGAAGAAGAAAAAAACGGCTCCGTACTGGTGGCCCGAGTGAAAAAACCAGCGATGCCCCAAAGGCAGCTAGATCAATGGCGGTTGATAAGGCTCCACCTCGAATTGAGGGGATATCGGAGAAGGACTCGGGCAAAGTCCCCGAGTCGTTGGAGATCGAGGATGCCTCCCACCGAAGTGAACAAACGGTGGGTATATCTGAAGGCATCGGCCCCGAAGCCCTTCGAACTGAGGAGAACTCCCCAAGTAACTCACTTGGGGCAATAGTAATCGAAGACTCGCCCACTCTCCCTGCCTTTTCCGAAAGGGAGATTAGGGATGCCCGAGCTTTGGGGACCCTCGAGGTAGACGGAGCTCATGAGGGAGAGGACCCCTTTCACGATTTGTTTACAGGTATCGAGGATGCTGCTTGCCCGAGTGATGCATCAGGTCTTTTCTTCGAGGTTCAACGAGCCATGAATTGGGTAGGTCTCGATTCCCTTTGTTGATGTCATATTCTTTATTTAATTTATGCCTTGTGAAAGTTTTGTTTTATTTATGCCTCATGAACATTTTGTTCATAAGTTCGAGGGTTAGGCAATTTGATCGAAACCGAACTAGAGTAGTTTTTATAATCGAGTGAGTGCTTGCTCGAACTCGGAGTAGGGTGACCCTTAGGTTTTAATTGAGTGAGGATGATTTATTCGAACTCAAAAATAAACTGGCCCTTTAGGTTCTTGAATTAGGCCGATATGGTCATAGCAAAAAGAATGGCTTTCTCCCCCTTTTC
The DNA here is from genome assembly GCF_000390325.3 of Nicotiana tomentosiformis. Lineage (NCBI taxonomy): Eukaryota > Viridiplantae > Streptophyta > Magnoliopsida > Solanales > Solanaceae > Nicotiana > Nicotiana tomentosiformis. The sequence continues at coordinate 99,991,298 of NC_090820.1, forward strand.
GGCTTGAAACGATTATCGTTTAATCATATAAATTATGTTGTGCCTTAACTCGAAATAAAGGATACGATAGAGAGTTGGAACGGTTCCGTACCCATTATGATTTTCAAGGGTCGATATTATCGAGATCCTTTGTTTCGTAATGCCTTAGCATAAAATAAAGGATTTGTTAGAGAATTCGAATGCCTTCGTATCCAATAGGGTTTTTGAGGGACGATATTACCAAGACCCTTAGAAATTTAGTATAGGGTAGCCTTTTTAACCAGTTTGTGAAAATATTCGAAGTCCTGTTTAATAACGGGAATCAAACGTCTCTGAACCGTGTTGATTTGGCCGTAGCCTTAAACTTAGGATTCGCCTTTTGGGCTCGTTCCCCTGTTATACTTCGAACTTGTTCGAAGTATCATTCCCCGAATGAGGGTGGTCGTGGCCTATAAAATCGAGGATTTCCTTTTTAAGGTCTTACGATCTCGAGGTTTAGTAATTAGATCGCGTCGATTGTTTGGACGGCAGTCCCCGAGTATCGGGTAAATTGTTTGAACTTCAGTTGTAATCGGCCCTTAAGCCGGTTTCCACCATAGATCATAAGTATGAAATTGTAAAGTATAATTTTTTTCTAAAGCATGGAGTATCTGGTAAGGAAAAATACTTCTTCCTACAGATTATACATGCGTACATGTTCTTCCTTAGCAATAATATCGTTTGAGGAGTGACATGTTTCAATTATTTGACAATTGTTTGTCGTTCATCATGTCGAGTTTGTAAGATCCTTTTCTGATGATATCGAGGATCTAATACGGTCCTGTGATCACCTAATTTTTTACCATGCTTGGATTTTTTCCAACTCTCTCACGTCACTTAACACACACCTTACCACCAACACAATTATTCCCTCACAACTCCCACTCCCACTCTTTATCTTTAACAACTCACACTCCACTCTTCCTCTTTAATAACTCACACAAACATTTCCCTCATATGATCTCTCCACAAACACAAAAGGACAGTCACAAAAAAAGGAGCTTCATCTCCACCCTAAAGACCAAAAACACCCTCAATATAATTGCTACAAAAATCAGTCATGAAGGAGAGGAGAAACCAACAAAAAAGGAGCTGCAAATCCAGACCCAAAACTCCCTCAAAACAGCTCAAAAACGAGCTGAAAACCAGTCCACCCACAGATGCCGATAAACGCCCAAAACATCCTATTTTCTCCAGTTAAACACCCTCAAAAATTAGCTGTAAATCCACCCCCAAACCCACCTGAAAACAGCCTTGAAACAGCCATGAAAACCAACTGAAACTTCACTCGAACCCACACCTGAAACAATCCGAGAAACCACCAAACTCCAACCACTAAACAACTCCAATAACAGCTTTAAACCACCTAAAATTATTCTCGTCTTCATCGGTCAGGCAAGGCTTCTATGTCGACGTTCCGGTTCGCAATTTCGGCGTTTCTGTCCAACATTTGTTGATTTGTTATTTCGATTGAGTTATAAATTTACAGCTTTATTCATCAATATAAAGGTCCATTCGAATCCATTTTTTCAGTATTTATTTACATTTGTAGTATACACTTGCTTTGATATATTAGTGTTTCTATCTGCTCGTGATGAATTTCATTTGCTCTATGGAAAATACTTGATCTTTTTCGTAATGTTTGTGTTCAGATTACATATTAATTGGTTTACATATCGGTTTTAAATATTAATTCGTTTGAGTACATGTAAGTTTGTTTTGGACGATTTCTGTTAAATATGCTATGGACTTTGATTTAGTTTTCTTACTTATATGGTTATGTTACATTCCTTTTGTTTTAGCATATTGAAGTGATGATTTAAGTGAGTTTGTTAAATTGGATAAATGGAAAATTAAAGTTGTTTCTTTCTTGGCAAGGAATTAGAATAGCTCATGAGTGGTGTTAAGTCAGAAGAGTGTAAAACTCTTAAGCATCACAATAATCCCAAACTTAGGAAAACAATTTTTGAGTACGTTAGAGTGCTTTAAGCGCGCCCTAAATTAATCAAATCATCATATTTATGTATACGTTCGCGTGACATAATTGCGATTTCCAAAATTAAAACCGAAGTACGTGTTCGGGAAACTTTGGCCAAAACAATCTTAATATAATAAAATGCTATTAATTGTGTACACGTACGCGTGACATGATTTTGGCACAATAAAAAAATGGATTCTCACACGTGATTTGTTTCAATGATAATTCCATAGTTAAATAATTAAAAATGGATAGATAAAACATGGAAAACAATAAATCACAATTTATCCAAATTTAATTCAAGCCAAGTTGAAGTCAATAAAGAGACCGTGCTAGAACCACGGAACTCGGAGAATGCCTTACACTTTCTCCCCGGTCAACAGAATTTCTTACCCGAACTTTGTTTTCGCAGACCAAAAATAATAGAGTCAAACCTTCCTTTGACTAGGGATTCAAATAAAAGGTGACTTGGAACATCCCAAAACTCAATTCCAAGTGGCGACTCTGTAAGTAAAATAATCCATACTCAAGTTTGTCACTTTAAATGGAAAAACTCTTTATCCCAATCCATATGACACACTATATCTTTTGGGGGTAGAAAAGGGGTGTGACAACTCCCTCCCAATTTGGGCCGAGTTTTCCTTCGTTTGGGTCTCGAGTATTGAGGGTGACTTTTCTCAGTACTAAGTCCTCGATTCTAAAATGTCGAAAATTGGCTCTTCGGTTGTAGTACCTTTCGATCCGTTGCTTCTGTGTGGCCATTCAAACGAGGGAGGTTTCCCGTTTTTCATCTTACAATTCGAGACTTATATTCATAGCCTCGTGATTCGACTCTTCCGTTGCATATCGAAACCTGACGCTAGGTTCCCCGACTTCGACCGGGATCAGAGCTTCGGTGACATATACTAAAGAGAATGGTGTTGACCTCGAACTTGATTTTGTGGTCTTCAAGAAACTTTGTTACTTTGCTGCCGATGAATTGCTTTCCATTGTTACATACGATCTCGACAGGCATTCCGGATCGACATATAATGTGGTCCCAGATGAAGTCGATAACTTCTTTTTCCCTGACCTTTTCAAAAGCCTGTACTTCAACCCATTTAGAGAAATAGTCAGTCATAAATTAAATGAATTTAGCTTTACCTCGGGCCAATAGTAGAGGGCCGACGATATCCATTCCCCATTTTATGAAGGACCATGGGCATAGGACCGAATGGATTTTCTCCCCAGGTTGGTGGATCATCGGCTCATATCTTTTACACTTGCCGCACATTCGAATGAATTCCTTCGTATAGTTTTCCATATTGTCCCAGCAGTATCCTGCTCTGATGACTTTGTGAACCAATGATTCAACACCGGAATAATTTTCACAAGTTCCCTCGTGCATTTACCGTAGGACGTAGTCGGTGTTTCCGGGACCCAAACATATTGCCAATGGTCCATTGAACTTCCTTATATATAGTGTTCCATCTTCGGCCAATGTGAATCGTGCGGTCTTCCTACGTAGAGTCCTCGATTCCTTAGGATCTGATGGAAGCTTTCCGTTCTTTAGGTACTCGATATATTTATTCCTCCAATCCCAGGTCAGACTTGTGGAGTTTATTTCGGCGTGGCCTTCTTCGATCACCGACCTCAAAAGTTGCACAACAGTCCCCACACTAATTTCATCGTCTTCGACCGATGACCCCAAATTAGCAAGGGCATCAACTTCGTTGTTTTGCTCTCACGGTATATGTCGTAGGGTCCTTTCTTGAAACCGATGTAGTGTCACCTGTAATTTATCCAAGTATCTCTGCATTTGATCATCTCGAACCAAAGGTTCTGTTGACTTCGTTTACCACAAGTAAGGAGTCACATTTGGCTTCGATAACCTCTGCTCCCAAACTCTTAGCTAGCTCGAGACCTATAATCTTGGCCTCAAACTCGGCCTCATTGTTAGTTAACTTGGATGTTTTCATAGATTGTCTAATTGTATTACATGTGGGAAGCTTCAAAACGATTCCTAGCCCATTACCCTTCACGTTCGAAGTGCCATTTGTGAATAGGGTCCACACCCCCGATGTTGTACCCGATTTAATTATAGTTCTTTTTCGACCTCAGGTACGAGGGCTTGCGTAAAGTCGGCCACGAAGTCTGTATATCATTGGAAAAACTCTCTAACTCAATCCATATAACACACTATATATTTTGGGGGTAGAAAAGGGGTGTGACAGTTCTAGCGACTCTGCTAGGGAAACTCTCAAGAATTCGAGCTTGTACATTGACTTTGTTTGGCTATATTAATTTTTGTATATATTGTAATTTATTTGGGCCTAATGTATTACTTGTCTACTTTTTTCCTTTTTGATATTGTTGAACTGTACATATAAATTGTATCCTCTCGCACCCCTCTGAGTCTTCCTATAGTTAGTTATGTTGTGTTTGCCTACCAACTTCTGCTGAAGGATTTAGTCACATATGATTTGGCGGGAGAGCCGTTATCTAGCCAGTGTTGTTCTACTACTGGTGACGCTTGACGCTCCTCGGCTCGGGTTGTTCGCCTGGGTAAGCCAGGTCTAGATACCATCTCCTTTAGGATTTGGAAACTTAGAAGAACAAGCCACAAGCAATGAATATCCCTAGTAGGCTACGCTTTATTTGCATCATGTGCATTTGACTTAGTAGCGTTCGACATAGGGGTCGAGTTCTGTTTTAGGACAAGTACCTTGTTGAGACCATTATGTCATGTTATGTGCTACTTGTTGTATTATTTGGGAGGCCTGCATGTCGACCGACTTCAGCATAAATCAGTTGAACGAACAGAGAAAAAATGATGTGGTCTAGTCCATATGGTTTTTAAAGATTAATTTTCATAAAAATCAAAAAACAAAAAGAACATAGTCGGTTTTAACCGAACTATGCGGGTCTGATTCTCATCGGATGTGAGATATGTAGGGAAACCTCATCGGTTCCGGCCCCCAATTTTCAAAAATCCAAAAAACTATTTTTCTTTAATTCTTTCTTTAGAAGTCTTTCCTTAGAAAATCCCAAATATTTAAAAAAACAAAAATATTTTCTTACTTTTTAGAAGTCTTTCATTTAAAAAATAAAATCAAAATCCAAAAATATGTTTTTTCCTTCTTTAGAAGTCTTTCTCCAAAAAAACAAAAAGAAATCTATCAAAATCCAAAAAAATGTTTTTTCTTTCTCCTTTAAGAAGTCTTTATTTTCAAAAATTCCCTACGAAAACAAAAGGACCTAGCTTATGTACTTTGTTCCTAGTATTCCTGAACTACGTAATGATTTGATTCATGCGGCGTCATGATAAGTAGGCAATCCTCATTGGATTCGATCATAAACAAATTGAGTGAAAAAATAAACTGAAAAAAAAACAATTCAGTGAAAGAGAAAGAATAGAGAGAAATAAATAAATAAATAAATAACAAAGTAAAACAAAGAGCAAAATACAACAAAAAATAGAAAGAAAAAAGAAATCAGGGTATGAAAAAAAAATCAAAAACAAAAAGAAGAGAAAATAGAAAAAAGAAAAGGGGAGAGCCTCCCGAGAAGGAACCAATTCACCCCTGTTGGTGAATCATACTCGAGCTTGTTCCAAAAAGCTAGTCAGACTAGATCTACTGCAGCCAGTAATCTCGAACAGGCACACCGGGATAATGCTAGATGCGAATACCACTCTGGAGCAGTGGGACATGATACAGAAGACTGTTGGATTCTTTAGAGAGCAGTGGAAGACCTCATCGAGGTCAAGGCAATAGTGCTTAGGGATGAAGAGGCCCCTAATATGATGAACAATCCTCTGCCTACTTACACCAATGGGCCATTAGTCGGAATAATCTGTGAAGATGAGAAATTTGATCCAGCACTGAAAGCCACAGTAGCCATTTCCACGGCAGAAGAGAAACCTAAAAACGGGCACCAAACCTGAAAAGTTCTCTATCAGATGGGAGTCTCGGTAGCCAGTCTTGTTATATTTTCTGCGTCCGGATTATTTCAGGGTGTAATGAGGATGTTTTACCTTTATTGTCTTACTTTATGATGTAAACCCTTCTATCTTTAAAATTATTTTTAAAAAAAAATCAAATCAAATGAAATTAATATTTCATTGAATGTCTCTTTTATTAATCTTGTCACCTTTCTTATTCTCTTTTCAGTTCTGTTAATGCAGATTTTAATGACATGACATGCTTGCGGACTTCGTGCCTAGATCCTAAAATGCTGTCAGACCTCAAAATAATGAATCAAGAGGCAAAATGTGTAGAAGATAAGGCTTGTGAGAAAATAAACAAAGAATTGGAACAGTAGTCCTAGGCCAAGTCCGAATGAAATCAGAAGAAGTTGAAATTCCCTCTCTTTGGATCATTGTTGAAGCCGAGATTGAGGATAAAGAGTGGGTCAAGAATGGATTGGAACATTTGATACTGATTGATGAAAAAAGTTGACCACAGTTTGTCACGAGCAGTTGTACCAACAAAGAATGGCTAGTGCCTACAATAAGAAAGTGCGGCCCAGGAAATTTGAAGTGTGGCGACTTGTTCTGAGATGTATCCTCCCGCATCATGAAGAAGCTAAAGGAAATTGGCTCCAAATTGATGCAGTCAAAAAGGTACTATGTTTGACCCTTCACGCACCTTTAATGCTCTTTGATTGAGATTACGAAGGCTTTCATTCTCGCTTCCTAAACACCATTAATCCTTTTTGCCAACCCTTTGAGTCGGTTGCCTTTCTTTGATTACCCTCTTTGGAACCTGAAGGAGTTATTGAAAAGAAAAAAACCAAGAAAAAAAAAGGAAAAGGAAAGAGAAAGACAAAAAAAAGGTTCATGTTACCTTGAACTACGTTCGACTTGATTCCGAAAGGATATGTAGGCAGCCTCTCTCTGGGGTAGATGTTATAATTGTTCGGTGATGGTCTCGTCTGGAAGGTTCCAAAGTTGTAATTCAATCCAAATGCTTTCTACCCTAAAATCTTGTTCAAGTCCTTCCGATCGATCGGCAAAGAGGTTCAAAATGGGAGGATACAACTACTTGGATCTAATGCAACCAAATGAGAGAAATAAAATGACAGAGTCTTATTGGTAAAAACCCTCACGGGCACCATAAGGCGACGGTAAACAGAGAAATTGAAAATGAGAGTCTTGTTAGTGAAAACTCGCAAAGAGTACTATAAGGCGATGGTGAGAAGAGAAATGAGAGAGGTTAGCTGGTGAAAACCCGCAAAGGGCGCCACTGATCGAAAAAGAGGATCCTCAATCTCTGACATTGACACAGTCCTGGGCAAGGTTTCTCGGTTTCAAGGCAAAGGTTGTGATGAATTTCTGAGAGTCAGACGGTTTACACAGATCGGGCATCCAGTCCAAAAGGCATGTCATGTTCATTGAGTTCCGCATGTACTTCAGATAAGTCCTTTCTTTTCCCCGAAAGAGATGCCTCTTGTCTAAATTCATTCTCCATTCTGAAGTATGTTTTTCCTTGAATCCCTTTTGGTCTAACTCTGTTTTGAAACTAAGGAAAAGAAGGGATAGCAAGACTGATTTATAGGACTCCGGTTTGATATAACCTAATATGCAAAAAAGGCACCTAGATTCGGCCGGGGCATCAAGTTGACCTCGACTGGCCATGGCGTTCGATACATCGAAATCAAAAACTCTTGTAAGGATGAAATCAAATTGAAAGTGCCTACAAGGGCAAAACGAAGTTTAAAAGGTTAAATCCTAGGTGGCTAACTGTTTTGACAAAGTTTGAAAAGCCAAAGGTTCCCCAATGCTCTGAAATTGAAAGTTGTGGAGGAAAGAAGTCGAAAGTGAGATGCCACAAAGGCAAAACAAAGTTGAAAAAGTCTTCCCATGCGACCAAATGTCATGTATAAGTTTGAAAAGTCAAAGGATCTACGGGGCCAGATATGCAAGTGGTATTCACAAACCATCTAGTGACAGGTTGAAATCATCATCAAAAGAAGATGGGCACAAAGTCAAGTTGCCCAAGACATCAAGGCCATAAACCAACCATCACTTTTAAAACTCACAGTTTTTCTTTGTTTGCAGCAGGAACAAAGAAGTGAAGAATGGCAATTCCTAAAGGACGAATGTCACCAAAGGCTAGTTTCCTTAAAATCTCCAATTTCCCTTTATTTTTAGCATGCATCACTACTTTTTATACCTCTCATTTTCGTATCTTAACCCAGGTAGAAATTTTTCGCCTAGGGGGATCCAGCTCATAGTTCCGGATAGAAGTACTCTTCGCCCAGGCTGTTTTACGTAGCTTAACCCAGGTAGAACCTTTTCACCTAGGGGGATCCAGCTCATAGTTTCCGGGAAGAAGCACTCTTCGCTTAGGTTATTTTACGTAGCTTGACCCAGGTAGAACTTGTTCCCCTAGGGGGGTCCAACTCACAGTTCAAGGTAGAAGTACTCTTTGTCAGGTTGTTTTACGTAGCTTAACCCAAGCAGAACCTTTTTGCCTAGGGGGATCCAGCTCACAGTTCCGGGTAGAAGTACTCTTCACCCAGATTGTTTTTCGTAGCTTAACCCAGGTAGAACCTTTTCGCATAGGGGGATCCAGCTCATAGGTCCGGGTAGAAGTACTCTTCGCTCAGGATGTTTTTCGTGGCTTAACCCAGGTAGAACATTTTCACCTAGGAGGATCCAGCTCATATTTTTGGGTAGAGGTATTCTTCGCCCATGTTTACTTTTTGTAGCTTAATCCGGGTAGAAGTACTTTTTGTCCATGTTTGCTTTTTATGGCTTAACCAGGTAGAACCATTTCGCCTAGGGGGATCTAGCTCATAGTTTCTGGGTAGAAGTACTCTTCGCTCACGATGTTTTACGTAGCTTAACCCAGGTAGAACCTTTTCGCCTAGAGGGATCCAGCTCATAGTTCCGAGTAGAAGTACTCTTCGCTCGGGATTTTTTACGTAGCTTAACCCAGGTAGAACCATTTCGCCTAGGGGGATCTAGCTCATAATTTCTAGGTAGAAGTACTCTTCGCTCACGATGTTTTACGTAGCTTAACCCAGGTAGAACCTTTTCGCCAAGAGGGATCCATCCCATATTTCTGGGTAGAAGTACTCTTCGCCTAGATTTTCTTTACCTAGCTTAACCCAGGTAGAACCTTTTCACCTAGGGGGATCCAACTAATAGTTCCAGGTAGAAGTACTCTTTGCCTAAGCTGTTTTTCTTAGCTTAACCCAGGTAGAACCTTTTTGCCTAGGGGGATTCAGCTCATATTTCCGGGTAGAAGTACTCTTCGCCCAGGTTGTTTCTCGTAGCTTAACCTAGGTAGAACCTTTTCGCCTAAGGGGATCCAGCTTATAGTTCCGGGTAGAAGTACTCTTCGCCTAGGTTGTTTTTACGTAGCTTAACCCAGGTAGAACCTTTTCACCTAGGGGGATCCAGCTCATATTTCCGAGTAGAAGTACTCTTCGCTAATGTTTGATTTTCATAGTTTAACCCAGGTAGAACCTTTTTGCCCAGGGGATTCAGCATTATTTTCAGTAATACAGGGCGCCAACCCCTTGTTACATTTCTTTTTTCAGTAATACAGGGCGTCAGCCCCTGGTTATATATCATTTTCAGTAATACAGGGTACCAACCCCTGGTTACTTTCTTTTTCTGTAATACAGGGTACCAACCCCTGGTTACATTTCCTTACCAGTATCAGGGTACACCATTCCCTAGTTGATTTTATTTTAGACATAGGATCTCCACTTCCTAGTCTCTTTTTCCAACATAGGGTCTCCACTTCCTAGTTGATTTTTATTTTTAGATATAGGGTCTCCACTCCCTAGTCTCTTTTTTAACATAGGATTCCCACTCCCTAGTTGATTTTTATTTTAGATATAGGGTCTACACTCCCTAGTCTTCTTTTCCAACATAGGGTCTTCACTCCCTAGTTGATTTTATTTTAGATATAGGGTCTCCACTCTCTAGTCTCCTTCCCAACATAAGGTACACCAATCCTTAGTTGAGATTATCTTTTTGACAATAAAGGAACACCATTCCAAAAAAAAAAGTCATCATGATCTTTTCAAGGTATACTATTCCTGACCTTTTATTGCTTTCAATAATGAAATTTTCATAGTGCAAACTGGGGCAGAACAATTTAGTTCGTTTGTTTGTTTTGGTGTCTGAGCAGGTTTTACCTCGAGGCACAGGGTTCGAGAAGGCCAAAAGAAGAAGTCCTAATCCAGAATATAAAATTTAAAAAAAAAGAAGTGAACCCAAAATGCGGTAGCGGATGAAAAGACGTGGACTGCTCCAGACATAACTGAATTCACGAGCATTGCATCTCCCGTTTAGATCAGAAAGGTCGTGGATGAATCAACGAGCACCTACAACTAGCAAGCATCAAGGTTCAAATTAAAAATCTTCAAGAAGAAGCATTCAAGGCTCAAGATCAAGGTTTAGAAGACTTATAGATAGGAATCTTGTAACTCATAGCTGATAGGCATGTTTAGCATCTTTTTTCTTTTGATTTTGATGTAATAGCAGGACCACGGACCGGAGCCTCGATGGAACCTCACTCGACTCTCCAACTCATCATTCCATCATTTTCCTTGAACTACACACGACTTGATTCCCCTATAACCCGGGATATGTAGGTTGTCTAAAACCACGATTCAGTTACACTCTTTTCTCTTATCTCTTCCCTTTTGAATAATGGTATAGAAAATAATTAGTCATATCGCTCATCTTTTCTTTGCCTGAAAACTCTTCATGTTTCCAAGAAAATAAGGGCATGCTGTGAGCACCTAATTTTTTACTATGCTTGGATTCGGGAAACCCGAGCTTTGGGGACCCTCGAGGTAGAGGAGCTCATGAGGAATAGGGTCCCTTCCACGATTTGTTTATAGGTATCGAGGATGCTGCCGGCCCGAGTGACGTATCGGGTCTTTTCTTCGAGATTCAACGAGCCCTCAATTAGGTAGGTCTCGATTCCATTTGTTGATGTCATATTCTTCCATTTTCTGCCTAACTTTTTATATTTTTCATATAGGCTTTAGCTCTTCATCAGGACGCATTTTCCAAGACTCGGGCCGAGCTTAGACGATGTGAGGCTGGGTTCCTAGGGTTTTTGGAGGAGAGAAATATCCACAAACTTCTTAGTGGGCAAAAAGAGAAAGAAATCAAGGATCTTCGAGCCGAGTTAGCCAAGGCTCACCAAGATCAGATAGACCTGATCAGGCAGGTAATAACAATTTTAAAAACTCATTTGCTCAATTGAGGAACGGTGGCTAATATTTCTGTCTAACAATTGCAGTAGAAGATTGAGATGATCGAGCAGTTCCGCAAGGAGATCAATACGATAAAGGCAGAGTCCTTAGGGTGGAAAGAAGGTATGGACTGCTTTGCTGCACAAAAAGAGATTGTTCAGGCCCAATTATCATCTGCCGAAAGTCAACTTTGAGGCCTGAAGGAGAATAGTTCAGCTCAGGAAAAGAAGATAGGGGAGCTCGAGGCTCAGTTGGCTTCCGAACTTGCAAGGGCAAAAACTGAAGCCGAAAAAGCAAAGGCCAAGGCTGAGGCGATCGTGGTCGTCTACCGGGCTGATGTTGAACCTGCTCAAGCCCAAGTGAGAGAGGCTACCGAGACCGCTCAAACTAGAGCATATTGGATTGCCGAACTCGCCAAATGACAATCTCGGAAGGAAATCCTCGAGAAGATCCACGCTCGAGGTTTTGATCTTACCAACAAGATAATAAAGGCTAGAGAGTATGAAGCCGAAGCTGGAGCGCTGGCCACTTCCGATGATGATGATGATGATGGAAGCAAGATCGGGTCCGAGAATGAGGAGGACCTCGATGGAGAAGAAGCTGCCCCTAGAGGAGATCAGGAACCTTAGGATTTTTCACTTTTGATCTTTTGTATAGGATCTTGATCGAACCTTGTAAATATTCTCATATATATAAAGATCTCTTTCATTTCCAACTTGTCTTTATTTCATTTATGCCTTGTGAAAGTGACACGTTCCAATTATTTGACAATTGTTCGCCGTTCATCATATCGAGTTTGTAAGATCCTTTTTCGATGATATCGAGGATCTGATACGGTCCCGTGAGCACCTAATTTTTGATCATTCTTGGATTTTTTCCAACTCCCTCAAGTCACTTAACACACACCTTACCACCAACATAATTATTCCCTCACAACTCACACTCCCACTCTTCATCTTTAACAACTCACACTCCACTCTTCCACTTTAACAACTCACACAAGCACTTCCCTCACATGATCCCCCCACAAACACACATGGACACTCACAAAAAAAGGAGCTTCATCTACACCGTAAAGACCAACAAAACCCTCTATATAATTGCTGCAAAAATCAGCCATGAAGGAGAGGAGAAACCAGCAAATAATGAGCTGCAAATCCAGCCCCAAAACTCCCTCAAAACAGCTCAAAAATGAGCTGAAAACAGCCCCAAAAATGAGCTGAAAACTAGTCCACCCACAGCTGCCGATAACCCCCTAAACAACCCCTTTTCTCCAGTTAAACACCCCCAAAAATGAGCTGGAAATCCACCCCCAAACCCACCTGAAAACAGTCTTGAAACAGCCATGAAAACCAACTGAAACTTCACTCGAACCCACACCTAAAACCAACCGAGAAACCACCAAACTTCAGCCACTAAACAACTCCAAAAACAACTTTAAACCACCTAAAATTGTTCTCGACTTCATCGGTAAGGCGAGGCTTCTATGTCGAGGTTCTGGTTCGTAATTTTGGCATTTCCGTCCAACGATTGTTGATTTGTTATTTCGATTGAGTTGAAAAGTTTCAGCTTTATTTATCAATATAAAGGTCCATACGAATCCATTTTTCTCAGTATTTGTTTACATTTTTAGTATACACTTGCTTTGATATATTAGTGTTTCTATCTGCTCGTGATGAATTTCATTTGCTCTATGGAAAATACTTGATCTTTTTCGTAATGTTTGTGTTCAGATTACGTATTAATTGGTTTTAAATATTAATTCGTTTGAGTACATGTAAGTTTGTTTTGGACGATTTCTGTTAAATATGATATGGACTTTGATTTAGTTTTCTTACTTATATGGTTATGTTACATTTCTTTTATTTTAGCATGTTGAAGTGGTGATTTAAGTGAGTTTGTTAAATTAGATAGGTCATGAGTGGTGTTAAGTCAGAAGAGTGTACAACTCTTAAGCATCATAATAATCCCAAACCTAGAAAAATAATTTTTGAGTACGTTAGAGTGCTTTAAGCGCGCCCTAAATTAGTCAAATCATCGTAGTTATGTATACGTTCGCGTGATATAATTACGATTTTCAAAATTAAAACCGAAGTCGTATTCGCGCAACTTTGGAAAAAATAATCTTAATATAATAAAATATTATTAATTGTGTACACGTACGCGTGACATGATTTTGGCACAATAAAAAACAGATTCACACACGTGATTTTTTTCAAAGATAATTTCATATTTGAATAATTAAAAGTGGATAGATAAAATATGGAAACCAATAAATCACAATTTATCCAAAATTAATTCAAGCCAAGTTGTAGTCAATAAAGCGACCGTGCTAGAACCACGGAACTCGGAAAATGCCTTACACCTTCTCCTCGATCAACAGAATTCCTTACCCGAACTTTATTTTTGCAGACTAATAATAATAGAGTCAAACCTTCCTTTGACTAGGGATTCAAATAAAAGGTGATTTGGAACACCCCAAAACTCAATTCCAAGTGGTGACTCTGTAAGTAAAATAATCCCTACTCAAGTTTGTCACTTTAATTGGAAAAACTCTTTAACCCAATCCATATGACACATTATATCTTTTGGGGGTATAAAATTGGTGTGACAGCTCCCTCCTAATTTGGGCCGAGTTTTCCTTCGTTTGGGTCTCGAGTATTGAGGATGACTTTTCTCAGTACTAAGTCCCCGATTCTAAAATGTCAAAAATTGGCTCTTTGGTTGTAGTACGTTTCGATCCATTTCTTCTGTGCGGCCATTCGAACGAGGGCGGTTTCCCGTTTTTCATCTTGCAATTCGATACTTGTACTCATAGCCTTATGATTCGATTCTTCCGTTGAATATCGAAACCTGATGCTAGGTTCCCCGACTTCGACCGAGATCAGAGCTTCAATGCCATATACTAAAGAGAATAGTGTTGACCCCGTACTGGATTTTGACGTTGTTCGATACGCCCAAAGGACCTCGGGCAACATTTATCTCCATTTTCTCTGAGCTTCGTTCAACCTTTTCTTTAGATTTTGAATGATGGTTTGTTCGTTGATTTTGCATGTCCGTTCCCACTAGGGTTATATGGTGTTGATAAGAGTTTTTTAATTTTGTGGTCTTCAAGAAACTTTGTTACTTTGCTGCCGATGAATTGCTTTCCATTGTTACATACGATCTCGACATGCATTCTGAATCAACATATAATGTGGTCCCAGATGAAGTCGATAACTTCTCTTTCCCTGACCTTTTCAAAAGCTTGTGCTTCAACCCATTTAGAGAAATAGTCAATCATAAATAAAATTAATTTAGCTTTTCCTCGGGCCGATGGTAGAGGGCCGACGATATCCATTCCCCATTTTATGAACGGCCATGGGGATAAGATCGAATGGAGTTTCTCCCGGGGTTGGTGGATCATCGACTCATATCCTTGAAACTTGCCGCACTTTTGAATGAATTCTTTAGTATTTTTTTCCATATTGGCCCAGTGGTATCCTGCTCTAATGACTTTGTGAACCAATGATTTCCACAAGTTCCCTTGTGAATTTACCGTAGGATGTAGTCGGTGTCTCTGGGACCCAAACTTATTGCCAATGGTCCATCTAACATCCTTCTATATAGTGTTACATCTTCGGCCAATGTGAATCATGCGACTTTCCTATGTAGAGTCCTCGATTCCTTAGGATCCGATGGAAGCTTTCCGTTCTTTAGGTACTCGATAAATTTATTCCTCCAATCCCAGGTCAGACTTGTGGAGTTTATTTTGGCGTGGCCTTCTTCGATCACTGACCTCGAAAGTTGCACGATAGTCCCCACGCTAATTTCATCGTCTTCGATCGATGACCCCAAATTAGCAAGGGCATCGGCTTCGTTGTTTTGCTCTCGTGGTATATGTCGTAGGGTCCTTTCTTGAAACCGATGTACTGTCACCTGTAATTTATCCAAGTATCTCTGCATTCGATCATCTCGAACCAAAGGTTCTGTTGACTTGGTTTACCACAAGTAAGGAGTCACATTTGGCTTCGATGACCTCTGCTCCCAAACTCTTGGCTAGCTCGTGACCTATAATCATGGCCTCAAACTCGGCCTTGTTGTTATTTAACTTGGAAGTTTTCATAGATTGTCTAATTGTATTACCTGTGGGCAACTTCAAAATGATGCCTAGCCTAGAACTCTTTACGTTCAAAGCGCCATCTATGAATAGGGTCCACACCCCCGATGTTGTACCTGATTTTAATAATAGTTCTTTTTCGACCTCAGGTATGAGGGCTTGCGTAAAGTCGGCCTCAAAGTATGCTAAGATTTGAGACTTGATGGACGTTCGGGGTTGATACTCAATATTGTACCCGCTGATTTTGATGGCCCATTTTGCCAATCGGCCCGAGAGTTCGGGCTTATGCAAAATATTGCGAAGAGGATAAGTATTGACCACACAAATTGGGTGACATTGAAAATACGGTTTTAATTTCCTAGAGGTGCTTATTAGGGCAAGCGCCAATTTTTTTAAGTGTGGGTACCGGGTCTCGACCTCACCCAAAGTTCGACTAACATAGTAAATAGGAAATTACGTACTTTGCTCCTCTCGAGCTAGGACCCCACTAACACTGATTTCTGAGACTGCTAAGTATAAGTAGAGTTGCTCGCCCGTTTTTGAAGTGTGAAGCAGTGGCGGGCTTGAGAGGTACCGGTTTATTTCTTCCAATGCTTGTTGGCATGTCCATACAAAATTGTTCCTCTTTTTGAGCAAAGAGAAGAACCTATGGTTCCTATCTGAAGACCTCGAGATGAATCGGCCTAGGGTGGCTATGTGCCCTGTTAATCTTTGTATGGCCTTAACATTGCCTATGACCGTGATGTCTTTGATTGCCTTGATCTTATCGGGGTAGATTTTGATCCCCCGATTTGATACCATAAAGCCGAGGAACTTGCCTAAGCCGACCCCGAATGCACATTTCTTTGGGTTGAGCTTCATGTTGTATTTCCTCAGTATATCGAAGGTTTCCTGCAAATGAGTCAAATAGTCCTCTACTCGCAAGGACTTAACTAGCATATCGCCAATATAAACCTCCATTGATTTACCTATTTATTCTTCGAAAATTTGATTTACTAAGCGTTGGTAAGTGGCGTTAGCATTCTTTAGTCCAAATTGTATTACATTATAGCAATAGGTGTCGTACTTAGTGATGAACGAAGTCTTTTCCTGATCCTTCGGGTTCATTTGTATTTGATTGTACCTGGATAAGCATCGATAAAACTAAGGATATCGTGGCCGGTCATGGTATCGATCATGCGATCGATAGTTGTTTGTGGAAAAGAGTCTTTAGGACATGCTTTGTTTAAATCTTTATAGTCTATACACATCCTAAGTTTATTCCCCCTTTTAGGGACTACAACTATGTTTGCTAACCACTCGGGATATTTTACTTCCCGAATGGATCCTATCTTGATAAGTTTAGTTACCTCGTCCTTAATGAATGCATGTTTTACCTCGGACCGAGGCCTCTTCTTTTGTTTCACTGGGCAGAACTTTGGGTCCAAGCTTAGTCGATGTGTAGTGATCTCTGGCGAGATCCCTGTCATATCTAGGTGGGACCAAAAAAAACAATCCATATTATTGATAAGAAATTTGATGAGTTTTTCCCTGAGTTTGGGGGTTAACCCCGTACCCAGGTATACCTTTCGATCAGGTAGGTGCTCAATCAGTATGACTTGTTCCAGCTCTTCAACTATCGATTTGGTGGTGTCGGAATCCTCTGGGATTATGAAAGATCGAGGGATCCAGTAATCATCATCCTCGTTCGTTCCTTGCTCTTCCGACCAGGTCGAGACTGGTGGTTGTGGTTGCTATTTAGCTTCTTGTTTTCCTTCGGACTTCGATTCCTTTTTCGACAGAAGCGTTGATATCGGTATCACTTCATATACCGTGAACATTTCCTTTGCAGCATGTTGTTCCCCATATACCATTTCTACTTCATCCGACGTCGGGAATTTCAGCATTTGGTGAAGGGTTGAAGGGACTGCCCTCATATTGTAAATCCAGGGTCTTCCGAACAGGGCATTGTATCTCATATCGCCTTCGATCACATGGAACTTGGTTTCTTGAATAGTCCCAGCTACATTTACTGGTAAAATGATTTCTCCTTTAGTTGTTTCGCTTGCCATGTTGAAACCATTAAGAACTCAAGTTGCGGGCACGATCTGATCTTGTAGGCCGAGCTGCTCCACACCCCTCGATCGAATAATATTGGTCGAACTTCCTTGATCAATTAAAACACATTTAACCTAAATTTTATTCACAAGGATAGATATTACCAGTGCATCATTGTGGGATTGTGAGATCCATTATGCTTCCTCATCGTTGAATGATAAAGCGCCTTCTGGAATATCGATCCCTTTGGCTGGTGATCGATACCTTAGTGCATTTGAAAACAGGCCCTTGTCGAATATCGATCCCACCAACGATAATGTGAATCACATGTTGTGGTTTTTCCTGCTCATTTTTCATGTTTGCATCCTTGTCGCTGAAGTGATTTTTAGCTCGGTCACTTAAGAACTCTCGAAGGTGACCTTCGTTGAATAGACGGGCCACGTCCTCCCTTAGTTGTCTACAGTCTTCGATTTTTTGACCATGCGTACCATGGTATTTGCATATTTGATTGGGGTTTCTTTGGGATGAATCGGTCTGTAGGGGACTGGTCCATCTAGTATCTTTGATTCTCCCAATGGCTGACACAATACCTGAGGCGTCGATGCCGAAGTTGTATTCTGATAATCGTGGTGCCTCTGTAGGATCGGCACGTTTATCGAAACTTCTTTAGCTCATGTGACCTCGAGAGCTCTGTCCTCGATCGCTCATTCGATCATTTCGGATGGCATTGCTTCTTGGGCCGCTGTTTCTACTATTTGCATTATATAGTTGCTATCGGTCTCTGTTCGACCGAGGTTCTGTATCGATTTCTCTCTGAGTTCTTCCAACGGGCCTGATCAGATAAACGAAACCGGAAGGGGTCCTTAATTGATCATCCTCGACCCTAATCTTCGAATGGTATTGATTATGTATATCAGCCCAGGTTACCGTTGGGTATTCAATTAAATTCTGCTAGAGCTGTCATGATGCCATTGAACTCCAATCGTTCAAACCTTGAGTAAAAGCTTAAACAGCACAATCGTCTGTGACTGGTGGTAGTTCCATGCGTTCCATCTGGAACCAAGATACGAACTCCCTCAACATTTCGTTGTCTTTTTGTTTCACCTTGAAGAGGTCTGACTTCCTAGTCGCAATCTTTATTGCTCTAGCATGTGCCTTTACGAAAGAGTCTACAAGCATGGCAAAGGAATTGATGGAATTAGGTGGCAGAATGTGATACCATATCATTGCCCCCTTCGATAGAGTTTCTCCAAATTTCTTCAGTAGAACCGATTAGATCTCATCATCTTCTAAATCATTTCCTTTTATCACACATGTATAGGAGGTAACATGCTCATTTGGATCGGTGGTCCCATTGTACTTGGGGATTTTCGGCATGTGGAATTTCTTCGGAATAGGATTTGGAGCCGCACTTGGGGTAACGGCTTCTGCACGAACTTCTTCTAGTCCATACTTTTAAAAATTGGTGGTGGCGGTATTTGGTTAACCTTGGAGTTATATGTCTCTACTTTCTTGTCATTTGTATGGATTTTCTTTTCTCCCGTTTCAATTCGTTTAGTGATCTCCTCGAGCATTTTCATAATGACGGGGTCAGTTCCCGATTCTTTGGCATTCGACCTTTCCGGCGCTGGCTCGGTCTTGTGGACGACTTCTGGTTCTACCCCACTCAGCGCTCGATGTTGATTTTGTAGTTGTGCTATAGCGGCTTGTTGAGCCTGTAACATTTCGAATATCAATTGGAGGTTGACTCCACCATCTCCTCCGCCCTACTTACCTCGACCACCAGATCGACCTTTCCTGCGTATGCTACCTTCGGGATCAACACCCAAATTTGTATTTAGGGCAATATGTGAACTAACGTCGAAGGGATTTGCAATTGATACTCCCTCGAGATCAGCCTGAGGTACATCGATCCCTGGGGAGGCTATATTGTCGTTCTCCCCGTGAAATCCGAAGTCGTTGCCACCATGTGCGGGTGTTGTTTGTGAATTTGATATGTTTTTTCCTGAAAACAAAAACACTTACAAGAACAAGCGTACAGTAGTGTGTTATCGAAATCTGTATTAAGCAATCACTGTTTTTCTTAGCCCCACGGTGGGAGCCAAACTGTTTACCCTCAAAATTGGATAACAATTAAACTTATAATGTGGATTTAAGGATACATGATTTCATTTAATATCAATTGATAAATATGAAGATTAATGATAGAATTAAACAATAAAGCAAATCAAATAAGTGTTTGAATATAACTCAACCCTTGAGTTAGAGTATCCTCGAATTGGTTGATGCGAGGACAATAAAAATATAATAAGCTAAAGAACAAGAGCGTGAGCGAGAAAGAAAATTATATTGCTTTTGTATCAGTTGTATCCTTACAAATGATTAAAACTCCCCTTTATATAGTAGAGAGATTCTATACATGGTACAATCCTAATTACATAAGAAAATCCCATGGTTAACTGAACAATCATTCTTGATTCGATTAGTTCCGAAATTTCCGCCATGATCTTCGACCAATCGCGAATATCTCGCTTTTCCGTTATTATGTTATCTTCGGTATTACTCGATGCCTGTCTTGTTTGGTCTTGATTGCTGTCGGCCTTGATCTTGGCAGGTGTCTTGAATCCCGAGCTCGGTACCTTGTCTTCGTGCCTTGACCCGATCTACTTTGGGGTTGACCTTCGATGCAACTTCTTGGTCTCGATCAACATAGAAAAATCGAATGGGCCCCATTTTCACCGTATACAGAATTAAACAAACTTAAAAAAAATAAAATATCTAATATATTTTTACAAGTATAAACAATACAATAGTATAAACGTTATTGTGAGATACAAACAACTATTAAATCCCGTATGTGAATTCACAGAGTGTTATACAAGTGCCTCGCCACAAATCTCAAAAAAAATACTTTTAAAACACTGATCCCTATCAGTATCTTATTTAGCCAATTTTCTTGTTCAATAACCATTAGTCGAAGTCCCATTAGCCTGTATTCCAGTCTTTTAGTCTTTGTTACTGTCCAGAAGTCTTATTGCATCTTCGTCACTTATCAAGAGTAGACCTAATATTATTTGGATGTTACAATGAGTCCCATTAATATTAATTTACCAATATCATACGGCTCATGGAAAGTTCAATAGTTAAACAACAAAATTCGTCGCTAATCTTATTTAATAATGAATTAGCAATAAATTATCAAAAAAAAAATT
The DNA here is from genome assembly GCF_000390325.3 of Nicotiana tomentosiformis. Classification (NCBI taxonomy): domain Eukaryota; kingdom Viridiplantae; phylum Streptophyta; class Magnoliopsida; order Solanales; family Solanaceae; genus Nicotiana; species Nicotiana tomentosiformis. The sequence continues at coordinate 100,011,849 of NC_090820.1, forward strand.
ATTAGCGACAAGAGATTCAGTGTTAGATTAGCGACGAAATTCTTAATGCACGAAAAGTCTTATACGATCAAAATATATTTTCTAGTTCCTTTCTTAGCGAGAAGATCCGCCACTTAAAATGACTCTTAGTTGTCATCATCTCAGTTATTATAACCAATTGTTTTTTGTACTGCACGAAAAGGCTAATATGATCAAAATATTTTTTCTAGCTCCTTCCTTAGCGAGAAGATCCGACACCGAAAATGACTTTTTTGTTATCTTATTATTATAAGGGGGTCCGTGTGTGTCATAGTCTGCTGGATTATCGGGGGGCCATGGAGAGCTTTCGAAAGAAGATCGGTGTTATCGTCTTATTAATTATTAATTATTAATTATTACTAATATGAAGAGTACTTGCACCACGTGTTTTCATTATTTTTACAATAATTGGAAAGAGATTTCAGAAGTAGGATTTCTTATAGAGGGGATGATGAAATACAAGTTTGTTGTTACCTAAACTAGCGTTTGGACATAGATTTGCTTGAAGCATAAAAAATAATTTTTTGAAATTGTGTTTAAAAATATTTTTTGAAAGTTGAAGTTGTGTTTGGACATGCATTTTATTTGAATAAAATTTAAAGTTTTGTGAGTCGAAAAAAATATTTCACCCAAAAACTACCCTAAACCAAATTTTTGGGAACTTGAAATGTATAATAAAACAATAAAGGAAAAGAAGAATATTACAGACACAAGAGAGAGAATTCTTATTAATTTTAGAATGAATTATAATGTAATAGAGCACCTCTATTTATAGGAAAAAAATATTTTAGCCAACAAGTTACTAACCCTAAGATCTCTTTAAAATATAGACATTCACTTTAAATATAAATCTATTTATAACACTCCCCCTTGAATGTCTATTCAACAGATAAAAAGAGTACACATGTTTAGAAATACGCCTTTTGATTGCCTCATTAAAAACCTAGGAAGGAAAACCCAGTGGGACAAAACCCTGTAAGGGAAAAAGAGTACAACGTGTATTCACTCTCTCTGATGAGGGCATCAATTCACATCTTTAAGCCTTCACATCCCAATCTTGTACGCTAGTTTCTTTAAGGTTGACTTCGGTAGAGATTTGGTGAAAACATCAACCAAATTATCACTTGAACGAACCTGTGGCACATTGATATCACCATTCTTATGAAGATCATGTGTGAAAAATAACTTTGGTAAAATATATTTTATCTTATCTCCTTTTATGAATACCCCATTCCATTGAGCTATGCATGCTGCATTGTCTTTATACAAAATTATTGGTAGTGTGTCACACTTCAAACCATATTTTTCACGAATAAGATGTATTATAGACCTCAACCACACACATTCTCGACTTGCTTCATCAATAGCAATTATCTCTACATGATTAGATGAAGTAGCCACAATTAATTGCTTAGTCGATCGCCAAGCTATGGCGGTACCTCCACATATAAACACATAGCTTGTTTGAGATCGAGCCTTGTGTGGGTCAGATAATTACCCAGCATCGGCATAACCAACAAGATTGGGACTGCAATCATTTTCATAAAATAAGCCCATATCGATAATCTTTTTTAGATACCGCAATATATGTTTGATTCCATTCCAATATTTTCTTTTAGGAGTAGAACTAAATCATGTTAAGACATTAACTGAAAAATTTATGTCAGGACTTTTAGTATTAGCAAAATACATTAGTACACTAATTGCACTAAGATATGGCATTTCAGGACCAAGTAGCTCTTCATTATTTTCTTGAGGTAGGAACTGATCCTTATTCACATCAAGTGATCGAAAAATTATTGGAGTACTTAATGGATGTACTTTATCCATGTAAAACTGATTCAGTACCTTTTTTGTGTAGGCAGATTGATGAATAAAAATCTCGTTTGCCAAATATTCAATTTGCAAACCGAGACATAATTTTGTCTTTCTGAGATCTTTCATCTCGAATTTCTTCTTTAAATAATTAATTGCCTTTTGAAGTTCTGTAGGAGTTCCAATATGGTTTATGTCATCAACCTATATGACAAGTGCAACAAACTCCGTCGTTGTTTTCTTTATAAAAAACACATGGACAAATTACTTCATTAATATAACTTTCCTTTAATAGATACTCACTAAGGTGGTTATACCACATTCTTTCTGATTGCTTTATACCATATGCAATTTGATTGAAAATATTTTCCGAGACTTTGAATTATATGTGTCAGATATTTTAAATCCTTCGAAAATTTTCATGTATATCTCATTACCAAGTGATCCATAAAGGTAGGTTGTAACCATATCCATTAAATGCATGTTAAGATTTTCATAGATAGCAAAACTAATGAGATAACGAAATATTATTGCATCCATAACGGGTGAATATGTCTCTTCATAATCGACACCAGGCCTTTGTGAAAATCCTTGTGCAACAAGGTGTGCCTTTTATCTTTGCACCTCATTTTTCTCATTTCTCTTACGTACAAAGACCCATTTATAGCCAACAGGATTAACACCATTCGGTATTTGGACTACATGCCCAAAAACTTCACGTTTCGCAAGTGAATCCAACTCGGATTGGATTGCTTCTTGCCATTTCAGCCAATCATGTCTTTGTCGACATTCTCCAAAAGATTGAGATTCAAGAGCCTCACTATCTTGCATAATACTAGATGCAATATTATATGCAAAGACATAATCCACCACCGTATCCAATCGATTCAAATTTGTCTCAATATCGATTGGGTTTATTGATAGTTCATTATTTTCTTGAGTCTCGGGCTCAGTGATTTTCTCATGAATCTCAAGATTGGTTAAATTGTGAATTTCTTCATGAGACTCTTTCATAGTGTAAACATTGATCATTTATTTTTATTTTTCTAGAATTTCGATCCTTAGAACCCAATGGTCTACCACGCTTTAGGCGGGCTGTTGACTCATTAGCTATGACACTAGAAGATTATCTAACAGGGACTTCAATACGGATTGGAATATTCTCTGCAGGGATATGTGATTTTGTTATCCTTTTCAGATTCGTAAATGCATCTGACATTTGATTTGCTATTTTCTGCAAATGAATAATCTTTTGCACCTTTTTTTTAATAAAAGAGGTAAGTGGATCAAGATGAGATAATGATAGATTTTTTCATAAAATTTCTCGTTTGGTTTCACCATTTTCTCCCCCTAATTTTGGGAAAAATATCTCATCGAATCGACAATTTATAAATCGAGCAGTGAACAAATCTCCCGTCAATGTTTTGAGGTAGCGAATAATGGAGGGTGATTCATCCAAAATATATTCCTAACCTACTTTGGGGACCTATTTTGGTATGATATGGCGGTGCTACAGGCACATATACTCCAAAAGGTTTTAAATGGGATATATTAGGTTCATGACCCAAAACTAATTACAACAGAGAATATTTATGATAATTTGTCGGTATGAGACAAACTAGCATTGCTGCATGCAAAATGGAATAACCCCAAACAGAAGCGGGCAACCTTGTTATCATGAGTAATGGTTTTGCTATCAATTGCAGACGTTTAATCAAAGACTCTACAAGGCTATTTTGAGTGTGAACATGAGCTACATGATGTTCCACTTTTATCCCAACTAATAAGCAATAATCATTAAATACTTAGGATGAAAACTCAGCAGCATTATCAAGTCGAATAGACTTAATTGGATTATCGGGAAACTGTGACCGTAATCGAATTGTTTGTGCCATTAATTTTGCAAACGCAAAGTTGCGAGATGATAATAAACACACATGAGACCATCTACATGATGTATCTATTAAGACCATAAAATGTCTAAATGATCCACTATGTGGGGTGAATAGGTCCACAAATGTCCTCTTGTATATGTTCCAAAAACGCATGAGACTCAATCCCAACCTTTATTAGTGATGGTCTAACAATTAACTTGCCTTGATAACAAGAAGTGCAAGAAAATTCATTATTTAAAAGAATATTTAAATTCTTTAATAGATTCCCATTTGAGTTTTCTATAATCCATCTCATCATAATTGATCCACGATGTCCCAATCGATCATGACAAAGTACAAAAGTATTGGAATAGGTAACCTTTTGGTTTACGATAGAATGTGCCTCAATTGCACTCATTCTTGTCAAATACAGTCCACAAGACAAAGATGGGAACTTCTCAATAACCCTTTACTGGCCAGAGAATTTTTTTATAACAATGAGATATTCAAGGTTATTCTCATCTATTGTCTCAATATGATATCCATTCCGACAGATATCCTTAAAACTCAACAAGTTCCTTCTGGACTTGGAGGAGAATATTGCATTATCTATGATAAGTATTATTCCTCTAGGAAGAGTTATAGTAGCTTTTCTACAACCTTTAATTAAATTACTACTACCAGAAATTATAGTAACATGTGACTTACATATATTTAAATGAGAAAAATATTTCTTCTTTTTGAATATTGTATGTGTCGTACATGAATCAACTAAACAAATATTTTCACAATTAAACTGTGATGCAATTTTTCTTTGAGAGATACGCATTTATGCTTCCAATGGTTTGATAAATGAAAAATATATATTTTATTATTTAGATTATATATATATATATATATATATATATATATATATATATATATATATATATATATATATATATATATTCCAAACAGTTGTTAGACGAGAAGAGAAAAGTTGAAAATGAATACAAAATTAAACAAAATATGACGCATGGGCCATATATTGAACGAAATACTTTGACTTGTTGTACTAAGTACTAACGTTTTTTTTTTTAATTAAAAATTTTATTTACCAGTAATATTTACATATTGTTCTGTTCAAGTCTGATCTGGACAAAAGCCCCAGATTCAGCTAGTCATCTAGCCTTCCCTATTACTAACTGCTGTACTACTATTTAACTATCTAATTGAACAGTAGGATAGTAGTTAAGATCCATTAATCTTCTCTATAGTCTCAGCTTAGAAGCTCATCGACCATGCACATCTTATGTTATTAGTCTACTAAGTACTGTTGCTGATCGTTGCTTTTCTTGGAAGATTTTTCCATTTCTTTTTTGCCAGATATAGTACAAGCAGCCTACAAGTGTTAACCTATATACTTCAGCTTTCATGTTCCTTCCCTTGTAGTGTCTTTCAGCCCATGCTATCTCATTTTCCCATGACATCACTTGTCTATGTATCCCTTCCTATTGTAACATTGTTGTCCACACTCGTGATGAATAAGAACAACTGAAGTACAGATGATCAATAGATTCTTCTTCTGTATTGCAGAGTGAGCAAGTTGTATCTTCCAAATAGCCACATCTCCTCAATATGTCCTTAGTTAATAGTCGTTTATGAGCAACAAGATATAATGTGAAAATCCACTTAGGCAACCCAATATTATTACACACCAGTTTCCTCCATGACACTTTAGCAAAGTCTCTTCTAAGTTGCATATACATGGCCTTGATGGAGAACTTATCCATTCCCACTACATCTTCTTCTGCATATCCAGCTTCCTCAAAGTAGTTCTTAGTTTTCAGTATCTTTTGCACAATCCAAGAGGCTTGCTTTGGTTCAGCACCCCACAATGAGTTATGCTTCTTATAGTAAATGTGAATCCATTGCACCCACATCTTGTCTTTTTTCTTGCATAAGTTCCATAGCAGTTTGCAAACAGCTGCCCTATTCTATGTATTTGCATCAAGTAAATTCAAACCACATGTTGCTTTAGGTTGGAACGGTTTGTCCCAAGCTAGTAGTGCTTTCTTTGATACCTCTACCCCTCTAATCCATAGGAATATTTGACACACACTTTCGATAAATTGGATCAGCTTCTTTGGCAGCAGAAAAACCTGGGACCAGAATACTTGAATAGAAAAGAGAACACTTTTAATGAGTTGTATTCTCCCTGCATATGATAGAAACCTTGAAGTCTAGGACTGGATTCTCCCCAACATCTTCTCAATGAGAGGCTGGCATTGAACTAATGATAGTTCGTTGGTACTTAGTGGCACTCCCAAGTATCTAACTGGTAATGTCCCTTTTGAAAAGACTAGGACTTACAGTATCTGTTGTTGCATGTCATTTACTACACCAAATAAAATAGAGATTTTGTCAGCATTAGCAACTAATCCCGATGCCTTTGAGAAATCATGGAAGCACTTATACAACAATGCACAGACATGGTATCACCTCTACAGAAAAGCAGTAGATCATCAGCAAAGCTTAGCTTAACTATGCTCATTTTGGCACACTTAGGATGGTAATTGATATTAGGTTCCCTTCTGAGTGTTTTCAGTAGCCTGGTCAAGTATTCCATAGCTAGCACAAATAGATAAGCAGACAAGGGGTCTCCCTGTCTCAAGCCGTTATTTTCCTGAAATGGTGTTGTAGGCTGCCCATTAAAGATGATGGAATATGAGACTGTTGTCACACACCTCATAATCTATTTCACAAACTTCCCTGGGAGATGCAAATTTGTCAACACCTGCTCCAGGTATCCCCATAGTCATAAGCCTTCTTCATGTCTACTTTCATCATGCATCTAGGGGATACACCTTTCCTGCCATGCCCTTTTACTAGTTCATGGTTGAGAATTATGTTATTATTTATTAGCCTACCAGGCATAAAAGCTGACTGATTCCTATCCACTAGTCCACCCATCACTCCTTGTAGTCTATTTGTTAACACTTTAGATATAATTTTGTATAGTAATGTACAACATGATACTAGCCTATATTCAGTGATTTTGGAGGGATTGCTCACGTTAGGCACAAAAGTAATTGTTGTATAGTTTATAGGCTGGTACATACTTGATCTTGAAAAGAACTCCATCACAGTATTTGTAACTGTATTACCTATCACAGGCCAAGGTCTCTTAAAAAATAATGCATTAAAGCCATCACAACCAGTAATTTTTAGTGTCACTAATGCCTGTCAAAACATGGTAAATTTCCTCTTTAGTTACCTCTGCCACCATATGTAATTGTTTCTCTCTAAGTGAACACACACTTAAATTTGCTCGCTAGTTAAATATAGTTTAGTATAATATCGTATCCTCGAGAATTGGATTTAAACAGTATTCTCGTAGTTTCTAGCTTGATTGATATCCAATATGATCAACAATTGATATTTATAAGATTTCTAACTAAAATTAACTAAGAGTCTAAAGCTATTGACTAATGACAATCGAAACAAAGAAGGTTATCAGTGAGGGAAAATGGGAATAGGGATTGATAGGATAAGTGCAAGATAATTATTTGGGATCAAACTCTAGATAATTCACTTCTAATATTCAAGCGAGTCTTTCAAATTCACTCAATTGTTAGTTCAAACGTTCAGCAAAAACTCCTTTATCGATTAAGTCTTAACCTCTCTAGATGAACCAATTTAAGCATATGAAAATATGCAAGAATGCGTAGTGGATTGGTCTTTAGGAAAACTTCTTTCGATTATTCTCCTAACTAGGTTTAATCAATAATTCATCTAGCCTCTTTCGATTACTAAGATGAATTAATGAACTCAACCAACAATATAATGCAAAGGTATCACAAGTTATGCCTCTCTCGATCACATGAACAAGTGAATATAGATGCAATAATTAAATCATCCAAAAACGATTCAATACATAAACTAGAGTCGTAACCCATAAATAATCATCAATACACCAAATCCATCAAACCCTAAAGAGAACTACTCCATAGATATAGAGCAATTTATCACAAATAAAGTTAAAGTATAGGAAAACATATATTCAATCCAAACTCGGGTCTTGAGTGAGGAAGAAAGGATGAAATCCTTGTGCTCGTGTTCTTTCAACTCCTCCTTATACTCTTTAGGTCTCCAACATGTTAAAAGTCCAGAAAATAATATTTTTCCATTTATTTATACCTAGTAGGGTTGGACCCGGACGAAATCACCTTCTCCTAGCCGAAATTGGACATTGGCTCTGTAAATTTACACGGGCGCGCCGCATGGGGCGACGCACCATGCGGGGCATTAGTAGGGAAATCCAGAGAGTTGATTTCTGATAGACAATAGGAAAATGGGTAGCCATGAGATTTTCTCATAATACTGAATTTTCCTCGCTTTTTGATATTCAGATGTGGTTTTCGACCCCCGAACGCGATTCCGGCTTAATCTCTTAGGCTTTTACTCAGACTTCAAAACTCTAAATAGCTCGAATTCATGCTATAATATCTACATATCTCGGAATCACTCCTACAAGGGATAAAACACAAAGTAAGTACAAACCACCATCAATTAAAGCTCAAACATGAATAAAGTGCAGTGAATTAGAGTGCAATAAGCGACTAAAATATGAGATTATATCCTACCATCAACTCCTCACACTTAAACCATTGCTCGTCCTCGAGTAATCAAACTATACTGCATATAGACTCGGCCTCTTACAACAACTATCATAACTCATAACACCGGGAATAAGTAAACAGATTAAGTACAATACTGTAACATCCTAGCCTCAAAATTTGACTCACAAGCACCACGCATTATTTATAACCCGCTCACTTACTCTAACAAAGATGTCAACGACATTACCTTTCCTTCATGAATCAAGTGCCCTCACACAACAATAGAGAGTAGTTCCACACACAATAGAAATTAAAAATAATTAGGAACTCAAGATAGAAAGAATTTGCTCACTCTTAGAAATAACATTCATATGCCATAAAATACGTACCATAGGCTTGCCCGTAGTGTACTACTCTACTAATTGAGCTTATTCAGTCAAGGATCAAGTAGAACTTTAATTGGTTGTAATGTAGGCTGTAGGACGGGTAGGATACATTTAGATATAAGAGTGACTACACTTCTCTAAGCACTTTAATACATACATTTCATTGTTCAAGACCCCACACTTATGTCAAACCATAACTCCACCTTCACAATCAATATACATTAACTACCTACTTTTTTAAGCACAATTACATCAAGTTACCACTATCAAGGAATATTTTGCACAACAATACAATATTTTTTTCTTTTCTCTTTTCAATTCAAGTGGCTCTTACCTTTACAAAACAGTGCACCTTCTACTTTATTTCAATAGTTCCACTCAAAAACCAAACCAACCACCCCACACTTCAACTTTTACAAAGTTTATAACAAATTCAAGTGCTCATGCGAGGTATAAGGTTCAAATAGATGGTCAATTCAAACAAATGGGTAAGGCTTGTAATGTGGTTGCCAAAGAAATAGGATTACATACTCAAAAGGGTTAACTACGATACATAACAATTAGGTTGGTAAAAGCATATAACTGGCTCAACAATAAAATGCCTATATATCTTCCTAGACTAAACAAGACTACTATTTCACTTTGCAAACATACGGGGCAAGTTCTAGACATCAAATTCAATGTACAGAATAATACAAAACCTCACACACACGGCACCTAACTCACTCAGGGTTGGACTCATCAAGACACTCTAATCAAAGAAGTTACGCAAAGTTAAAATCATCTGATTTAAGGTACTTATACAAGAGTCAAAAACTGAGTCTAAGTGTCACAACTAAAGCACTTACTATTCTCAAGGCATAACAAAGTTAAGAGATCTTGCCTTCAATTTAAATCACAGCACAAGGTTTCCTACTTCTAAAAAAATGAAAACTACTACTAACTACACCCGGTTCAAACAAAACTCTTGAAAAAGAACCGCGACACAAAGAAAAACCAAGGGGAAATTATTACACTACCTACAAAAGAATATCTTTTTATCTTTTTCCTTTCGACTTTAACTCCCTCAAGAAACCTATCGATGATATCCATCATCGGGAAAAAATCAAATATTTAAAAAAAAAATCAATTTTTATGTTTTTTTCCAATTTTGTTTTCTATCTCTAACTACTAAAACTAACAAAACAAAAAACTTATATTCATACATACATACAACATATCCCCCACCCCACACTTTAAGTTGTGGCATGTCCCCATGACACACAATTAAAAAGCATAAGATAAAGGAAACTTCCTTGAACATCTAGTCGGGGTCTGAGTCGAAGTCGGACTCCATTCCTCGCACCCGAACTAATGCGCACATCCATGCCGATAACTTCTTCTCCGTCTTCTTGGGGTACACTCTCACTTAGTGCAGCTTTCTCTTTTGAGCCCTTCACTTTTCAGTCAACACTCGCAGTTGGTTTTTCTTTTTGCACCCTCTTTTCTACATTCATATCAAAAGTCACTATCTCCTCACCTACTCTAAGCCTGAGTTTTCTTTCGTATATATCCAATATTTCTCTACAGGTTTCTAAGAATGGTCTTCCTAGGATGAGGAGGGCCTTTTTGTTCTCCTTCATATTTACCACTATAAATTCTACAGGAAATACAAACTTATCCACCTGAACTAACACATCTTCCACTATCCCCTCGGGTATTAAAGTCGTTTGTTATGCCAGCTGCAAAGATATTGGCACCAACCTTATCTCTCTAATATACTTCTCCAGTTTCCTGTAAATCAATAGAGGCATTAAGTTAATTGAGGCACCAGAATAACATAATAATTTATCAAAATGAATAGTTCCTACAAAGCAAGGTATAGTAAAACTCCCTGGATCTCCACACTATTGTGGGAGTTTGTTTTGTAATATTGCGTTCCAATGCTCTGTGAGCTTCACCACCGAGGTCTCCTCTATTTTCCTCTTCTTTGTAAGGATCTCCTTCAAGAATTTGGCATAAGCAGACATTTGCGAGAAAACTTCTTTGAATGGAAAATTTACATGAACCTGTTTCAGCACATCCAGAAATCTCTCAAACTGCTTGTCCAACTTTTCTCTATATAGCTTTTGGGGGGAAGGTAAAGCATGCATATGTTGGCTCTCCTCAGATTTCTCCCCCTCGAATTCTCTTCCTTCTTCATTTTCTCAGTTACCTTCTTGCCTTTCTTCTTCTTCTTGTCATCATCACTTTTCAGTTTCTCCCCACTTTCTTTTGCAAGTATTACATCTTTTTTGGATCGGGGTGGGATCTTCAACACTTTCCCACTTCTCAAGGTTACATCATTCACCGTTTCTTTAGGATTCTTTTCTGTATCAGGGGGGGAGAGCTTAGAACCCTCTCAGATAATATTATTGCAATATGTCCCACTTGTCTCTCCAGGTATAAAAAACCAGTGCCTAATTCTTTGATAGTTGCTCCATGAGCGTCCAGCCTCTCATCTGTCTTGATAATGAAGGCCTTCATTAGATCTTCTAGACCAGGTTGAATGGGCTGTTGAGGCTAAAATTGCTGCCTCTGCTGATTCTGGTAGGCTGGAGCTCCTTGTCCATGCGGTCTGGAGTTATTTTGTTGACAAGCATTCGCAGTACCTCCATGTGAACTCCATGAGAAATCTGGGTGCCTCTAACCCATTGCATTGAAACTGTAGTTCCCCATAGCATTTATCTCCTCAATTGAGGCTTGACACTCATGAGTAGGGTTTCCTCTCCCACATATATCACAAGCTGCATGAGACTAATTTTGTATCCAGGCTAAAGTCAACTTTCGTATTTCTTTAGCCATAGCATCAAGTTGTACTTGCACAGATGTGTTAGCATCAACCTGGTGAACACCAGTTTATCTTTTTCTTTCCGCACTCTCAGAGGGCCATTGATTAGCATCTTCAGATAACTCATCAAGAATTGTAACTATCTCCTCTAAAGTCTTCTTCATCAACGGGCCTCTAGATGCATTGCTCAATGTTCTATGCGAGTCCGTGTCAATCCATCCCAAAAGTCCTTGAGTTGCATCCAGAGTTCAATTCCGCTATGTTGACACTTTCTAACGATCTCCTTGAACCTCTCTCATGATTCAAAAATAGTTTCTATATCTTTTGGTAAAAGTTATGGATTTCCCTTCTAAACTTGCCCGTTTTAGTTGAGGAGAAATATTTATCAAGAAATTTTATGGTCATCTCATCCCATGTTCGAATCGATTCCGTGGGCAAGATTCGAAGCCACTATTTTGCATCATCTTTAAGTGTGAAGGGGAATTCCCTTAAGTACACTGCATCTTGTGACACACCATTGTATTTAAAAGTGTTCATAATCTCCTCGAAGTCTATTAGATGTGTATTTGGATCTTCATTTGGCTTCCCTCTAAAGACACAACAGTTCTAAAGAGTTTGAAGCAAACCTTGCTTCAATTCGAAATTATTTACTGCAATTGGGGGTGGTCTAACACTTGATAAACCTTAATTGTAGACTGGTTTAGCATAATCGCCAAGTAGTCTCCCAAGCATAGGAGTTATATCTCCAAACTGGTCTGCAGCCAAGGGTTGATTTTGAGCAATTCTCTGACCTCTCTCTTCTTCATAGATAATATATGCATCTCTAATAGTTGCTTCCTTAGCATCCCGTACAGCTTGTTCTCTTCGTAGGACTGCTCCTCTCGTAGCCAAATCTACATTATCCTCACCTTTTCCATCCATAAGTTCTTTGGTTGAGGATTGTCCAACCTTTTCTAATGTCTCGGTGAGATTTCTTTCCTTCCTCAATTGTCGTAGTTATTTTTCAATTTCTGGCTCGTATGGTAGCACTTCTTTTGCAGAATCTCGAGTCATGCACCACTCTAAACGTCACATGCGCACAGTCAAAGAAAACCAAACGTAAAAAGAGAAAAATAAAATATAAAATAAAAATAAAAATTTCTGAATTAGCACTACAAACTATTTCAAACACTGTTAATTGTCAATCCCCGACAATGGCACCAAAATTTGATGAGTACAAAACACATACTTAAATTATGTTCGCTAGTCAAATATAGTATTGTATAATATCACATCCTCAGGGATTGGATTTAAACAGTATTCTCGTAGTTTCTAGCTTGACTGATATCCAAGATGATCAACAATTGAGATTTATATGATTTCTAACTAAAATTAACTAAGAGTCTAAAGCTATTGACTAATGACAATTGAAACAAAGAAGGTTATCAGCGGGGACAAATAGGGATTGATTGGATATGTGCAAGATAATTATTTGGGATCTAACTCTAGACAATTCACTTCTAATGTTCAAGTGAATCTTTCGAATTCACTCAATTATTAGTTCAAACGTTTAGCTAAAACTCCTCTCTCGATTAAGTCTTAACTTCTATAGATGAACCAACTTAAGCATGTGAAGATATGCAAGAATGCGTAGTGGATTGGTCTTTAGGAAAACCTCTTTCAATTATTGTCCTAACTAGGTTTAATCAATGATAATTAGTCTCTTTTGATTATTAAGAAGAATTAATGAATTCAACCAACAATATAATGCAAAGGTATCACAAGTTATACCTCTCTAGATTACATGAACAAGTGAATATAGATGCAATAATTAAATCATCCAAAAACGATTCAATACATAAAACTAGAGTTATAACCCACAAAACAATAAGGAATACACCAAATCCATCAAACCCAAAAGAGAACTATTACGTAGATATGGAGCAATTCATCACAAATAAATTTAATGTATAGGAAAACATAAATTCAATCCAAACTCGGGTCTTGAGTTAGGAAGGAATGATGTAATCCTTGTGCTCGTGTTCTTTTAACTCCTCCTTAGCCTCCTTAGGTTTCCAATATGTCAAAAGTCTAGAAAATAATAATTTTTCATGTATTTATACCAAGTAGGGTCAGGTCCAGACGAAATCACATTCTCCTAGCCGAAATAGGACATTGGCTCTGTAAAATTTACATAGGCGTGCCGCATGGGGCATTAGTGAGGAAATCCAAAGAGTTAATTTCTGACAGACAGCAGGAAAATGGGCAGTCGCGGCACCCCACGCGCTGCACTAGTGAGGTTTTCTTAGAGTACGGAATTTTTCTTGCTTTTTGATATCCAGATGTGGTTTTCGACCCCCGAACGCGATCCCGGCTTAATCCTCATGGGCTTTTACTCAGACTTCAAAGCTCCAAATAGCTCGAATTCATTCTGTAACATCTACATAGCTCGAAATCACTCTTACAAGGTATAAAACACACAATAAGTACAAAACACCATCAATTAAAGCTCAAAGATGAATAAAATACAGTAAATTAGAGTGCAATAAATGACTAAAATACGAGATAATAGCTTACCATCAGATATGTGACGTCAGATTCACCTATCACTAACGTGTTACTGCTGCCACTAAAACTTGAAAATGAAACAATATTCTTTAAGCCTCAAGTAACGAAAAAATCGAATGACAGTAATGTTTTACTTTGAAATACACTGGAAATAATATTACTATATTTAATAAAAACAAACTAATATTATTTCATAAAATAAATAATATTAATTGATACTAATGACTACTACTTATGTAAAGAACTATAATTACCTGATATTTATTCGCTAGCTACTACAAATAGGAAAAAATAAAAATAAAAATAAAAATAAAAATAAAAATAAAAATAAAAATCAAACTACTCAATCATCTTTAACCAAGGATTCGTCACCGATCAAGTGGTCTATTTTTCCATCAGGGTGCTCAAAGAAGTCTGCCATATCCAAGTGAGTGATGTCAAATTCATTGTCAGAGATAGAATTAGCTTCAGGGTGTTTATTCTTTAGAGGTGCTTGATAAAGCTCAACCAAATGTTTTGGTGTATGACAAATATTTACCAATGCCCTTTTCCACCGCAACGATAGCATTCAGTTTCTGAACCCTTTGCATTTGGCTTCTCCCCTGGGTTGGGACTCTTTGGACACGACATCTTTCCCTTTCCACTTTTGGTGGTTATTTTTCTTTGGGGGATAATTAACACCATGAAAATTTCTTCCTTAGTCATGACCACGACCACGAAAAGGGCCACGACCTTTTCCACACTTAGCATAATGGGAATATACCTCATCCACTTCAGGCAATGGTGTAGACCCAGTAGGTCGATTATCGTGATTTCTCATGAGCAAGTCATTGTTTCGTTCTGCCTCAAGGAGAAGAGAAATCAACTTAAAGTACTTTTTGAAACATTTCTCTCGGTACTACTATTGCAAGATCATATTGGAGTCATAAAATATTGTGAACGTTTTTCAAACATATCATAGTCAGTGATACTATCTCCACAGAGTTTCAATTTATAAGTAATTCTGAACATCGCATAATTATATTCAGAAACAGACTTAAAGTCTTGGAGCCTCAGATAAGCCCAATCATATCGTACTTATGGAAGGATAACCAACTTTAAGTTGTCATATCTTTTCTTTAAGCCATTCTACAAAATAAGTGGATCTTTGATTGTAAGATATTCTATTTTCAACCCTTCATTAAAGTGATGGTACAAGAAAATCAAGACTTTAGCATAATTTTAAATAAATACATTATTTTTATTTTTAATGTCTTCAAGAATCATAGCATTTAAATGGATTTCAACGTCCTAACTCTTTTCCTTTTTTAAGAAGGATGTTCTATAACTGCGTGATGCTTCGAAAGTGACAGAAGTACTTCCATTTTGTGGGCACCACCAGTTAGGGTATTTTCATATTTCTATTTTAGGGTATATTTACATAATTATTAAATTTTGTGATCTAAAGGGCGTCTCAGAGTTGGATCATGAACTTTGTCGTGTATGATCTGTCTTTCACCGATATGGGATTTGTTTAAGGCGTAAGCTTAATAGAAACCTCCCTTTCGAGCTGTTTTACTCTGCCCCCCCAGGGATCAGGGACGGAAGGGGTTCAACTGAACTCTTTCACAGGAAAATTACATTGTATATATAAGAAAAATTTTGATTTATACTTTATATATTTATTTTGAATTTTCTTAATGCTGCCAAATCATAACTCAGTAGTTAAGGGGGTTAAAACCTTTGTTAGGTTGCTTGTTCAATTTTCACTAGCCATAATTTCTTTTAATTTTTTTTCTTTTTTGAACTCCCTTGGCAAAATTCTACTTTCGTCACTTATAGGAC